>NW_020539725.1:24853766-25337829 GCF_003426905.1 Ctenocephalides felis | reverse complement strand
TTTTTTTTGAGAGTCAAATAAAATGTAATTAAAATACCAATTTAAATTTCAAATGGTTTTGGTGAATATACAATTTTAGAGAATCATTCATTGCAGCACAAATATATTTAAAATACTTTAACTTATGCATTCAATCAACAAATGATTTAAATACTTAAGTTAATTAACATTAATTTTTTTTTTCGACTAGCTTTTTCGTGTTTAATAGTTCGATTTAATATTACATTTACATTTTATTAGAAATGTGCATAATGAGCGATATAAAAATTCGACTCAATTTTTTAATAATTAA
This sequence comes from Ctenocephalides felis, assembly GCF_003426905.1. Classification (NCBI taxonomy): domain Eukaryota; kingdom Metazoa; phylum Arthropoda; class Insecta; order Siphonaptera; family Pulicidae; genus Ctenocephalides; species Ctenocephalides felis. Next base: position 25,337,537 of record NW_020539725.1, on the reverse strand, counting down.
GTAGATTGAATCCCATATGTTTTTCAACGACTTCGCAAAGTTTCAAAATCTTTGATTATATATTTTTTATTCTCATTAAACATTTGAATTTATAGAAAAACAATTTGCGGTTTAAAATTATATTGCATAATCAAAAATAAAATGTTTCAAGTATTTTTTTACCTATATCTGTAATTGGCTTTCTGGTAGTTGGCTTTAGTAATGGTTCTTCAGTCTTATTTAATTTGTCCATAATAACTTCTACTGGAATTTGATCCGGAAGAATGTATTGAGGATAGTTTGGATCCGTGATAGAAGTAGAATTCTTTTCACCTTAGGAAATCATAATTCTTATGTCATATATTGAAATCGAAAACATGATTTGCAATTGCAATATGCGAAAAAAATATTCATATAAATATTTTGCAATTTATCATGTGATTATGTAAATAGTATTTAAATTAAAAACAGAGAAATTTAGATGTTTATACAATCGGCCGAGCCATTTTTTGCATAACAGCTAAAAAAATTATTTTTCACTTTTCACCAAAATAATAAGTTATTCAAATTTGTATTTAGATTGGCGTAGATAGCAATTTATTTGTGCAGATTTAATTTTAAATTATTTTAATATTAGAGTGTTCCAAATTTCATAGCAGAAATGGATGATTAAAGATCATATACGCAGGTTGAATAATTACTAATTATTTACTCGGCCTATTTAAGATAGAAAATAATGACTTAACATAATAGTATATAACATATTAAGACGCTACCGGTATTCTCTATTTTTATAACATTTGGGCGAAGTTCTTTTGATGGAAAATATAATCTATTCGAGATTACTAATTTACCCAATTATTTTTTATTTGCAAGTAAATCAATTTTCAATTTATTCTAATTACCATCATTGGTAGAATTTAAACTGGCGGTGTTCACAGATTCGCTGGTTGTTGATGTACTTCCAGCTGTGATGTTCGGTGCATTTGTTGTTGATGAAGGTTTATTGCCCGACAAGCTGCCCAGAAGACTCAATATCGGTTTGCTCGTTAATTGATCATAATCATATGAGTAATCATAGTCCTGAAAATAATGTAAATACATTCTTCTATTAATACTACATGATTAAACAAAGAAAGTAAGCTATTTCAAAATATGACTGATTTCTTATAATTAAGGTAAATTTCCAGAGACATGTATATGAAAATCAATTGTAGTTGTTAAAATGTAAGAATAAACAATAATTTAGATTAGAATATCGTAATTACTTTTGTCTTATACGTTACACTTCTTTGTTAAATCAGTCAGCCCATAATTATCGGATATAGGCCGGCCTACCTAGTATTATAAAATATGTTTATGGTACTGTAGAATTTTTAATATGCAATTATCTACTTATTATATCTTTTATATTGAAACTTTATAACTATTAAAATATTTATATACATAAACAAAATACAATAAAAAATTCTAAAGTTTATGGAATTTTCATGTTTCCAGTTTGTATATTTTTCATAAATTTAAACACAAACCTATGTTAGCAACGATTAATATTTAAACAGTTTGCAATAAAATTTTCGTATTGTTTTAAAAACTATTGGTATCTATTTTAAATTGTTGGAAAAGTTATATTTTTTGTTGACCTTGGGTTTAAAAGCATGTTTGCGTCCAACTTTACACTTACGCCTTTATAAATATTATATATTATATGATTTGAGAACAAAACTAGTTGTATATGGCATCGTGCCTTAAGGCAAATTGCTGGAACTTCCGTACCGTAACGAAATGTTCAAGGAATATTAAATGTTTTCAAATAGATTATTATAAATACTGTTGCATCGTATAATTTTTAGAAGAATTATATAAACTGTATTACAAAGTTAAAATTATTTATTTAAAGTATATAAGTGAGCTTTAGAACTTTAGCCAGAAATAAAATCTGAATTATCTTCGATAACAAAAAAAAAGAGAAAAAAATTGGCAAACAAATTTGAAATATTTTTTTTCCAAAAGCAATTATTTTGTCAAAACAAGCAGAAAATTTTTGAATCACTCAAATCTAATCACCACTTCCCCCTATCGATAGGAATCTAATGTTTTTTGAACCATTCAAATTGGTTGATCCGTGCGCCCGAAAACATGGACGAAAAATTGTATCCATACAAACACACACACACACATCCATTTTTTCTGAGGTATGCCAAAATGTTCAGAAACCTTCAATACGTGAAGAAATGTAAAATATTTCAATTTCGATTTGTGGACGATTACAATAACTTAAACTACGAGAAGTTAAAAAAGCCAAATTCTACATTTTAGGTTTCTAGTTGGTGCCCTTATGATATCAGTATTTTGATAACTTTACTTTTTTATTATGAAATAGTACAACTCTGTTTAAAATTAAATGACAAAATACCAGTGTATTATTAGCACGTGAATGTCAGAACTATTTTACATAATGTAGATTCAAAAGTTTTGAGATGGCAGTTACACCCCGATCTGTAAGTCAATTGAAGATAATAATACATGCAAATCATGTGCGAATTAATTTTATTCAAATTAACTTTTTTGTTATTGTATTATGAAACAAATTTTAAAAATATATATTATTGCAAAATTTGATTTATATACGTTATACTTCTATTGTTTCCCTTAATTTAAGATACTGTGTTTGCTTGTTTCCTCAAAACTAATTCACTCACCCCAAAATCACCACCCAGAGCCTGTCCACTAACTGCAATAATTTGGACATCTTTTAAATTCACTTGCAAATTATATTTTCCTGATTGACGCTGGTCATAATGAACTTCACTGCCTTGATTCTTACGTCTTGATCTTCCCTCAGCGGCATCTTCAATATATTCGTTTAAGTTACCTTTTGGATTATAGTTAGTTATTGCTTCTGATAAAGTTGCCAATGAGAGAATTATTAAACAAAATTGTTTGAAACGCCTCATTTTTGCTATCTGAAATAATAAAATCATAATTAAAAATATTTTTTAATTATGAATACAACACATTGAAATAGTATTAAATAGTACTAATATTAATAATCATAATATTATTGACTTAACTATTTACAGAATATGTAGAGATTGTATTATATTATATATGTGCGTGTATGTGGGCTAGAGTTTGTATTTACTTTTTATTACCGCAGAGAAATATATAACTGTTAACGATTGTAACCTCTAATTATTTGTTAGTTCTTTCATTTTCAATTTAACGGTTTTCATAATGTCAACTATCACCAGACAAACTCTAACAACCTTAAATACATAACAATCGATCCACTTCTTTTATTTTTTAGATATTCGACAGTATACGAGATTTTTGATTATAATTTATTGTCATTTTTATTTACAAAACTTGAAATAAGAATTATACTAAATAAATTACAAATTTAGCATGTTATTGTGGTTACATTTATATCAATAGTTTTTTATGTAGCAGATATAAGAAATTTACTATTGGTGAACTACAAATTTATCTATATTTTTCAAAAATTATTTCATGTATTAATGTTATCCAAATAAATTTGTATTGTTTGCCTATGCAGAAACACACATATCTTAATAGTATATGTGATTATATATATATTATTTTCATAAGGTATATATTATGAATTTTATTAATCGATTTTAATAAATATTGCAAAAAAGGTTCAACTATCATAGCTTGGATATTTTGTATAAAAAATTGTTTTCTTTTCACTTACTTGTGAAATTTTTCACAGATCTACTATTTTCAAAAAATATATATTGTACACTATCACTTTGATACAATTTTAATTCTAACTGTAACAATAATATACATAAAAAATCAGTCTTATGAACCTTGGATAATTTGCAATTTTCTTTATTAACACTATATGAATTTCTTTTATCTCTATAGTTTTTCTATAAATAATCAATTCGTGTTTAAATATATGATTTGTAGTATGAGATTTAGTTTTAAAGACGTCTTGAGATCAAATGAAGATTTTACTGAAATACATCACAGGTAGGGAGATACGGCATTTCCTCCTAATACATTCAAATAATGGCAATGTACATATTGCCCTGGAAGAGCTGGTCGAAACTTACTTCAATGTACAACACATTATAAATAATATAGATTTTGGGAAATAGTTTTTGTCTATCAATGGCTCTCAAATGTCTTTAGAAGGGAAAATAGATTTTGCCTCTCATTGGTTTTAATATAACAAAAAACTAAATTTCATGAAGAACTTTTGTTTATGTACCATGAACCAATCTCTCTATAAATGCTAATTCTTCATAAAACATGTATATTTCAAATATTTTTCATATGTATTTATATGGGAAACAAATTGAAATCATATGTTTTTCAGAATTTTGTTATTGTTATTGTCTAAAATTAAATCTTTCATCACGACACTCGTATATTTGAAGTATGTTTTATTTTCAATTTCTATGTCAATGCATGGAAAATAAATTGGATTCATATTTTATTAAGAATTTTTGTTATTTTTTTCTTAAAATATATCCGGCAGTGAAAAAAATAGTTTTCTATTTTCCGACTGCCTGTCAAGATTTTTCTGCTCTAAATTGAATTATCTTCGAATTAAATTAACATTTATGAAATATTCGAATTAAAATAACATTTATAAAACCTTGCAAAAAAGTGTAGTAAGCTAATTGTAGTTTGAAATACATGAGGGTAGAGCTCAAGTTTTTGTTAACGGTCAAACCTTTAATGATTATTCTATGAACTATAAATCAACTAACTGGGAAAATGTTTTTTCTGGGTTGGATTATCCTGGTTTCATCTATTACCAATATCACTCTAAAAATAAGGAAACTAGTGGCGTATGGTATCGTGCCTCAAGGCAAATTTCTGTAGCTTTCCGTACCATTTTTTTTAAAAAGATTGAATATTTTTTAAACTTTCAAAAATGACTTTTTTGAAAAAAATTGACTTTTCTAAAAAAACTTTTTCTAACTTTCCGTAGGGCAAGTTATAGTAATCGCAAAAAAATCGAAAATGAAAATTTGTATACATATATCTTTACGTTTCAAAACCTTCTGAACATTTTGGCATACCTTAGAAAAAATGGATGTATGTGTGTGTGTATTTGTGTGTGTGCATGTGCGTATGTGTTCGGATACAAATTTTCGTCGACGATTTCGGGAATGCGGTTGAAGCGATTTGAATAATTCAAAAAACATTCGATTCGTATTAATAAGGAGACGTGCTGATTAGTCTTTGGCAAAGGCAAGTCTAGCCGTTCCAAAGATATGGGGCAAAAAGTGTTAAAAACGGTAACTCAGTTTTTAAGAGAACGGAGCGTCCGATTTGAATAATTCATATAAAACATTTCACTTGTATTAACAAAGTGAAGAACTGATCGATTCAAACAATTTTATGAAGGTAGGCCTAGCGGTTTCGGAGACTAGTAAAAAAAAGTAAAAAAAGCCATTTGGCGGTCAAAAATTATCATTAGACATATGCAGGGAGTTAACAACGGGCACGTCTGTATTTTGTGTATTTTGCAATCTATGTTACTTCTTTGTGTATTAAAAGAACATTTATTTTTGATAAACTGGCTCTGATCATATCAACTCATTATATCATCTGTCCATTTCTTTTTGAGTAAAATAATTGTCAGTATCCACATTAACGTCATTCCGTGTCTTTCACATGCGCGTTTTATAAGATGAACCGTTATCGAGCAAGGCCGGTTTCAACGAGATGTGAACTTGACCGCTGCCAGTTTCCTTATAAGTTCAAACCATAAAAATATTTTGATGTTTTTTCTCAAATGTTTTTTCCATCACTTTGTCGTTTGGCCAATTCCAAATTTGAGAGAGTTCAATAGTTTTGAAAGAATTAATGAAATTGGACAAAATTAATTTTAATGAGCTGCTGAATCTTTCCGCGCGGATTCTTTGGTGCGTGGGAAGATTAATTTTGTTAGTTGAATAATATTTGTATACGAATACAAGTCGTCGATCTTTGTAATGTGTTACATCATAAATGAAAATTATATCAGTGAAAAATAATTTTAACTATTATAGAGTAAGTTAAAGAAATCACGCAAAAAACGTGACTTCAAATAATTTTGTCTTGCTCATTTAGCTTGTGCCAATAACGAACATTCGAACTGATTGTGAATATAATGCGTTAGCAAATCTTTTCTTATTTTTGAGATTTTATATTTTTACTCGTTTTTTATATGAAATTAGTAAGTGTTGTGCCATTTTGCAATCCTGATTAAATGCGCGAACTTTTAATAAAGCTTTCCAATGTACTTTGGTGCGCTTTTCCAAAAGCACGGCTTTTCAAAGTCAACCAATTTTGAAATTTTTGTATGCATAGTTTAACAAATAGTCTTAATTTTAAAAAACTTGAGACAATTATCTAATTATATTTGACTGCGGTGCTAAAGATGTTATTCACGGTTATGGTACCAAATTTTAGGTGAACAAAAATAATAAAAATTAACCACAACAACTGAAAAGTTGTCACAGTTTCACTAAAGCTCTAGGTTGAACTTTAAAAGCTCAATTTACAAACTGCATGGGATAATGTTTCTAGTTTTTTCATTATGGTTACAATCAATAAATATCACCGGATTTCAGTTGACGTTGAGTTCAGGAGCACCTTGTATAAAAATGTGGGTATATGGGTGAGTGTACAATTGTTATAATGTGACTTCTAATGCTTTGAAATTAAAATTTGCATTGAAGCATTGGAACTTAATTACAAAAATTGTTTGACTTTTTATTCACAAAACCCCAGGTTCAAATTTGGCATATCACTTATAGATAAAAGCAAGTGCGGGCAACTTTTGAATCTTGAAATCATTCACCTATCAGCAGAACTTTTAGGCTCTCATAATTTTTAGTTTTGATTTATATACAAAAACAATTGCGAAGATGAACTCAAAGCCACAAACCTCAACTAAAACGTAATACTTGTAGTAAATATATTATTATAGTATCCTGAGTGTTAAATTTAATAGATAATATAATGGTTTTATGAGATGATATTACCATAATTTTCTAGATCGTTAATATAGGTAGTACATAATGTGATTATCTATTTGCCAAAATTCAAGTATAATAACTATTGGGTTATTATTACTAAGGTTAATAACTATTCTTTTTTATATGAAACGCGAAAATACTTAAGATAACGTGATGTACGTATATACATTCTTTAGGCAAAACTATTAGGATGTGTGGGGTAATTAAATTAAAAAAATTAAATACAGGTAAATGTTGAAAATTGCTTAAATTCTTATTTTTTGTTTAAAATCATATTCACGCAAGTGTTCATGAATATCATGCCAGATGATTAAGTTCACTCAACTTTTATGTTTCTGCTCAGAAACCTGAAATGATTATTTATTGATTGCATATAATGCTTGAGAAAATCACATATGCGATTATATGTTATTCCATATTTGTACGCAGTTAGTAATTTGTAATATAGCCGTACTATAATTATTAATTAATAATTAGTTTTAAAATAAAAAATCTGTTTTTAATTATTTTCAAGCATAAGTAATTTATTTTGCTACATAATTACGTGCTATTTAAGGATTTAGTGTACATATAATGCTTCTTGCATTTAATAGTTGCCACCGGCATTTAATCCGTTTATAATCGAAATCAAAACTTATTATGGAGTAGTTTTTTTTACAAAGTATACATCAATTTTTGTTTCTTAAATAGCAATCAAGATACAATGAAATCTTATAAGCCATTGTCTCATGAATGAGAGAAAAATAAAGTTAATATAGTAAAAAATAAATAAATAAGAGTTCACTCAATGGTGGGAAGGCTAGTGTTACATTTGAATGCAGGAGTAATTAGGAGTAATTTCTTTGGTAAATTCACTAAAAAAACTTTCGGTATAATGCACTCTGACTTTAAATTGGATTTTTTTCTCAGAATCTTTCTTACTTTAATTATAAATTGATTTTTAAAATTTCAGTAAATATCAATCAAGATTTGCTTGAAATTTGGTGTTTTTTTAATTAATAATTAAAGATTTAGTTTTGTTACTGTGATTTTGCAAAAATCGTATAAAGCTATTCTTAATTTATTTAAACCGCCCTTCTTAATTTATTTAAACTTTGAAATCATAGTGGGTTGTAGTCAGCACTAATGAGTAGAATTTAAAATTTTAAAAAGCTGCAGTTTTTGAAGAGAGCATAGAGCATGTTAAATAAATGGATAATAAATTATTGTTAGAATATGCGATATGTTAGAAAGTCAACAATCACATTATGTTTATTGATTATTTTCCAAATTTTAAGATTTGTTGTCATTTAGTATGAGCTATTAGTACTTTCTAGAACTTACTATAAACACACGCGATCAATTACTGTGCATTAATTTCATTTTATGCTTTTTTACATGAAATAGCACCAAAAACTTAAAAATCTATAATAAAGTTATGAAAATAATTTCGCGAAGACTGTGTGAAATTTAGCAAAAAAAACTTTATATTCATCGTTTAAAAAAAATTCTAATAAAATTCTTAATAACTAAGTATGCCACAAACTCGTTTTATTATTAACATCTATTAATTATTGTATCCATATAAATATAATTTGATCTCTTCAGGATAGTTAAACGAAATTAATTTTCCTTGCTAATGCTTTGCTCGTAAAGGCAATAAAAGCGTTATATTATATTCTAAATGCAACCTTTCATTCACATGCTACTATTAAATATACTCGAATAAGCACATGTAGTGCTTATTCAAGTCACACAAATTCAATAAAACAACGGAATCTCAGAAATTTACAAGAAATGCATAGAAACTGTCTTTTAATGAAAACACATTGTTCTCGATGCTTCTGCAACTGCATCAGAGTTCAATAACGGGTTTTACTTTTGTCTGAAATATGAATCTACAGGTATACCGGTAATCATGTTTATTGTTAATATTATATATATATATTATATATATATATATATATATATATATTTCTTTATTAACTTATCCTTTGCTTTTAAAATATTATGCCCTTAAAATATATACCCCAAATATGACTCTTATATTTAATTTCTCTTATAAATCAAATATTTTAAAATGAAGTACTATGAAATAGATAAAAATAAAAAAAATAAAATAAAAAAATGATCAATCTGAGAATGAAATTTATCACAATATATGAAAGATGATATTTGTAAGATGATCAAGATGCCCATTTCATAAACAAACGAGAAATTGTAGAGAATTATAAAATTTTCATAACTCTGATTTTTTTCATAAAAATTCTATATATTCTTTTATAATCGTAAAACTGCGAAAATTTTCACTTTTAGTTATTTTGATTAAAAATATTTTTAATCAGTTTTAAAATTATTAAATCAGTAAATTATTTATCAATCTTAAATTTTATTTAATATTTTTTTGATTATTCTATTGGTCTAATTGTAAGATTATATTGTCAAAATGTTCCAGTCAGACTTTCTTTGGTTCATGTGTCTTTATTAAAAAAGTTAATTCAAAATAAAAATTAATTTTTAGTAATATTTATTATTTTTGCATATATTTATTGTAGATAAAAATAATATTATTTCTCGAAACAATATGTTGGTTTCTTCAATGAGTTATCTCTTTTTTTAAATTCTTGACATTTTATTTAAGATCGTATGGCCTTTTTTTAAATATTCGAGTAGGATATTCTTTACTCAATTTTTCTGTAATATACATATCAGTAATAATGATATAATATATCGAAACTTTGAGTATTTGATTTCAATTGTTTACAGACTATAAATTCACAATATCTTGTTACATATAAAGATTTTAAGTGAATATAATGCATTTATTACTTACTAATTTCTTCAGATTTAACTTAAAATATTTTTAAATAGCTAATTGTTCATTTTAGTATATTGCTAAACCAATATTTAAGGTATATCGAATTTTATAAGATTAGGCTAATCTGTATATAGGTTATTTTTATTACATAATAAATATATAATTAGCACTTCTGATTGATGTTTTATACAGTTTACGCCATCTTTTTAGTGAAAATGCCACAAGATTTTATAATCCTTGAGAAATAAATGTTCAATTTAGAAGTATTATTTTATTTTGCATTTAAAAACATATTAGGTATTTTGTGAGCGTTTTTTCGAAATGATTTTTAAATATTGTATATTTTTTATGAATGATGATATTTTAAAAAATTATTCATGAAGTGTATATAAGTGCTCGCACATAAAATATATTTTTTTGTACTTAAGAGAAAACTATACAGAGAAATATATAAAAGCATTTTATATAACGAACATCTACAATAAATACCTAACACATAAAAAAATTATTTAGTTAGTTTAGTTTTTTAGTATGAATCTAAGATGTTAATGTACAGATATTTTATGGAGTTTTTTAAAGTTGAACGAAAATAGTTCAATAAAATCCATTGCACTTTTTATGTCTGATCTATAATTCATCATATTAGCTTTCAATTATCCAATTTTTGCAATATCTTTACAATTTGTAGAAAAAATCTACTAGCGTTTTTTATGTTTATTGAACTTGAAATAGTATATTAAGTTCAAAAACGTCATTAGCCAAATATCAAATCGCATACATGAAGGTATCAAATTGCATAGTCGATGAAATTCAAAACCCGAGGAATTTAATAGCATGTGGAATACGCTAATTCGAAATGCATGAGAGGCAAAACTTGAAATTAAAATTTTCCAATTATTCGTCCGCATTTTCAACGAATTCTGTCGAATGAAGCAATTTATTTATAGTAGTAAAATATTCTTGGGTGCATTGGCATTATGATGTTATTTTTTATAACATTATGCCAGCAAAAAATCTTTTATTACTTCAAACACCATGATTTTATTTGCAAGTCTGTTTTATAAAATTTTATATCTGAATTTTTTTAATTGCTTTGAAAAGAAAAAAATCCCAAATAGTCTTAAATCATTTTAAACAGTACATCGTTCTTTGGATATAAATTGCTGCAATTATTCGTTTATTAATTTTATTCAAATAGTTGAATATCGAACATTCATTTTCAGCGATATAAAAAATGTACCTAGAGATTTACATATTATATTTAATGTTTATTTTTAATAATTTATATTTAATGTTTATTATTTAGTTTTTGCCAGTTTGAATTTCGGTCTAGGTATCTGACTTTTTGAATAAGCAACTAAGTTGTTCGTTTACTCAAAGTTTTTTTCGTATAATCTATTAATCATAATTCATAATAATATTAGAACAACTTGAACGCTTAGATAAATATATTAATAAAAAACTACATGATTACAACACACAATTTTTCCGCAAATGTTCTTCGTGTCGGGCTATATTAATATTAATACGTGATATTAAATAAAATTTTCTTCATATTTCAATACACATATTAATTAGAACTATTAATTTCACATACAAAATTCGGTAGATTACTATTAACCCGAAGCAAATAACATTTGTCGAACACTGATATGAGTACAAAGTTTATAATCTGCTTCAATTTTGATTACATTTCTATTACAATAACTTATGTGTACAGTAAATTATAATAAACGTTTAGTAGTGCAAAATTATCAATAATCATTATTTTAGATTTAAACAGTATAAATCATACTTTTTATAGATATGTTATAAATATTTTATTACTTTCATAACTTATAATTTAAAAATTTGGGATCATCACTTATAATTGAAGAAGTTAGGAAGATCGAGTATAATATGGTATTATAGTTTATGAATTATTAATAGTTTACATATTATACTTTACAAGTTCAAAATATTTGATAATTTTTCTTCCATCATTGAATATTGGGTTTACTTTTTAGTTTTAAGATGAGACTAATAAAAACAATTAATTTTAATTTGTATATCGTTTATTACTGCACATCTGATGATTGAAGAACATTATATATATTTTTTCGTATATTATATAAACGTGGCTCCAAATGATGGATCTTAAAGTGGATCCAAAAGTTACCAAATTTCTCTGCATTGACCATTAGCATCGGGCTTTGTTCCCTGGGGGCAGTTTGTAGGGACATCAATAATGCTCGGAGGTTTTATTCTTTTTCCTTCATTTTGCTTAAAAAGTTTTCCATAGAAAAAATCTCCGGGAATTTGTTGTGGAAAACGTATCACTTTTCCATCTTCATTGGTGATCGTGTCATATTCTGCATCTACAGTTGCATATGCAAACGATATAATTGAGAAAAGTAGTAGAAAAACGTAAACTTTTCTCATTTCTGGAATAAAAATTTATTAGTGTGCTATGGTATATAAAATATAATTATTAGCGAATTATTATTATCTTTATTTCTATTAGAGTTTGTGTTTAAAAAAGGAAGGTTTTTGAAAACTATAAGATGCATTTAATTGATTTTAGATTATATTTTATCAGTTAAAACTATTGAATATAAGCTGGTGTGATCCGAATAAAAGTATAGAATATTTGCATATTTTGTTTTCTCAATTTTTTCGGATGGTATTAAGTTTTGATTATAATAATTATTATATTATATAGATTATAGATTTTGTATAGAAGAAACTAAATTAATAATGAAACCAAAACTTGTTCTGGGTCAATTGCTGTAGCTCCCGGTTTATATTTACAAAACTAAATATTCTGTAAAAAATATTGATTAGAAATCTTGTTTTTATAAGTGATTCAATACTTTAATTTTTTTTATATAATGAAAAAATTATTATATTAATATATTTATCATAATAAATATACCATTTTAAATATGTATCATAATAAATATATATGTAATCTTAATAGTTGATATTAGAAATTTTATAGACTGAAAGTGGTCGTAAGAAAGTGACATAATATATTTTAGAAAACTATCTAAATCTGTGTTCAATATAAATAATTGATCATAGTCAATATATGTACGAAGCCGGAGGTCACAACTCGCTTTTTGGACAACCTGATATCAGAAAGTAGTGAATTTTTTTCCACTTGAAAACATGGATTGGCATTGCTACTTTAAGCAGAAAATATATCTTCACTATTACAAAAGTTAGGAAACCAGTGGGTGATCAACAAGTATCATTAGAACTGCTCATAGGTCTATTGAGTACTGATTGTTTTCCATAAAAAATAAAAATCTTAAAATGACACTTTTGTTTTTAAGCAACATATGATGATAATCATTAAATACTCTCAGCTGAGAATTTGTATTAGAGTGTAATGAATTGTTTTTATTTTGCATTTGCAATTAATTCAAAAATATATTCTTAATTTTAAATAAGTTCAACTTTATCACCCAAATTGAATCATTTATCCTGTTTAAAAAAAACAATCTTGGTCGGTTATAGTTTTTTCTATAAGATCTGGTTTATAAAAATGAGCTATTCAGTATTACTTATTACTTGTTAAAAATCATAATATTTGTTTTATCTCAAAGAAGCTATGAAAATAGTTATTGAAGATTTTGAACAATATTAACAGTTAAAATATTTTTCATCATTAATAATTTAAAGCATTAATAATTTGTTGCTAAATTATTTATGAATCTACTTATATGCCGAATCAATTATATTACAAAGTATCAGTTCAATAAATTGTGAATTCATTTGGAATTAATAATGCAAATATGAAAAAACATAAACTTCTCCTTCAGGAAGTTAATAAATATACATGCACATGATTATAGTTCTTAATGTAAAGAATATTTTATATGCTACCCTCCGCACTGACACTATATATCCATTTTATTTTATTTCAACCACATATCACAACATTTATAAAAAGTACTAGCTCGATAGTTTTTAGTCAAATTTAGTTTAATAAAATAATGAATTCACTTACTTTTTCTTTAAACAATAATTGTTCTGAATAATATGTTTTCAAATTCTAGTTATTCAATCTTGTATCCAAGTCATGCGACTGATGCTCATGTCACATCACTAAAAATTCCCGTGCAAATATAAGACGTGATCCACAGATAAGAATTTGATAATAAACAATTGTTTGATCAATTATTTCTGCTATTTATTGCGGAGTTGCGATTTGATAAAAAATTGAATGCAGTTCAGGGATTCATGGAGATAAGAGGAATCGCGAGAAATTGAATTTTCATTTATATAAATATACTGATAATATACTTCACGAAATATCTGCATTGCATTATGTATTAATATATAATGGCTAGGGTTTATTTTTTAAATCATGCAAGATGTGGTGATGACTTTGTATAAATAACTAGTGGAGCGCATGGCAAATTGCTGGAACTTCCTGTACCAAAATTTTCTTTTTTTTAAAAGATTAACATTTTTGAAAAAAAAATACTCTGGAAAAATTAGATTTTTGAGAAACTATAAATTTTTGACAAAAATTTACTTTTTTTTGAAAAAAAAAATGGCTTTTCGAAGAAAAATTTATTTTGAAATATTTTGGAAATTCTGAACTTTTTTCAAAGCAATCGTACTGCTTTAACTGCATATAGAGACGAAATACCGAAGCGCATAAGCGTTGCGTCGCCGTCTAACGGATAAACATTGGTACGGAACCCATAGGTTTTATACTTATTGCTAAAATCTCTACAAAATATCTAATAAGTTGATGTGCATATGTCTAATGATCATTTTTGACACGCACACATACACACACACATACATCAATTTTTTCTAAGGTATGTCAAAATGTTCAGAAACCTCTGAAACGTAAAGATATATAAAAATTTTAATTTTCGATTTTTTGCGATTACTATAATAAATATTTTATTATAAAATTTAGCTAATTTTGAAACTGATTAAATGAAATGTATATTTTTAAATTTATTATAGAAAAATATATAAGTATTTATATAATATATATTGATTAGCAAAAACAACATATGAAATCAACGACATGCATTGATCTGTATATGAAAATAGATCATTAGATTGAGCCAAACACTATTTTAATGAAACATGTCGCAAACGATAATATTTTAGACTATTTGTAAATTTTTATTATTAAATTTTATAGTGAAGTAATTTAGCCCTTTCTTATAAAATAGCAGAAATAGCAGCAAAAAATCCTGAATTGGACGTGCGATTGTTATCATATGTTCATACGGTAAAGATAATCTGGGAGGTCTTTTTGTAATTAATTGTTGACAAAAAATGTTTGGCTTAATTTCAAAAATGATTTAGTTTAGTTTTGATTGTGTTTATTTTTGAAATAAGTGGTCAAAATTCTAATAAAATCCATTAAAATTTTGAATATTAGCTAATTTTACTGCATAAAACAATAGTAACGATCAGAATAGTTTAACATCACTTACTAAAAAAACTTATTAATTTTAACTTCATTATAATTTTTTTTATTTCACATGAGAGTATTTTAAACACAACCTATATTCTCATATAAATATATATTTAATTTATCTATATTTGATTACTAAAAATATTATTTGATTCAACTTTGATTATGTTCCATTAATTATTAAATTCATATTCGTTAGGTATGAAATTGGTAAACAAAATTGCGCTTATTGTTAGACTAAGTCAGAATAAAATTGAATGTATTCATGCGCTGGATTAATTTAAATATTTTTATTGAAAATAAAATGACAAGAAACTATAGAATTATAATTTAATAGTAAATTAGTTTTGTGAAAATTACTTTAAATTTTAAACGCATTTTCTCTCTTTTTTAAATTATGATTTTTGGTCGTTTATTCGATTTTCCATATATTTATGCTCTTGAAATAATTTTTTATCAATATAATTATTGATGGGTAATACCGATATTTGACTTGTGAATTGCAATTAAATATTTCGAGTGTTATCGTCTACAACGGTAATGCAATTGTGAAATTTTCTAACTGAATTGCCATAATTAATGATAATATGTGCTCATAAACAAATCCTGTATATACTTCAAGCATTATTATTATACTAATATCATGAATCATTAACTAAAAATATAATAAGTTGTTATTTGTAAGTTTCTTATTTTGAGATAAAAATTATCCGTTTGTGAACTATAGGCTTAATGAATATACAATAAGTAATATGTATGAAAAATAGTTTGATGTTTAAAGAAAATGAAAATCGGTCTTTAATTTCGTATGAAAAGGCTAATTGACCGATTTGTTCTAAAAATAATATTTTCCGAATTAACTTAACTTGGTATGTATTTATACTTACAAAGGTGAGATTTTAGGAATTATTTTAAACTTTTTCAAAGTACCTATATTAATTTATTTCGAAAAACTAAAATTGAAACTTTAACATCTGTTGAACCTGATAATTGATGGATATAGTGAATTATTGTTATCTTGTCATGACGCGAATTGTTCTGATAACTTTTATCAAAACATCAAAATTTCAATTTTAATAATATATAATTCAACGGTGATTTTGTAAAAGCATACAATGTGTTAGATTATAAATTTTCACTTGGAAATTAATTTTGAGAAGAAATAAAAATTAATCAGTTTTACAAATTATTACCTTCGAAATTTAATTTAAATTGTGTATGAGTGAGATTTCATATTTTTCAATATTGGTACGAAACCAAAACAAATCCTTAAGAAAAAAATTTGTAAATTGTTAGTCACTGTGAATAAATTTAATATTTTTTCACAAAAATTCATATAGTGAATCAAAACCAAATTTTTAATATTTAAAAAATAGTATCCAAACATACATATATACATTCTACTTTTAACCACATTTATTTTCTCTAAAGTATGTCAAAATTAATAGAGGATATTGAAAACTAAAGATAAAAAAATGACTTCATAGTTTTTCGTGATTTGTAAAATTTTGTTTGGGAACTAATTGCTTTGAAATTTAATTTTTATGATAGGTCAAATAATGTATGTCGATATGATTTTAGTAGGACAAAATTTTCGCTTAAATTAGATTTTGCCATTGTTTAGAATATGTGCGTAAATAGAACATAAATTCATATTACGTAATGATTTAAAATATATACAATATAAAATATTAGGCAGTAATTACTTGCAATGCGATACATATTTTATATTTTATTAATATCATTGATTATAAATACAATATTAATGTAATATCGAATTATATAATTGTTAAATAATAATTATACCTATATGATTTAAATTAATTAGATAAATATATACAAAATATTGATAGAAAAATTCCATAAACCTATAAAGATTTTTAAAACGTATTTAACTAAAATTTTGATTTTTGGTTTATAGTTTCAGCATATCTGAAAAAAATTCAGCAAATTCAAGAAATGATCGATTTACATTTTACTTTAATTGCCTATTATTTACAATTGATGATGAGTTAATAGAACTTTTGGAAAAAATTAAACAAATCACAGATATGTTAAGAATTTTTGTCGTGTTTGGAGCATGAAATAACAATGCCTCAAAAGTTTTTTTTACTTGATTCTAATCTAGAGAGTAATTATACATGTATATAGCAATTAAATGGGCATTTTTTCACCAAATTGGCCTGCAAATGCCAGCTCTATCTGGTTTTTCTCCTTTCGGACATGGTGGTTCCCAGAATCCTGAGAATATGAAAGGAGCTAATACTCTATAGTCATTTAATTTCTTGTCTATTCGAAGAAATTCGGCACGGCTATCATATTTGATATTATTAGGCGATTTACCTTCAATTGCTTGCATAGAATCATTAATATTTTCAAATTGTTCGACCTTATTGAATTTGTTCTCTACCTTTTTATTGTGATGGTTTCTAGATTTGCGATGCTTTGTATCTCTATGTCTTGATTTAATTTCAGTACTCTTTCTATTATTATTTTTTGATATCCTCTTATCATTTTTTAAATTTTTTCTATGATGTTTAGATTTGTGGTTGAGCTTTTCATGTCTTCCTGGACGATTTTTGTGATCAGACATATGCTTGCGTTTTTTATTTGGTGCACGAGTGATATAATTATCTGATTTTTGATGGTTTGTTCTGTGAATGTCAAGCATATTCATATTTTCCAAATGAATATTTTTATTATGCCTTTTATCCAGATTTTCCATAGAAACCAATTTAGAAAATCTTGGATGTGTAGATACTTTTTTATTTATCACATTTCTGTTTGATGCGTTTGAATCTATCCCATCGTCTTCGTGCACTGTTTTACTATGAATAAAGTTGTTTGAATTATGCGCAGTTTTCATTAAGTTCATGGAATTGTTAGAAACATTGTCAGTTCTTTCAGTCAAACTTGAGACAACTAATCCAGTCCAGCCCGAGGAAAACAGCATACACAGAAAAATTAAAATAAATTTATCCATTTTAATATTTTATATAGTATCCAAGAATCACTTAATATTAATAAGTATTAAATATGCACTGTTTGTTCACATTTCACATTTCCAACATTTTTTCATTTTTTTGCAGTTAGTAGTAAATTCTGTTTAAAATGACATTTTGAACGTTTTGCGCCTTATATTTATAATATACGGGACTTTAGTAAATGATGATACATGCGAATGTTTTATCATATTGATTATATTTTAATCAGATATCGAATGATTTGGCTTTATATATGTATATGTATATACATATTATATTTTATATATAAATTTATTATCAAATTCAAATTTCACCTTTTCTATGAATTAAAATCAAATCGAGTTGATTACTTTGAGTTGAAACGACTTATCTCTTTTGAAGTAGTAATTGAGTGAGAAATTTGGGTCAACGTTTTTGCTAAAAATTTAGAATTGCTTTTGGAAATTTGGAAACTATTTGCTGTTTTTATGCGATGATTTTGGATTTTTTTTTTCATGTTCTATGGAAGGCAATGTTATTGGACGTGAAGATATCAATAAAGAAATATAAATGCTTCATATGCTCTCTTCCACACATGAGATCCGTTTATCTTTAATCTCGCCGGCTTTTGTATCCTAGATAATATAATTTAGCTTAAAATGCAAGTTAGTTTTAATATAATTACTAATGTTTTTTTCCTATTAAATGATAAACACATTTTGCTTACAACGCTTAAAAGTTCATGGGTAAAAACGTCCACCACCGATTTATCAAAAACCAATAAAGTTAAGAGCTTTTAACAACAATATTTGCAAGTAAAGGGAAAAATATGTATAACCACCAGCAATCACCTTAATTCTTACAACGTTGCATTTTGTCACCTTAATTCTTACAACGTTTCCCAACTTACTTACATTATTACAATGATGAATTTTCTGGGAGTTTTACTGTACATAGTCAGATAATTGTTTGATATGTTTTATTTGTTGGGATGCAATTGGTTTGATTTTCACAATATAATTGCTTAAAGTCAAATTGGATCTATGTGCCCCTTAATTTACATTATTTTTTGTCGAAATTTTATAAAGATAAACTAATGGGAATGTAGCATACCACCTTCAATTTAGTTAGGCGCTTGTATTTTTTTCTGGTTTGAAGCCTTTATAGTTTTTAAGATTCTGGTTTTTTATTGATTTCTTGGTATAACTATGATTCACAGCACACTAACTTCAATTGAATTCTCTTGAAGATATCATGAATCATAACTGTGAAGGACACAGATATATTCGTTTTAGGAAAAAATAAATTTGGATTTGAGTAGTGTACAATATGTGTTATATAAGCATATCATTTTTAACTTTTATTTGCGAAATGAATCATAATTTTTAAATAAATATTGTTGACACTAAGATAAAAAATTGAAATAATTGATAAATAAGTAAATCTAATCAATGTCTTTAAAAGTTGTTTTTTAATCATGTCATTAACGATTGTATCTTCAGTCTTATCTTTAGTACTCAATGCGCAATACAACCAATAAGTAAAATTCAGCAATTGTTTCCAGCGAAATCATATTGTTTTTGTTTACATCTCTAAGACTCATTTATGGATATATGATATAATAGTTTAAAAAAGCTGATTAGGCTTTCATATCTTCCATCATTTAATAAATATTATGAAAATTTGAAAAAATTGAAAGAGGTACACAGAACGAATCCTGGTACTTTGTACAAAGAATTTTATCATAAAGATTATGCATGGTTCTATAAAATATACTTATAGTTAGCAATAATTTACCAGTTAGCTGGGTTAAAAGTAAGTTAAATGATAGTTTGCACCCGAGAACATACTGAAATACTGTTTTTAAATACGATTAATCGAAAAATCTTTCGTATTTTTCTATTACTTACAATATACGATATCCTGTTACTGAATCTGAAACTTTATGTTGCTACACCAATGCTTTTACGATAGATCCATGGAAAAACCCTATTTATTAAAATAAAAAACAATTTGTAAAAATA
This sequence comes from Ctenocephalides felis, assembly GCF_003426905.1. NCBI lineage: Eukaryota > Metazoa > Arthropoda > Insecta > Siphonaptera > Pulicidae > Ctenocephalides > Ctenocephalides felis. The sequence continues at coordinate 25,317,330 of NW_020539725.1, read as the reverse complement.
ATATTTCTACAATAATTTTTCCTAGAAATTTTACCATTTTATTCATAAAGTCTGATTAAGCGTTATAGTTCTTTCAATCGCAGTTTTGTATGAATGTGGCCAAGAAATACTTATACAATTTTCCATTTTATTAGAATCAATGTGATTTAATGATTTTTTCACAAATAATTATAAAAATATTATATTCTCATATATAATAAACAAAAAATTATTGATTGACATTAGTGGTGTTGATTCGTTCACTTTGATTTATAAATGATATCTTTGGCAATATGAAAACATACATACTCCAATATATATTATTTTACTTACTTTTACACAAATTTAATGTATATATTTATTAGTTTCTTGACTAGTTTTCAGAATAAAATTTTCAATCTCTATATTGGCTTTAATACATTCTTCTGAAAATAACACTCAAATAGGCAACTTTGATCATATAAAGTTGGCGTTCAAGAGCTTTTTCATTTGATTAATATTTAGAATTGCAGATTTGATTCCTATTTTTTTATTTGATTTATTCTTATTTTTAGTTTTGAATTTTATTATGTTCTTTCTTAAACGCTACATAATTAAATTTTTCATCAATAACGTGTGATACGTTAAAATAACGAAAGCTATTTGTATTTATCTCATATTTTATTTTTGACGTTGACAAACATAACTCAGTATTTCATATGAAATTTTCTCATGGCTACTGTCAAAAAATTTTTAAAATTAATCCCGTAAAAAAAATCTGTCAAACATGTGAAATTAATTAAATAACGACCTACCATGAAAAAAATATGTGAAAACATAATACAAAATCAAAATTAATTAAAATTTTTGAAAGTATTTTCATGTAGTTAAATTCATCCGAAATTTTTCAAAATTTGTGTGTGATTTTACTGTTGGCGTTTTTGTATTTTTCTGTTAATACATTTTAAATTTATTTTGAGGAGGTACAAAATATGAAAATTTAAAAAAGATGGGAAATAAGTTTGCAAGGTAAGGTTCATTTTAAGAATAGCTGTAGTAGCCTAATTATATAATTTGCTTAATTATTAAGTTTTAGAATATGTATATTAATAATATGACATATATTGCTTTTGTGCTTAATATATGTTGTGAAAATATATTGGAAGAGGTAATTTTCTAAAAATATTGAATAATTTTTTGCTCGTCATACCTAATATTTGCGTTTATTTCGTCAATGCATGGTCCTTGTCTATAATTTAAATTATCCAACAACCCTTAAAAGTTTTGTTTGGAATATTAGCTGCTTAAAATTATCGTGAAGTTAATTTCAATTCAATTTGACAAATTTTCAATAACTGTGCATATCCTAAAATGTGATACTGAAATTTATGATAATCATTAAGATTTTTAAATCTAAATTTCATAGCCATTTGTAATGTGCGTTTTTTCTATACAATTAACACTTAGATATTTTAACTTCTCAATCTTCCAGCACATATTAAACATCCAAAGTTTCTAGACCAGATTTGAAGCATTACATTTCGAATAATATTTGAATGATTTATCCAAGTCAATTCACGTGTAATATATTTCACAATATACGGTTAATATTAGAGGTAAATAATCTTGTTTCATAACTCAATATCTTATAGAACAATATATTATGGTTATTATGTTAAAGTATTCTAAAGTGGTTGGTTTTATATTTCTTAGTAAATTTCCTAAGTTCATAGACCAGGTCTGCATCATTAAATTGAAACAGCTTGTAAAATATTCGTTGCAAAATAATATATTTTTGCAAAATTTACAATAAAATGTATTATAAGCATATGTAAAACATTTTATGTAATGTAAAACATTTTGTTACGCGCATACGTAAAATAACAAACATGTGTGCATCGCGTCGCGCCTATGTTGCAACTTTGCACGCGCATCGTATGATTTTTGCTGACCGCACTTCAATCGAAAATCGTTTATAAACACCTGCATTGGATTCGAAAAATCACAGTTCACTTCGAGTATTCTTGGAAACAACTTCCCAAGTTATTTTAAAAAAAAACTATCAAAATGCAAGCCGTCGTTAAGGTTCTAGCAGTCGCCTGCGTCTTCCAAGCAGTGTTGGCCGTTCCATTCAAATCTGAAGTTGATGAACCTAAATTGGATGTAGTGCAACAAAATTTGATTGAAAACGAAAATAACTTGGCCGAAGCTGTCAACGCCTTAGAAGAAAGACAAGATGAACTGGAAGATTCTTTAAGGGGCAAGAAGAGCTTATACCAAGTTCCAAAGAGCTATGTACCTAAGAGTTACTCAGTAGCTGCACCAGTGCAATCCTATCAAGCTCCTGCTCCAGCTTCCTACCAAGCCCCTGTCGCTTACCAACCAGCTCCTGCTAGCTATCAAGTTGCATCCTACTCTGCTCCTGCTGCTTCAGCCGCTTACCAAGCTCCTGCCGCTGCTTCCGCCGCCGTGTACCAACCAGCCCCAGCTGCCCAAGTTGTTTCATACCAAGCCGCTGCCCCAGCTGCTGCCTACGCCGCTCCCGCTGCCGCTTACGCCGCCCCATCTTATGCTGCTCCTGCTCCCGCTTATGCCGCTCCTGCACCTCAAGTGACCTACACCACCTACACCGCTCAACCTCCTTGCCCTACCAACTACTTGTTCGGTTGCCAACCTAGCGTTGCTCCTGTTCCATGCAGCCAAGCTTTCCAACCACCACAAGTGCAATTGACACCATACGTTGCTCCCCAAGCTCCAGCCGTTTACAAGAAACCCGCTGGTGGTTACAGGGCTGCCGATGAAGAGAGGGAAGACATGATCAAGAACATGAACTAAAATGGAAACGCCAAGATAGAAAAATCTCGAAAAAAATAACAAGTGGTAAAATCTATCGCAAAGAAATATTTGTAAAATAAAATCTTATTTTCAATAAGATTCTATTTTCAAAGATTATTTTTAGCGATTGATTTTTGTATCATTTGTTGATCGAGGTTTTTAGGTAGAAAAGTCGACGAAGACCTGGCTAGTGAATGATAATTCTAACAAGAAATTAACACTTCAGTTATTTATTTACTAATATTTATTTTCATTTTCTATCATTTTCTTATTTATTTCACTTTTATACCAAAAAAAATACAATAAAAATGTTGAATAATATTATATATGTGTTTTACTTCTTCAAGCAAATGATTTATACAAAATAATTTACAATAATGACCGAAACAAATATTTTTAAAATTTTATTTCAGGATAAAACTTATTTTAATTTGTGTTCACTGGTTAATCGAACGATACTTAATTATTTTTTGTTTGATATAGTAAATAGTAAATAGTAATTTGTAACTTGATAATTTCAAGCGTATTAGTTTTATTATCATATTGACCTTCATGCGTATCTTTCTTCGTATCTTAAAATTTTTATTTTGTCACAAATCCAACCCTTTAAACTGTCAAATATGAATTTAAAATACATACATACATACACATATGTAAATTTAAAAAAAATATTTTATTAACTTCCCGTAGGGCAAGTTATAGTAATCGCAAAAAACTCGAAAATGAAAATTTTTATATATCTTTACGTTTTAAAACATTTTAAACATTTTGGCATACCTTAGAAGAAATGGATGTATGTGTGTGTATATGTGTGCGTGTGCATGTATGTGTGTATGTGCGGATACAAATTTTCGTCGACGATTTCTGGAACACGGATGTAGCGATTTGAATAATTCAAAAATTCGATTCGTATTGATAAGGAGAGTGCTTATTAGTTTTTGGCGAAGGCAGGTCTAGTCGAGATATGGGGAAAAAGTGCCAACAACGGTAATTCAGTTTTTCAGGGCTCTGAGAACGGAGCGTCCGATTTGAATAATTCAAAAAACATTTTACTTGTATTAACAAGATGAAGAACTGATCAAATTTTCATGAAGGCGGGTCTAGCGGTTTCGGAGATCTAGTAAAAAAAGTAAAAAGAAATGCCATTTGGCGGTCAAAAATGATCATTAGACATATACACATCAAATTATCAGATATTTTATAGAGATTTTAACAATAAGTATAAATTTTGTTTACATTCCTATGGGTTCCGTACCAATGTTTACCGGTTAGACGGCGACGCGGCGATTACGCGCTTCGATAGTTCGTCTCTATGCAGTTAAAGCAGTGCGAATGCTTTGAAAAAAGTTCAGAATTTCCAAAATATTTTAAAATTATTTTTTCTTCAAAAAAGTCAAAAATTTATAGTTTCTCAAAAATCTAAGTTTTTCGGAGGAATTTTTTTTCAAAAATGTTAATTTTTTAAACAAACAAAAATTTTTGGTACGGGAAGTTCCAGCAATTTGCCTTAAGACACGATGCCATGCGCCCCACTAGTTTTGATTAATATTAAAATAATATGTGCATAGATTTTTTTCTTGTAATAATCTTAATGGCTTTCGCAAGCATTTCTTGTCCACATAATCTTTATATTCTATTTAACTACGTTTTAAATATTTATTAAACTTCATTATATTTATTTTTAACTATATTTTTAATTTTCATATTCTAATTTAATCGTTTTTTTACAAGTTTCTACATAGCGAAGCAGTACATGATGCCTTCTTCACTTGGAAACAATTTTCTTTACAATTGAATTTTTAAGGATTTTATTGACGTTAGGTTGCCCACAAAGCGGATTTGAACTTTAGTTGAGAATAAATATTTTAATTTAAACATCATTTAACAAATGTTCTAAGAACGTTATAATTTTGATTTAATAAGACGGAGACAATAATTACATAAACAAGTTCTAAAGATTCACTATACCTATCTTAACTTTTCCTTTGATGGAAGCTTTCATATCACTCTCAATTTTTTTTATATTATTTTAAAAGTAATAAATTATTATAGAATTTAAAAATCATTTCAAAATTTTTAAATACTTTCATAAAAGTTTTTGCGTTATTTTTTTTCTAATTTTATAATTTTAATTTTTTTATATTTTAGAATATTTATAAATCTATATTAAATAAAAAACCATTACAATTAACGAATTATCGGAAAACTTATGATTTTATAAATGTTTAAAATATTTAAAATCGTAAACAATTTGCGAAAGTTTATATGTTACTTATTAAAAAAATATTCATATCAAATAAAATAGATCCATGTAATAATAGATGTTCGGAAAATTTTTATATAATATTATTTAATATTATCGATATAGTTTTTTTAATGTTTTTTTCAAAATTTCACCAACATCTCGATAAATTCAAGTTGTCTTTGAATGAACATTTCAATAACTTTCTTCAGCATAAGTTATTAAACTTGCAAAAATTGTTAATACTTGTTTTTGTTTTAAGATATTGAAATAATGATAATTCATTATATATTATATTAGAAAGTGATTATTTTTCACTTAGTAATTAAATCATTTTGGGATCAAAAGCAAAAAGAATGGACATAAGTATAAATACATTTAATAAATAAATTATAAACTCTACAAAAATAATTAATACCTCATTATATAGGTATTCAAGATTCGTTTAGATAAGAATAAAACAGAATGTTTACAATAAATAATTTATTTTATTCTATTAACGAATGGGATTTTTGGGTACATTATTGGGGGAAAAATACATAATAAATACATAAATATAATTAAATTAATTATATATCATTATATACACATCTATATAAAACTACATACTAAAAATATTCTAGTGGTAGTTTATGCATCTTTTTTTCCGACGTTGTATCTGAAAATAATAAGTTACATATAATAATAATATTATAAATTTTTACTTACACTACTTAATTTATAGTAATCATGTAATTATTTAAAGACTTACCTATAAGATATTTATTCCTCGGTGTCGTTTTCACCCTCTGCGGCTCTGAATGCGTATCCACTAGCAACAGTTTTTTTGGCAGGAACTTGGTAAACAACTTGAGGTTGAGGTTGTTGATATACAACCTGTGGTAGAGGTTGATAAGGTGTCAATTGCACTTGTGGTGGCACAAAACTCTGTGAGCATGGAACAGGTCTAACGTGTGGTTGGCAACCAAACAGATAGTTTGTTGGACATGGTGGTTGAGCGGCATATGTTGTATATGTAACTTGCGGTTGTGCTTTAGTTGCGACAGCAGGAGCTCCATAGGAAGCGCCGCCTGCGGATCTTCCATAGCTGAGGTGGGAACCTCCGTGACCATATGAAGAAGAGTGTCCTCCATGTCCGTAGGATGAGCTACTAGAGTAACCGTATCCTGATTGTTGGTTGTTTCCAAACAACTTTTTCTTTTTCAATAATAAAGTTCTAGAAGCTCCCAAGTTGATGTCAATATTGTCCATGTCATCTAAATCGATCGTACGTGCACCTTCCTTAGTTTTGCTGTCTGAGGCTTCAACATTTTCTTGATTTTCATTTTCAGCTTCCTTGTATGCCTTTACTGGTCCTGCTGAATATTGTGTTGGGACTTGCAAATGGAATGTTGGGGCGCTTGGTGCAGAGTAAGTAACCGGTTTTCCATATGATTGATGTACGGCGACGGGTGCTGCAGGAGCAGAGTAGGCTGATCCAGATGCGGAATAAGAAGGAGCAGGAGCAGAATATGCAGGAGCAGCAGGGGAGTATCCTGGAGCCGGTGCGGGGTACGAAGCTGCTGGGGCGGAGTATGCAGGTGCCGGAGCAGAATAGGATTGTGCTGGCGCAGCCTGTTGTGTATATTGCGGTCGTTTCGAAGCATATCCATTTGAGGACGCTGGTGCAGGATATGAAGAAGCGCTAGCTGGAGCGGAATAACCAGAACCTGCAGCAACTGGACTAGAATAGGAGCTTGCGGCAGCTGGAGCAGAGTATCCAGCGGAAGAAGCAGGAGCAGAGTATCCGGCAGAAGAAGCGGGACCAGCGTATCCGGCAGAAGAAGCGGGAGCAGAGTACCCAGCCGAAGAAGCGGGAGCAGCGTATGAAGCTGGTGCAGGAGCGGAATAAGCTTGCTGAGCAGTTCCAGAGTAGCCATGGACGGGTGCTGGATATTGCGGTTTAGCTCCATAAGATCCACTGGCAGCACCGTGGTAAGTTCCAGATGGTGCAGCTGGTGCGGCGTAAGATCCGGCTTGAGGGGCGGCGTGATAGGCTGGTGCTGCAGCTGGGGCTGCAGCGGGACCTGCATAACCTCCAGCGTGGCCTGAATAACCTCCTGCAGGACCAGAATAAGATGGACCTGAAGCCGTGTACGAAGCTTGTCCTCTTACAGGGCCGTATTTACTAGATGCGGCTGGAGCAAAAGATTGAAATGCACCGTATGCTGCCTTTTTAGCTCTATCAGAATCTTCGCCAGAGTTTTCTTGTTCTTCGTCTACTTTAGCCACTGAATTTTCTGCCTTAGCGCCTTCATGATCAGTTGTTGATTCTGTTGAATCTTGTTTTGTAACTTCTTTTGAATCTTCCGATGAAACAGGCGAAGCTATCGCCGAGCTCAAAATGCTCAATACTAAACACAAAGCGATGAAGGGTCGCATTTTGTTGTTGCTTGATGGTCACTCAATTCCGCACTGATAAAATGCGGTGCATTTTTCAAATATATAAAGCAAAGGCTTCATTGTTTAGATCAGCGGTTTTCAGAAAAAGTTCAATGTATGAGTATATTGTAAATTAATGTGATTGAACTTATTGATTGTATTACGAAATTCTAAGTAGGCAGATTTAGACACGCGCTGATTAGTTTCCAATCATTGCTGATTCTTCATAATTATTCGAATAGTTGTATCCAAATTCTTATGCTCGGTACAAGAAATGAACTTTTGCGTGTTTAATTATAAAAAAAACTTTTATATACTATTTAATGTATTTATATAATTTATTGATCAAATATTAACTCGAATTAATTTTCAGAACATATATTATGTTAAAATTGACACTATTTATTCATAATTTATTTTAATTATTATTGATAATATTTTATTCTATTTCTGCGCAAAATATGTACTAATTTTGATTATTGTACGAAGTCATATTTTCTATAAAAAAAATTATATTTTTAATATTGATGTAGTACAACTCTCATTTTGAATTTTTTTTTTTACACTTTTACGAAAGTTTCAACAAAGTATGAAATAAATTTCTGTAATTATTTATAATTACAGTAGCCAAAGGAATAAATAATTTTGTATCGTTATTTCGAAAGTTTTTTGTAAGTTTTGTAAATTGTTCCAAACATTTTTGTGATTTACAAATCTTTTGCTACATTAAACAGTTTCTGGATTATGAAATTTTGCGAAACTTCAGAAGAAAGGCATATTTTTATTTTCATCCACAAATAATAGACTGTTCACATAATAATAATAAAATGTTATTGTTATACAATATTTAATTTTAATTAAATGTTTTTTAACAAAGATAATTTGTTAAAATAATAAAAATTGGATCAACTATTACTAATAAGCAGAATGCTTCAATTCTTATGTTTGAAAGTGCTCGGAAGTTAAAACTGTCATTTAAATGTATTCTGTAATAATTTTATTATAGAATTTGGAAGATTGACATTTGTGAGATATTATTTTTATTTAATGAAAGTTTGAAAAAATTAACAACCAATATTAGTAAAGTTATTGAAAAATGTGTTACAAATAGAACTTTGATTAATTCGTAAGTTACTAGGTAAGTCATAATTTTAAAAAAATAGTGAACGGTTTATCGAGTATCGATAAAAAATTTAAATATTTTATATCATATCGAAGATAAATTGAAACTGAAATAAATTAATTTTTATTAACACTATTGAGAAATATTTATGAAGGATTTAAATTTAAGAAAACTCCAAGTGCTTTTTTTAAAGTTTTAATATTTTTCATAATGATTTTTTATAATTTTTTGTGCAACTGATCGTGTTTTTATAGTCATTTCTACTAATTATTTATTTTGTGTAAAAATTTCAAATTTTCAAATATTTTTTTGTGAATAAAAAATTCGTTTGTGTTAATAATAATATATGATTTTCTTTTACGTATTATTATGTTGTAATAGCATTTATTTATTTAAATAGATTTCAAATATTTTTTGGATAATTAGAAAAATTTATAAAGGATCTAAATTTAAGAAAACTTTAAGTGCTCTTTTAAAGTTTAAATATTTTTTATTGCGATTTTTTATAACTTTTTGTGCAATATGAACTGATCGTGTTTTTATAGTCATTTTTACTAATTATTTCTTGAAAAAAAATTCCAAATATTTTTTTGTAAATAGTAAATTTATTTGTGATAATAATAATAATAATAATCATTTTTTTATATATTACTGTGTTGTAATAGCATTTATTTATTTGAAGAGATTTCGAATATTTTCAAATATCAGAACAGTTGTGAAAATGATATAGTATTAATAATAATGAACTCTTTGATCACACTGTTTATTTTTAATATAATAACTTTGTTAAATATTATTATAACTTTTTTGAAAATCTATCTTATATTTCTCTTGTGGGAATCCATACTTATTATTTATTGAATGTATGAGCAATTAAATATTTAAAAAGACTTTTCTGTTAAGACCATGATATTTCTAGTTAAAAATCATATCCCTACATACGCGTAACTTTTATTCAATTGAACAAAAATTACATTAGTTTTTTCATTTAATTTTTTAATAATGAAATATATATTTTCTGTATCTCTAGATCATAGAAAATTTCTGTATATAATAATAGTAAATACATTTATATTGCATTTTTTACTATAAGATTTATAGGATTTTTACTAATAAGATCACTAAAATGGGTAACGTTATTCATCATTTCTTAACATCTATATATTCCTACGAATTTTTGTATTTCAAATAAAATGCAGAAATGTTTAATAGATATATTTATTATATTTAATTCAAATTATATTAATTCTATTATATATAATTCAAATCAAATTTTTAAAATATATATATTTTGAAAATTTGTTTTGAATTATATTATTAATGGTTATCAATTTTCGAACCAAGTTCAATAATAAAAAAAACTTTTATTAATTATTATTTATTTTTTTAATTTTGGATACGTACACTTCGATTTAATATATAAATAAGCTATATATAAATACATAAATACTATAAATAAATTAAACATAATATCCATATTGCGTTTCGTCATTCTTCGTTCTATATATCCAGTAATCAATTTCTTGAAGATATACTCTTGTTTAGAATTGCCACATTTGTGCTCTTATTGGTGCGTAATTCATGTGTTTGGAGTGTTTATGAGCTGAAAAATATAATAATTAAGTTAATTTTTGGTCAAATTGAAATCGTACTTTTTCAATTTCGTGCCGATTGCGAAAGAATAAAGCGAAAACAAAGTTTTGTGAACAGTTTACTTGGAATGGTGCATAAACTTACATAGAAATGTAATATGAGAGTTTTTCTGAAACTATAAAATAGTTAAGAAAATAAAAAGAAATCTAAACTATTTGCTACAGAAAATTCACAATTGTAAGTAATCACAAGATATTCAATGATTGAAAATATTTAACAATAAAAATATTTTGTTTACTAAGTTCACTAAAGCAAGATTAGAGTATAAATAGTTTATCATACCGATATTATCGCTTTATCATCCCGAGCTGAAATATGAAATTTAAGCAAAGACAGGGTGCAGTCATAGATACCTTGATTTGGTAATACCTTGTCCATCCGCGGAAGTGGCTTCTGAGCCTACTTTTTTATCCTCAGTGTTATTATTACCGTTATTACTACCGGAGTTCTGTTCATCTGTCAATTTTTTCTGCCCCTTTTGATTTTGAGAAGCCAGTTCATTCATTCTTGCTATGGTATCCATTGCCATTTGATCCTGCTTGATCTGTTCGATATTGCTTAGTGTGGATTTAGGTTGAACTGGAAGCCCTTCTGGATTTGATCTGTGACAAAATATTGTTTGTTTGCAATATTTAATTACTAATTTGGTTAGATGATGATAAATTCATTGAATATGATGTTAATTTTTGGAAGCAACAAATAGCTAGATTTGTTAATAATAATAATTTATGATGCATATTACCTTTCCTTTGCTTGGTCGGTTTCTGGTTGATTCGTTTGACCTTCTTCGGCATCCCTATAAATAGAAACTTTTCCTGGGCCATATGTCGGTTGATATGTCGCTAAACCAGCAGCTTGTGGTTGAACCTGAACAGTTCCTTGTGGCTGGGCGAGTGGTGTCACTTGTACAGTTTGCGGTTGGAAAGACTGCGAACAAGGGACAGGTCTTATGCTTGGAGCACAGGAGAATAAGTAATTAGTTGGGCATGGAGGTTGTGCTGTGTAAGTGGTATATGTTTGGGGTTGGGAGTAAACAGGAGATACTGCAGGGGATGGAGCTACCGGCGATACGGCTGGTGCTACTTGGGTATAAGCAGCCGAACTGGGTTGAACAGTGGCAGGAGCTGAATAAGCTTGGGCTTGAGCTGGTGCGGTATAAGCTTGAGATTGGACGGCAGCGGCTTGATAAGCTGCTGGAGCACTAGCTATAGAATAACTTGGTAGAGCGGGTAAAGTTTGAATTGCGGGATAGGCAGCAGCAGCGGGTGCTGCATAAGTTGCAGCCGGAAGAGAGTAAGCAGCAGAAGGTACTGAGTAAGCAGCCGAAGCGGCGGGGAAAGCTGCTGCACTTGCACCATAAGCAGCTGATGCTACTGAGTAACTTGGTAATGCTAATGGAGAATATGCAGGAGCAGGTAATGTAGAGTAAGCTGCGGGAGCAGGTAAAGAATAAGTTGCAGAACCTTGCGTGTAGGTTGATGCTTGGGTATAATGTTGAGTTGGTTTATACCTGAAACAATATTAGACTAGAAATCTACATTGTGAATTATATTTTATATAAAAAACTAAAGTCTATACCCTGCAGCCGCTTGATTTGCTACGACGAAGCTTGGTATAACTGATGTTGGTCCATATGCCACTTCAGCAGTTCTGTATCCGCTATTGTGAGTGCCCCCATGTGTTCCACCTTTCTTTTTGTGCAACACTTTGTGAACAGATCCTAAAGTAATTTATAACTTAATTATTCTTTAAAAACCCAACTATTCAAAAAATGATGGAGGTATATTTACCTAAAGCTTCTTCAGCAGTGTTGGTTTGATCTTCAGCATTATTGTTACCATCAGCTTCTCTATAACCGCTTGATGTAAAGTGGGCAGGTCCAGCGTGAACTCCTACTGATCCAAAATGTCCATAACCTTGTGCATAGGGTGATGGAGCCGAGAAATGAGCTGGTGCTTGGCCATAAGGGACGGATTGGAAATGTGAGTCTTCAGAATGAGGGCCAACGCCATACTGAGCACCAGCAGGCACACCGTATTGACCGGAAGCAGCTCCAGATCCATATTGACCAGCAGCTGCACCATATTGACCAGTAGAAATACTTTGATGGGCCGTTTGTGGCGATGCAGGAGCGTATTGTGAACCAGCTCCTGGTGCGCCGTATTGACTTCCTGATGATTGGGCAGCTACTCCAGGACCGTACTGAGAATGAGGGACTGGAACGTTGGCTCCGTATTGGTTACCTTGAACCTGTTGGGGTCCAGCATAACCAGAACCTCCTACGCCTTGTTGATAAGCCGCAGATACAGGGCCTTTGAAGGCTCCGCCGGCTGGAGCTTGATATCCAGCACCCTATTTAAAAAAAACACAATTAATAACTATTTGTTTATATGCCTATATACAAGCACATACACACATATAACATATAAAATAAAACACTTGCAAATAGAAATGTATATTATGCAATGACCTGACCATCAGATTAATATTATTACATTTTATGATTTCAGTAATAGCAATAGAATTTGTACTCGAAAACTTCCCAATAACGTGACTCAAATAATTGTATAATAATTTTTTATTTAATACAAATGATTAAAAATAATACCAACTTTTAACAATCTAAAGCATTTTGATAATATAGCATATATTTAAATATTTAATTTTGTTAAAATCTATATAACGCATGTGGCGAAGCAAATGAGATAAATGTGACATAATTTCAATGTTGACTATTAAGAAATAATGGATATAAAGGGCATTAAAAATATAATATTAGATTAAAAATCATTTATAATATGATTACTTACTGTGGCTTTATAACCAGCTGCAGCACCTGCGGCAGTAGCTGCTCCAGCTCCAGCTCCTGCTCCATAGGTTGAAGCCGGTTGAACAACCGGACCATGGCTATGGTTAACTGGTTCGCAAACTGTGTATGGTTTTTCATAAGGATTTTTGGGTTGAACCTCGACGCAGACGGTAGTTGGCGATTTCTTAGCAACTTCGGAATCTTCTAATTCTTTCTCAGTCTCCTCTAATAAATTGACGGCATTCACTAGGTCTTTGTCTTCTTCCGGAACTAGTTTTTGAGTCACAATATCTGATTTCGGTTCTTCATTTTCAGTTTTAAAGGGTACTGCTAAGGCTGTACCGATCAAAGCTAATAACACTAACGCACGCATTTTTATTTACTTTTCTAACTATAACTAAAGGTGATCCGCGAGAGACCACTGGACGGAATGCACTGTGATTGATTCGAAGCAACGTCGACGTATATATTTGATTATACGATTTTGTTAACACAAGCATTTTTCGACTTATAACGAGAATTCTAATTTGCGAAATCTATTCTCCACTAATGCGTATTCATAATTTTTAATACAATAAAATTACTGGTATTGAAATCAATTGTTCACTACTTGCAATATTACATTGACTTAGCAAATTTAAATTAATTTTCCTCGTATGACTTTGTATAACATGAATTTACACATACAGACATCCATATAGATACAAACATATAAGTTTACACACACGCACACACACACACATATATATATATATATATGTATATATATATATATATATATACAAAAACAAGAATTTGATACTAACTAATGACATTTTTGAGCTTTTCTGCATATATGAATATTTTAAAACATTTTTTTCTAGAATCTAAATTGTTTTGTTTTCTAATAAGTGCAAAAAAATACTTGTGACGCTTTTTTCTCTATGATTTTAACATTAATTAATCTATTGATGGTGTATTCAATTTAGAAATAAAATGATATATTCAACTTTAAAAAAATCAAACATTTAATTAATTAAAAATTTGCTAGTTACTTTATTTGAATTTATTCTTTCTGTCAGAATTCTTATATCATATTTATAAATATATATATATATATATATATATATATATATATATATATCTATATATATATATATATATATATATTTATATATAAATTATGATGAATTTATGTGTCTTTCACTCCATTGATTTTAATTTTTTCATATTAATTTTTATTCAAATTAATCACGCGTTACATGTATTGATACTAATTGTTCGTAATCAGCAACTTCTGTATTAACGTTTGAGTAATTCAATACTGAGAATAAAGTAAATCAAAATTATTTCGCTTCGGTTGTATTTTTGATTATATGGTTTTATGATAGCTATTGTGAAATTAGCTTTTTGTTTAAATAGTGCAGGTGTCCTATCAATATTTTTAAAACCACAAAATTTCTGAAACAATTTTCACGAATTCCATCTTTTAATTTCTAAATTAAAGAATTAACAACTAATATAATTATATGAACAACGTGAATATTATAAATAATAATTACTTATATTTAAGTAAAATATAAAAACGTTTCGGTATATAAGTTTATCAACGTATTTTGTTCTCTATGTTTTTCAATAAATATGATGTTTAACATCTTTTGTGACTGAGAGATAAATTACTTAAATGTTTATTGTCAAATTTAATTCATAGATGTGTAAGTTAGACAAATTGTATTATGATAACTAAATTTATTTTTATCACTAATATCTTTTAATTCAAAACCAATAATATTGACTTTCATAAATGTGACAGAAATACATACAACTATTAATAAAACTTTGCTTGCTACTTTCTACATTCTGCAATTTTAAGAAGAACTTCTATACTATTTGAAGCTTTGATAAACAGCTAATTTTTAAAAGAGGATGATTATTTTCTTTTAATTATGTTTTTCACAGCAAAAATGATTTTACAATTTTAAAATAAAATGTCTCAATCTTTTTAATATGGATCCATTAGTTTATAAATAATATGATCAATATACAAAAAAAATGAATTTATTATGTTCCATTTGTATCTACCATTTTGTTCTTTCAATAACCACCTTAAAATGAGAATCATGATTATATGATTCAAATATAATTTAAAATTGTCAACTAATTAATAATGATAATAACCAATTTAAATAAACATGTAAAAACGTAATAAATATACCGATTACTACACTTGACTATAGATATACAAAATCAATTCAAGTTTTTATGCAATTTTTTATTGATTTACCAAGTATTAATATATATTTTATTAATTAGTATTGCCTGGAATTTAATGGTAAATAATATTGGAAGTTAAAAATATTTTTTTTTAAGTATCATTACATATGATTACGAGTATATATTTATTATAAAACATTTTATACATCGAATAATAATCTACTTTTATTCAGACTATGATGATGATTTTTTTTATTAATATATGTATATATACATATATTATTTTAATTATTTCAAAATTCAATAAATATTATAAATATCATACCTAAAATATAACAATATAACATCAAAGAGCTTAACTTATGCTATGTAAATACTTTTAATTAAGTTATTTAACTAAGCTGTACCCAAAGCATCAGAATTAACGATTTCTTCCAACTTTTCTCCAATTTTTATGTCTGGTAAGTCATCAACATTACCTGTATTTTCAATAACAGATTCAGTCACTGTATTGCTCGTTGTAATTTGCTGAACTGGTTTATCTACCCTGGCTGATACTTGTAATACTTTGCCAATATTTGGTTTATCAACAATTTGATAAGATTTTATTTGCTCATCGTACACTGGGACATAAAAATTAGACATCTGACCTGGAATTGCAGGTTCTATCACTGAAGTTTCTAACAATTCCGGTTGAAGTTTAGAGGTTGTTTTTTCTTGCAGAAGAGACTGGCCAATGTTTTGGTTAGAAACTATTGAAGGTATATTTACGGAAATTTTCTCAGAAGTGATGGATGGTATTTGAGTTTGTATAGTTTGTGGTGCGTTGTTCAGCATTGTTTGTAGTGGCACTTGGTTGAAACTTTCCTGAACTGAAGATATTTCTGCCAGCGGGATGTTACTCAACACATCTTGGTTCTGTGTTGGCTCCTTTACAGTACTTGATTTTTGCAAGACTGGCTCTGAATTTTCTGCATTAGGGGTTTGCTCTACGTTAGAAGTTTCTGTTGTGTCTTGGTCTTTGCCAAAACTTTCTAAATGTGGTTCCACTTTTACCACTTCATCGTTGCTCGCAGATTGTTTGATATCATCATTAGTTTTGTCTTCTATTTCCTTACTAAGATCGTTCTGGTTTTGATCATCATTTGCCAACGCTGAACTATCCTCATTATTACTTCTGTAATAATTTGTTGGTAATACAATGTCTGTTGGTCTTGGTGGTTGCTCTCGGATAACAATTGTTGGATATAGATATGTGTTGGCAGAATCAGTATTATAATTCCTCATAATAACAGGCTTGTACAGAGGTTGCGGGTAATAGTTTGAAGATTCTGGACCGTAGTATTGCTGTTGCGGAACTTGTATATACTGTTTGACAGGTTCTGAATTATAATTTTGAACAGGCCTAATTTGCAGTTGATCTTGCACTTGATTTACAGGTTTTACAAATTGCTGTTGAAAAATTGGTTGGGTTTGAACAACTTGAACATTTTGTTGTTGAGTGTCATAAGTTGTTTGTGGTACATCTTGAGGCGCTGTGTTTGAATCGAAAAATTGAGTATATGTTGGAATCCATAATTGTTTTTTAGTTGTATCTACAACTTGTCTTCCATTCTGATCCTGGTATGTTGGATTCACTATGAACTGCTTTGTTGTATCAAAAACCTGTCGACTTATTTTTGGTTCTGGCAGAGCAAATTGTTGGCTTATATAATCCTGTATTGTTTTAATGGACTGTTGATAAACTGGTGAAGGTTCTTGAATGACCTTTATCGGCTCTTGCATTACTTGCATGGGTTGCTGATAAACTGGAGACACTTCTTGAATAACTTTCACAGGTTCTTGGTAGGTTTGAATTTGTTCTTGATAATTTGGCAATAAAACTTGTTTTGGGGCGTCATAGTAAACATTAGTTGGTACTTGATCTGCAACAACTTCCTTCTGATCCAGTTGATCATTGAAGTTTTTTCCAAGTTCTTGAGGAGCTTTTATTTGTTCTTGGTAATTTGGAATAAGCACCTGTTGCTTATTTGGTTCGTAGAATTCTTGAACTTTGTTGATATTACTGTAGAATTGGTTAGGATCTGGTCGTAATTGTATTTGATGCACATAAGATGGAGCTACATCTTGTTGTATTGGATATGGATCTGGACCAGCAATGAGTGGTTGAGATGGTTCAATCGTTGGATGACGACGTAAACGTATATAATCTTTTATGGTCGATACGAATTTTTTGTCATGCAAGGGATCTTCTAGTCTCTCCATTCCTGGAATATAATTTAAAAAAAAACCATAAGGATGCAAATTTTTACAGGCAAAATAAATAATTTGTGTTGACAAAAATAATTAAAATTTTGTTGCTATGTTATTTGATTTGATTTTATTACTTATCTATTTTATCATACTCATTCTCTATATTTAATTATTATTGTATTTTTCTAACATAAATAATAATTTTAAAAAAATTAGTCCAAAAAAGTATAAATGTGATATTTTTGAAAAAGATATTAGTCATGTTCAAATTCCTAAATTGATTTATTATTTTCTATGCTTAACTGAACACTATTAATAACGCATTATAATTATTATTATTATTAACAATAGTTCTATTATCAACGAGATCTGAGTATATGTTTTTCAATAGTTCACTGGTTTAAATATTATTTAATAATATTTATATTAATATGATAATTTTAATTACCTGTTCCTGCATAAGTTGGATATAAAATATGCCTGCATGGTCTTATATTAACTTTTGCAGCGTTTTCATAGTTTCCTAATTCTTCTTCAAAATTATTATCTGATGATGTTGAATAATAGTTGGCATCTTCTTCCCAGAGTTTTTTATCAGTAAAGTCACTAGTTTTTTCTTCAAAATTGTAATTTTCATTCGCATGAGACGAAATCGAAAAAATTGTTATAAGGACACTCAGGATTATTGGCAACTTCCTCATTGTGAAGTTTTGTTGATATCCAAATAATAAGTATATTTTTTGTCTGAAAAATATATCATAATAAATTTATACATATTTACGATTCATATTAATGATTGACTTTGTGATTGAGTTAATTATTTTTTCTCTATATTATAAAATGAATTTCAATTTTTTTAAGTAATTGCATAACCATAATTATTTCAAGAATATGTTTTTTTAATTTTCTTCTCAAATGTTTGAAGTTTCCACAATTATTTTAATAGGAAAAATTATTATAGGTTTTGTTCTATAAAACTTTTCAAAATATATTGGTGGTATAATTGTCATTGTTTTGTATTTATATCTAAAATTGATATAAAATGCCCTTAAAACTTGACTTAGAAACAAATACATATATGAGCAAAGAAAAAAATCAATGTCAGCAATCACGACAGTATCGCAATCTACTAAACTAATTTCATAAAAAGTCTATTGCATCATATATGCAATATTAATTCAATCTAGCATAGTGTGTGAAATTCTCAGTGAACTAGTTTAATTCACCCATTATTTTATTTTCTAATTTAAATTTGTTAAATTTCATCAATAAAAAAACCTTCGTTCTCAATTTTTTTTCTCGAAAAAGTATCTTTTCTAGATCACTTGAATTTTTCAATGATTGCCATCTTTTCGTAAACTTTCTAAGTAAATATTACATAGTAGGCATAGTTAAATAAGTATAAATACATAATTGATTTGAAATCACAAAAAAATTATTTGGTTCTTCAGAAGAAAAATAAAAAATTCTACACAAATCTTCAGTGGAAAATTGACTTGGAAAATACATCATATAAAATACAATGTAGGCACAAATAACAACTCAATATTTTTGACAGACAAGTCAATTATATTATTTGACTGGTTCTCTTTAAAAAAAAAAATTAAATAAACTATTAACATCGTATTTATCGAATATTGTATTGATTTGCAAACGACTTCCATTTGATGTCTTGCCTTAGTGTTTTTTCACATATTTCAACATAAAAATGATTTATTAAATTCACACATATTTTAACATAAAAATCATTTACTGAATTCACAAATTATAAAAATTATAAAAAAACGACTTAAATGAATACTTTGAATAAATTGAAGTAAAATTTGAGTATAGAAACGAAGTCAATACGTACCCAAATAATTTCGTCCTGTATTCTCTTTGAATTTAAACCACTACTTTGAATTTTTTCTATTTGTTAATTACGCTTATATATAAGCTCGCTGAATTATTTATACTTATAAAGTGCATTTGTTTATTTCTTTCTGTTTTTGTAATATGTTTCCGTATGTTTTTATAAATATGCGTCGAATCTTGTGCAATAAAGGAAAATGATTACAACATATATTTTGTCTAAATAATTACTCATTTACTATTTATGTTCTATTTATATAATTGTTACTTATAACAAGATTTAACTTCAAATATAAGACATTAATTCTTATTTATTATTCAAAATGTAACATTATATTTATATATTTTTTTTGTTTCAGACAAATCAAAGGAAATCCCCAAAAAGAAATAATATCTAAAAAGTGCTTAATTAGTGTTTTGGAATGTATTGAATATCTGAAAGACAGTAAGTTTGATAGTATAATTATGATTATGATTAATAAACAAATACAAAGAAATATTTTAGTATTTGTGTTCAAAGTTCACGTGGAAATGTGTAATAATATATTTCATTTCATCAGAATGATCTAAAACGTGAAAATAAAATAGTGAATTTTTCACCAACGAACATTCTATGTTTTGGATCATTCTGAACTATTTGATAATTATACATATATTCCTTTTTTTTCAAATTAAATTGAAAAATATTATTGATTTTTAGTAATGATTTGGTAGAATATATGTTTATAATTTAAAAATTCATTTCGTATAATAAATGCATTGCAAAAACGTGGGTCAGACTAAGGTCCTACTGCAATTCTATAGTTTTCTCTTGTTTGGTAGTTATCAATTTATAATCATGATTTTATCCAGAAATTTATCATTGTTTTTGTTCTCAAAAACAAATTTCAACCTAAAGCTCAATGTCCATGGCAAACATAAAACAGGAGAATAAACAATAAATATTAAATGAATTCGCAATAAGAAAACAAAATTTAATGTAAATTCTGTTCTGATTCATTACACAGTTATTTTCTATAGAATTCGTCCAAACATGACAATTAATTGCAATTGCTAAAATACTATTTGTGTAATCGCCAAGACAACGAAAATCAATTAATATAATATAATTTTTCTTCTACCAAGCTTAATAGTTTAAAAAAAATTATTTGTTTAGACAATGTCCGTTTATGATTAATTCAGAAAGTAACATGCAAATTATAATAATTTTTACAGCATTACTTTTTATACTATTTTCTCAAAGCAAACCTGCTCTATTGTTATTTCAGTGGCACTTCCAAACATTGTTTAATCATCTAAAAATAATTTAGAAATATTAAATAAACTTATAAAAAATGGTTCATTATGACATTAATTAAAATGAAGAAAAAATATTAAAATTTAATTAGGAACAAAATTTCATTAAGAAAAACTCTGTTGAAAGAATAAAAATTATGTCTTAGGGTTAGTCCAAAATTTTTATAATGGAATTATTAATTGCTATGTGGTCAGAGTTTTTCAACAATATTAAAGAATTGTTATATTTATCAAGATAACCATATGATATTTTTTTTAAATGTCTATGTACACACATATATATTAGTATTTATTAGTATTTCTGCCTTTGTGTGGGCAAATAAATATTAATTTATATGTCAATTTTTTCAGATACTGAGCAGTTCGGCCTGTTCTACCAACTGGGTTCTAGAACAAGAGCTCGAGATATCCTATCTCGAATAGAAAGAGGCGACCAAGACATTTTGCAATCGTTAAGAACACATGGAGGCCCTTTGGAAGTGGCCTCAGCTCTAAAGACATTTTTGGTGGGTCTGAGAGCACCCTTGATGCCTGCCAGGGTACAAGAATTAATAGTCGGTGAGTGAATTTTGCAGACAACGTGATATATCCCAACAACGATGCACATTATTTTTTACTTGTAAATAGAAAATATTATATACACAAAGTAAAATATCATGCCCTAGAGGACAATCGATGCTACGTTGGCAAACTTCTACATATTTCAATATTCTGATATTTGGGAAGCCATTTTCCTTCAAATAATTATTGCAATAATAACTTCTTATTGTATAAAAGCAATATAAATTATTACATTTTTCATTTAATTTATTATCTTACCGTAGATTCAAAAAACATTCGATTCTTATTGATGAGGGGACGTGCTGATTAGTTTTTGGCGACAACATGTTTTGGCGAAAATATGGAACAAAAAAGTGCTTCAAATTTAAGAGAACGAATCAACCGATTTGAATTATCCAAAAAACATTCGATTCATAATGGTGGGGATGGGGAAAATGCTCATATAGAGCTAAATGTGTAAAAAATGTCAATTTTTGAGAGAACTAAGCATGCAACTTTAATGATTTAAAAAACTTTCTGCCTGTGTCGATGAAACGATTGCTTTTGGGGCAAGATTTTTTTTAGATTTTTGTTTTTAATTTCTAAAAAAAATTTATATTAATATCGAAAAATAATTCGGATTTCAATGCTAATTCTAGCTAAAGTTGTGAACATCACTTATATAATTCAAATAAATAATTTTAACTTTGCAATTCAGTTTAAATAATACTTAGAAATATTAGATAATGTTTTTCATTTTAAATTCGATTGATTAAGTTTAAATAAGAATAATGAGGTTATATTATTTATAATAATCTATTTAAAAACATTTAATATATAATTAAATATTTAATATTTGAGTTCCAGCAATTTGTCTTAAAGCTCGATGCCATACACCACTAGTTAGATTCTAGATTCGATTATATCTAAATCTAATTATATAGAGCTTTAGCGAATTTAAATTTAAATTTTAAATAGATTTTACAGTAATTCTTTGTTCATCACAGTATATGTGTCATAAATCTTGAAATAAATCTTTACATTCATTACTTTTACTTATCATGTGATGTTACTACTGTGCAGCATTTGAAATTTAAGATGAAGAATTTATAATAAAGTCACTTTAAAATTATATAATCAAAATTGAAACTCACATGTGTAGTATACGCAAAACTAAACAGTTATCAAAATATCATCCGTTAAAATGAACCGTTACTTGAAAGTTTTATCTCTGAAAAAGTTGCTGGACAACTTGACGGTATTATTGACAACTGATAAATCATGTGTATTTACGCTTAGTTATTTTATGTTTCACTAATATATACAAAAAGAGTTGACATTGTTTTTAAAATATAAAGCATCAATGCCGTTGACAGAATTGGGCTTTGGGGTTTGTTAACCTTTTGATAATAATCAAAGCAAATGAATTAACATAAATAGATTCATACATGTTTTTTTATTTAACGTTGGTATATATTAACCAGCAGACTGTGGCGCTCAGAATATTCCTAAAATTATATATGTGTCGTCCGAATCGAGCTAATGATGAGTAGATTTGTCAATCATAGAGCAGTATTTCTTGGTAATTTTGGATAAGAAGATGAATTTGTCGTACAAAATTGAAAAATGTCAGTATAACATGTCACTTATTTGTTAACGTTAGCATATATTACATTCATTTTAAACTAAAAATGGATTAATTGCAATGAAATATTATACGTGTAATTGAAAGAAAGTAGGAATAGTTTTTGATGGTAAGCTAAAACTGTTTCAAAATTAAGCAGTAGAAAATGTTATCTATCGTTACAAGAAATATTGGGGTTAGGAAATTGGTTAGGATTAATCTTAAAAAGTATGTTTTTTTAATAGAAATAAAACCAAACATTTACTTCTTATGTCAAAATTTCGATCATTTTCATTGAATTGATCCATTATTTCAGTTATGGCAGACAAACTCCTTTTTACAAACACCATCGAAAGGTCTTTTTGGTCTTCCTGTGAATCATGGCTGTCAACATTTTTGTTTTTTTCTTATTCAGCTAATTTCTTGAGCTCATTATTAGAAAGACTGCGCTGCTTCTTGAATTATTTCAATCAACATCTTCACCCACACTTACTCCACCTTTACCATTTCAAAATCTGGGTTGAAATAAAAGAGCGCTAAACCGACACAGCGCTAAACGAAACAGCATATTACGCGGGGTATTTCTGTTTTTTTTTCAAAAATTTTAATTGAAATCGGAAATGGTGATTGTTTTATATGCATTACGAATATAGGCATCTAAACACAAATTTTGGCCTCTTGAGCCTAGTTGTCTAAGTTGGATGATAAGTAAATTCCAAAAACAGCATCCAAGCTAAATGAATTTGGTAATGGGTAGAGCGGAGCTTAAAAGTCCGCTAATAAAAAGTTTCACCGATATCTCAAAAAAGTAAATTTAAGAATATTTTAAAAACAATGTTTGAAATATTGTTATTTTTTGAGCTAAACAAAATTACCCATGATGCTAAATACTTAAACATACGTAATTGATCTGAAAAAAAATTTATATACAAAATTATTTTCTCATGAACAGTGTAAGTGTATTATCAACTTTGTTTTTATTTGCTGTATTTGGAATTGGCCATGTATAATTAACGTATAAATAAATCGAATTCTTCTCGATTGTAATTCATCATTCTGTCAATGTTAGCCAACACTGTCTACTGATCCATGATTAGTAAAATATATAAATACAAGTGTTAATTATTGTTCCAATATTTTGCTAGCCGACAATGCAGGCGTCTCCACGCGTACGGTGGCCTTAGACGCTCTAGGACTGCTCAGCCAAGAGACTCCGTCCAGCAGGCAGAGGACGTTACTTTTGTCTCTTTTAGGACTGTTGCAAAAAATTAGCAACAACGCTAATAGTAACAACACCCTGGGCGAACTGGAAGGATCGCATGCTGCACTGGTCATGCTTCCAGTCTTTTTCAACTTTACGGTAAAAAAAATTATACATCACTTTTAAAGTTTGAATATAGAAATTGATAGTGGATAAAATAGTTATCGTATCAATGATCATTATATTCGTCATAATTTTTCTCTAATTACGTTTATTATTATATTTTGATATACTTATATAATGTGCATTTTATATATTGCGTGGCCATTATTATATTTTAGTTATATACTCATATACTAAGACCTGAAAATTCCTACACGTGCACTCGAGAAGGTCTTAATTATTTTTGTATATTCTTATTTTGTATGCATTTTGTATATTGCATGGTTATTATTATATTTCAGTTATATACTCATATACTAAGACCTGAAAATTCTTACAGGTGCACTCGAGAGTCCCTTAATTATTTTTGTATTTATATGCTTATTTTGTATATTGCATGGCAAAGTTATGTTTTAGATATATACAGATATATTAAAACCCAAAAATCCCTATAGATGTACTCGAGAGTGCCTTAATTATTTTTTATATGCTTATTCTGTATGCATTTTGTATATTGCATGACCATTATTATATTTCAGTTATATATTGATACACTTAGAATTGAAAATCCCTGCAGGTGCACTCGAGAGTATCTTAATTATTATTTTATATGAAATATATAGAGATCGCATTTGTGACAATGTGAGATTTTAGAATCTAGAGCTCCGTGGGGTTAGTTATTTTTGAAAACAGAAGAAAGTGATTTAATATTATAGAGTTTTTCCAAACACATTTTTTCAACTATGTATTTTTTCTGACTTCATTGTGTAATATTTAATATATTTAAATGTTACACATCTTCTTATAGTTTAATAGCAAGAAAGAACTTTTATTTTTCATTAAATTATAATCTGTCTGAAAAAGCATTCAGAAATTTTGGTGACTAATATGTAGAAATTAAAATGGTACCCAGTGATGGTTATTTTATTTTAAATTTGAACATTGAATCTATTGGTTTTCTAAATTTTGAGTCTTATAGATGAAAAAAGCAGATTTTTAGCAAGTTGATTTAGATGATTTTTCCATCTAGCCTTGGACTTTTGCAAGTCTTCTAATTTCAAGTCTTTTGTCAACGTATACAAATTAGAGTCTTGGCGGATAAGCCAATTTGGGTCATATTTGGGCGTCTCTAATATTTTTTATAAAATTTTTATATTGGTTTAACTTATCAAGGAAGATCTAACGGATATATGGATAACAAAAATGATTAGATAATCGACTTCTTGTTTTCTACATACGAATGCTCTCTTATTAAACAAATGATCTGTGATCGATTGCTATTTCTTGGTAATCAGAATTGCAATTCTATGAAAACAGTTAGGTTTAATATCTTGTGCATTATTTGGTAGTCGTTCTCTCGAATTGAAAATTGAAAATAGTAATTTCAAAATAATTTAATTATTACAATGATAAAACTATTTATATTACCTATTAATTGTTTTTATTAAAATACGTGTTTTATTATATAATATTCGGATTGATTTTGTTAATGAATTAGGTAATTATATAAACTAAGCTGTATTAAATGCATAGTAAATCTATTTTTCAGAACAATTAAATTTCAAAATTATATCAGTTTTTATTATATCAGTCGATCTATCTAATTAATCTAATTTAAATTCTAAATCTAAAATAATTAACATAATTTTCTACTGAATAATCTAAATGGAATATGAATAGATACTCAGTAGATTAGCAAGTATTCAAATTGGTATTATACCTTTTTTTTTTAATTTGACTTTTTGCCGACACCGTAGTGAGTGTGTTGGTCATGGAACAGTATTTTCGAAAAAAATTTATATTGGATGTCACGGCTATATCTTTCTTGATTAAGAGAAAATACTCGTTGAATACTCAATTAATCTATACATTTATCATAATTTGATTTTTTATCTATCAATAAACTCGATTCTTTTAGGTGGATGTACTGCCACACTGGAGACGAATAGCCGCAGTTTTCAATGAATTATTAATATGCGTCCCAGGATTAGATGATCCAGAGAACTCTGACAGCATTATACGTACATTGGCGGTAATTATTTATTTTTAAATTGTTTTGATATAGTTCTGACTAATTTGAATATACAATTAAATGACGCATAACCTTGAATTCATTATTGAATCATAGTTAATTCAATTTTATTAGTAATGAAATAGTGCCCTATATATTATTGCATTTGAATCCAAATTAAGCGTTCAAAAATGTACTACAAAATATCTCCTGGAACATGTGGAACATGTTATTCCACGATCAGCTGCTCTCTTAGTTATGCTTAATTGTAAGTTTAAATGAGCTACTTTTTTTTGACTAAAATTTCAAATGTTGATTCTTGTGTTCTTATCGATTATGATTAGATTTTGCAAAGAATTGTCGTTACTAAATTTATTTTAAATTCTCAGTAGAATCTAAATAGTGGTACATGAATAAAAAAATAATTATAAATATTATGAGTTTTATAGTAGTTTATAATTATCGCGATAATATACTGGTTTAAAAAAGCTACATAAAACACTGATATAACGTATTATTCATAACATAAAATGATTTGTTTATAGATATTTAATTTTTGTACAAAATTTGTGAAAATCATTAGTGGTAGTAAATATAGTTTCAGAGGATTTGTTTCATAGTAGAGTACATATAGTACATTTTATGTAGTATATATGCACATTTAGATTATTGCATTACATAAAATGCAGCAAAGTTAGTCGTAAGTTATCAGTTATTTATACTATATATAGTGCACTAATCTTTAAGTATCTACTTATTTCAATGGTATCGTCTGAAGATAAAAATTAGTCATGTAACTTTTTCAAAATTTTAAAATATACTGTGTTTTAAATAGTTGATAGTCGCACATCTATTGTATCTGCAATATGTGAACATCTAAAGATGAGCTTATCATATCCGAAGCCGGATCGGTCAGGATATTACTCCACTTCAGAGAAGAGTTATATCCACTTAACAACTCCACAACTCCGACAACTTTGAAACATAATATTTGACACAAATGTGTTCTCTTGTGTGTTGTTAACAGATGTAGATTTATTAAGACTTTGGAAATAGTTTACAAATAGTTCAAACATTTTTGTTCATTTTATTATAATAATTACTTTTTTATGCATTTCAATATGCATACAAATCTCAAATTGACAAAAAAACTTGGGAATAAAAATCAATTTTGAAATTAGTTTTGAAGAGAAAATTTAGATTTTTTGAATATGTTTATTTTTATATGAAAATAAAGCAGTGCACCTTATATATGAAATAAGAACAAATTTTTGTGTATGATATTTTTCACAAAATAGTAATACCTCACATTCTTTTATTATTTCTTTTTCGAGAATTAATTATACATCAGGTAGTTTGATGAAATCATAATTGTGTAAAAGTTATGATATAATACTAAATATTTTTTAGTATTTGTATACCATTGAAAGAGCTCATTTACGGACAAACATTATCGCATACAGAATATAAAACAGGACAAAATAGCATTATTTTGAGACATTATACACCTGGAAAGTCCTAAAACTGGCTGTGAGACACATTTAGCTCTGAATCTTCGAAATGCAGCGGCCTGCCTTTGCCAAAAACTAATAACCACTTCTCCCAATCATTGCTAATTGAATGTTTTTTTAGATCATTCAAATCGGATGCTCCGTTCTCTCAAAAACTCGATTTCTATTTTCTGCAGTTTAGGGAATTCGGATATGACAAATCCTGTGAAACAACTCCACTCGGATTCACTCCGAGGAAGGAGTTGTATCGCATTGATAACTCCGGAGTGAGTTACCCATCTGTAGAACGTACTATCAATGGACAAACAGTTCACATTTAAATTGCGCCTGAAAATACCTTAATCAATTATTCGTTTTTTATCCGTGGTATATTGGTTGCAATGAATGTGGGTTGACAGAATTTGTATTGTAACTACGGAATACATTCAACAAAGAATGATTATTTTACCATTTTATAATACCAACAATTAAATTATCATATGAATGATTAATAAATAATACTTTTTTTTAGGAGCGACCTAGTGGCGATTTGAGCATTGACATTCAACCTATACCTGATCCATTGGTTCGTGTGCAGGATCAGTACAGGCAATTGCGACAAAATCAGCAGAACAACAACGCTATCATTAGTATGGGTGAGTGATATTTGCTAAATTGATAAATTTATTTATTTAGAATTTTACATAAAATTTGGACTTATATTTCACATACAAAATCTCCTCGCCAGCATATCAAGTATTTAATAGAAAAGCGTTTGAAATCTTAAATTGAAATTGTTTTATCTTTCTCTTAAGGTGTCTATTAATAAAAAAACGAATGGAACACTTTTGCTTATGTACAACAATGCCAATAATAATCGATGTCTATTTAAGATACCCTCAGTTTATTGCAAGTTTTACATGTACACACTGCACAAAAAAAACTATTACTGGTCACATATAGACTTCTTGAAAATATGAAATTACATGTTGTTCTATAATTGTAATATCTCTGTGGGAGTTTGGCTATTATCTTGGCTTATTTCCTTAACAATGGCAAAAAAATAATCAAATGAATGCTACGTATCCTACTATATAAATCCTATGTATCTTATTTTTCCATATTAATCCTTCTCCTAATCCACTCCTAAATAGGCGAAGGCGCATTCTTACCACCTCCTTTATACCCCAGAGTGTTTTCCAGGGGTCGTCTGCACCCTGTCATTAGAGGAGGGACTAATGCGTCCATGGTTCATCATCATGAGCGACCACATACGCATACAAGAACTGTCAGTGCCACTAGGTAGCTGATGGTCCAAAACTATTGTATCACTGTTAGTATTACCAAAGTGATTAGGAAAGAACCATAGAACTACATAAGATAAATTAAGGATACTGCAAACTGATATAATTCATCACAAAATGTGCAAAATTTTGACCAAGCTGAAATATCCGTAATGATATTGTCAAAACCAAATCCTGGAACAAATACAGTTACATATACAAGCTTATAAATAGGAAGGAAAACTCTGGCATCATCTAAACTTGATAAGACAGAACAACGTTTCTGTTTCTTATTTTTGATCACAATTCCTCATGGAAAACATTTTGAATTCGAAGAATATGTCGGCTTAATTTGAAACATTTATGGTATATTATTCAATGCAGTACATAAAACCTTCGCCACAGAATTATCTGCTAGCAATGAAATAAATGAGAAATTTTTCTCATTCGTCTTCCAAATCACTTCCAGTATTACTAGAGATACATATCTTTTCAAATAACAATATATTTATTAGCGTTGTCCACAGTAACTAAATTCTTGCATTGTGCATGAGTAGCGTGAAATTGGATACCAACATCATCAGAATTAATCGGCAAACTTGCTAGTTTGTCAGCAACTCCGAAACAGTGTTTTCAGCAAAATCTCAAGCTGGGCAGTTCTTACATGAAAGAATTTTATAAAGTTAAGAACGCTATTAAATATATTGTAAAGAAAACCGCAATGTATTTGCAATATGCATTGATAAAAAAAATCAAAACGAAATAATAACAAAATCACCCAAAAAATTATAAAATAAATATTAAACACGGCACATGCAGATTGGACAAAAATTGAAGACAGTATGTTTTTCGGTTGATTTAATGGAAAAAGGCAATATTACTGAATCAAACACATCACAAATTTAAATAAACCTATCCTATTAGCAAACTGTGAGAACTAATATAAACAAATCCGTACACCGAGCTATTTTCAAGTATCAAGCGTTTTTTGATCTTGAATTCTAAATGCATTTTATAATTTCCTCATCACAGCAATTATGTTATAATTTTTATTTATGTAACATTTTTCCATATGTATCTGAATGTTGATTATAATTTATTTTGAATGAGTGCTTGTATGAATGAGTTTTATTACTTCTATAAGTATTAGAATAGATATTAAACATTTTGTTTAACTTAAAACAACACTTCTGAAATTTACAAATAAAGGCTTTTGTCTCGAAATTATTCGTAAATTGAAAAGTTGTTTTTCATAAGAGAAAAATGATTGAAAACGCGATGATGAAAATTATAACTAACTTTTAGTTTTTCTTAACTTTTCTATATTCAACGAAACGGGTAGATGATGAACTACATATAGTGAACCTACAAAAGTGAAGAAATTGAGATGGTAATATTTGTAATATTATTTAATTAATTATGGGCGTACTTTATAGTAACAATATTAAATCTTCTTGGCTTAAATAATATAGGTCTTACTTTCATTATTCCTATTTGCTATACTTTATGGAATTATGTTGGAAATATTTGAACATCTATATTATTCCTTTTGGTATCTTTTTTTGGTATTTTTGGTATATTTTTTGTGAATAAGTATTAATAAAAACAAATTTTTGCACATTTGAATAGCGTTATGTATATTTGAATAGTTTTAGCTGAACCAAAACTTTCCAGGATACAAATAAAATCATTAATTAATTTCTAGTAATTCTTTCTGCAAATTAGTCGGGGATTTTGAATTTTGCATAATTATCTATTTTATAAAACTAAATAAGAATTTATGATTGTCATTTTTCATGAATTGAGATAAGGTAATTTTATTTGAAGCCAGTGGAATGTAAATAGGATGTGGGATGCAAACTTCCTGATTTACAACAAATATTTTCCAGTAATAAAACATTACAAAGCTCTGATATTTACTCAAAAATTCATACTGTTATTCATGATGATCGAATAAATGCTTATTTTGATATTTATAGATTTGCTGTCATACTTCATGCTTGCAATTCTGAAAATGGTTAACTAAAAACTAAGAAATTTTTTTATCGATCTTGCACGAATTTCATTTGCAGTAAATACTAAGTTCTACGTAAAATTATTTTTATAACTGTTCAAAGTTTTAACTGTCGATCATGAAGGAACAATTCGTGTAATAATTTTTTGTTCAATGTTGATCAAGGCGATTCTCAATAAGTTAGTTAGTTTTAGAAAAAAAAATAACGAAAGCCATATACTGAAATTGTATTTATAATTAGTCTTATCAAAAATAATTATAATTCGAAAATAATAGATACAGATTAATTTAAATGAACCTAATTGGGTAAATAATCTATAAATTGATAATAATCCAATAATTAATCAATCTTAAAATGTAACTTGAATGCTGCAATAACTAGTTTAATAATGATTATTACTACAATAATTAACAATTTGTTCATTAAAACTAATACGAATACTAATCATCCAATATAAAAGTTAACAGCAAATTACATTTATCTTCTCATTACTCATTTTACAAGGAAAGTGTACAAACTGAAATATATACGTTTCTAATTATATAAGCATTATTTTTAGAAGCATTTCTAAATTAATTGCAGATCTATTATATTCTCCGAACAAAAATATTTGTTAGCATTTCCAAAAGATGTGAAATTTCAACAAGTATTTTCTGAGAAATATTTACCTAAGAAGTAAATATTTATACCGCTTAAAATAATCGTATGTCTGATCCAAATCATTGATGCACATTTCTTGGATAAAATAACTATAAAATTTGCAAAATTTAGTATATAAAATTAAAATTAGTTGAAATAGTCTAACTGAAATATCTTTGTGATGATTAGAAATGCATTTTAAAGTACCATTTATGAACAAATATGGCTAAAGACAGAGATGAGATAAAACAACAATAATAAGGTCATGTTTCACTTTCTTTGTGAAAAAGTTTTATTGTTATTCAGTTTTTTATTTGTTATTAAAATATTTTTAACAATTTATATCAATTCTGATTCTCTTCAAAATCATTTTTAAAACTATATTTTTCTGTAAGACACGTCGTTGCGTTATAGAGTTTCTATTTGACTCTTTTCTGTGACGATATTATTATATATGATGAGTTCGATCAGAATTTACATATAATTTAGTTTCACTCATGCCTAAGCAAATTTATTTCTAAACTATCACAAATATAAAAAAAAATGATCGTGACCGTCGATCGATAATCACAAAAATGCTAAGATATTCTATGACTTGTTAAATACTTAACAATTTGTTATATAATATGTAAAAAATGTGTATCATTGCTAATTCAAAATAAGCATACAAAATTTACGTGACGCAATTTCAAAATAAACAAAAATTATTCTGCGATCGTTTTAAACGAATATTTGAAGATCACGGAATCATTTGAAGATATAAACCGATACGGGACATTAATACAACTTGTACCAATTATTATACCAGGAATAATAGATTTTTTCAAAGTTCTTTATACTGGGGTTCTTATAAGATAATTTTATTAACAATGAAGAATTGCGCCAGGTTTATGTTGTGTTTGAGTACCGTCTTGGTACTAATTTTATACGTTGCATCGGTTCCTCATACTTTTTCGTGTCAAAATATTATCCAAGTGACAAATTCAGATGGTAAGTACAATAAATTTTTACATATACATATTTTAATTATAATTATTTTATTGCACATTTTTAGTAGTTTAAAATAATCATTTTTATTAATTTGATATTCCTTTACTAAACAAGGAGATTTTCGCACTTTACCAAAAGGCATCATTATTTATTGTTTTGAACCTACCTCACTTTATCTAACGTTATTACCGTTATGCATTATAGTGAGACCAGCTAGTTAAAATATAATGAAGTATAAAATAGTGCTCCTTTAGGCAATATGCTCTTTTAGTTATCACCTAAAACCTTCATCACTAAACTTCACACAAGTTTGGAGCACACGGACCTACCGTCGAGCAGACCACTCATAATTATTTTTATTTGCCATATACAAATACGTCAAAATGCTTGTAATATCTCTATTCAGAAATGTATCAACAGATTTAGTCTTTTTTATTTTAATAGCTCGTAGCGTAGCTATCTATTTCCTTATCAATGTCTCGTAGTATCGAAATCTGAAGACGTAGAGATTACTGAATTGGAACGTCATGTCAATCTATTATATAAATTTGCCGCCGAAGCAATTAACCAGTTAACTGTGGAGCACTCATATAAATGTTTTTATTTCGTCAATCATAGAGTAAATTGCACTGGTAAGACGACGGATGAAGAAGATGGGTTAGTTTTATAAACTAAAAGTTTTATCACTAATTTCCAGATATCTTGTTAAAATTAGCATCTATTCAACACGTGTTAAACTAGAAGGAGTAAATTCAATTAAATGTTACATATAGACACATATCAAATTCTTGTTGCAAACTGATTCTACTATATACAATGAGGGTACTATTGACAGTGAGACTTTGTAAATCCAGTTTTTGTAGTTTCATATATTTTTTTGTTCTTGTAGTTTCATTTATTACGTATAGATCTAAAGAACATTATCATCGCACATAACTTTTTATTCCTATGCAAACTGTTAAAGATTTTTGTAGCAGTTATGCCATCTGGCAACTATGAGGACGAATAAAAAATTTTTATAACAGGATAAAACCTCCTACCGGAATAATCAATTCAAAATTAACTTTAGCAAACAAGCTTTCTTACCATTTTGGACATCAAGAAGAAATAAACTAAATGGCTTGAATTATCCAACTCTATATTTGATATTTAGATAACTCAACATTACAAGTTGAAGATTACTTAAAAGTTATCATAACAAAACGTTTTAATGTTAAATAAAAATAGACAGCGTTCAAAAAGAATTCTATTATTAATTTGATTCAGTAATTGTAATTAACCCTATTACACAGGGCATACCAGAACACATTGCATCATCCACAACTGTTTATCGAGAATTTATTGAAAATTGAATGTATTTGGGACTGGGTACGGTTGTGTCAGGGTGCGGTAGTGATAGTCGTCGTAACATCTAAACAAACCTGATTTTGAGGGAAAAGATGTAGTATATTTAATTCCATTGTTGCATTCAGTTGGAACATCCTATATTAACATGATCTGTAGACCGAATTTCTTTCAAAGAATCAAAAGTAAGGTTGATTTTAATTTATTTTAATTACTGTTACTGCTATATAGATAAATTATGAAATAAATTTTATTATTATTTTGCTGTAATTGAACATTAATATTTATTTATCAGCAACTAGTTTTTTGCGTAGACCATTTTTTTCGATCATTTTTGGGTTGTGACAAATTTTGTGGGCCCGGTTGTGGCATGATTTTAATGTCATTTTTTGGTCGAAAAACTAAACAGGTAAAGAATATTATAACTGAACTAAAACTAAATGATGGAGAGAAGTAGAAAAAAAGATTACTAATTAAATAATCAAAGAAAGATTAATTGGCATCATTTTCCGATCAATTTATTTCTTGTTAACTTTGTTTTTTAAAGTTATGCTTTGTTATATTACATTCATAACGTTGTGACTGTTTAAATGATTATGTAGTATTATGTTACATATTTTTGACTATAAAATATTATTTTTAACC
Organism: Ctenocephalides felis; assembly: GCF_003426905.1. Classification (NCBI taxonomy): domain Eukaryota; kingdom Metazoa; phylum Arthropoda; class Insecta; order Siphonaptera; family Pulicidae; genus Ctenocephalides; species Ctenocephalides felis. The sequence goes on along the minus strand of NW_020539725.1, from coordinate 25,282,752 downwards.
CTCCGTCGGTCGGATATTTTTTCACCTTCAAATGGTCGGAAAGGTCTGGCTGGACCACCATTCATTTTACGTGCATTTATATGGGATAAATGAGTTTTTGGTGTCTTATGTATTAACGATTATATAAAAAAATCAAGAAATATAAAAAAACGTTGCTTTTTTTGTTAATTTTTCTTTTTTAAATCAATGAAAAACAATATTTATTCTTTTTGGCGCCTTTGAAATGAATGTGTGCATTACTCATCCGATTTTCAGTGTTTGCGATTACCAATAAGTTTGGTAGGTTTTCAAGGAACTCTTGTCATGAAAATACTAACATTCATGTTAGAACACATAGCAAAGAATATAAACAACGCAGTTTGAATAGAAAATACCATGAAAAAAGACAAAATACTGGTTTACATATATCGAAAAAGCGTATATTTCATACAAAATGTATGGGTGGTCTAGATAGACAGACCTTTCCGACCGTTCGAAGTATAAAAAAGTTAATATCCTTATAATTATCCTTCTGTACATTTTTTCGTCCTGATTTTTTCATTGATCGACAGCTAATGAAATTTTAGGAAAAGTCAAGAAATTTCAAGTCGATAGGATTACTAGAAGTTTTTTTTTTTTAATTGAAGTCGAAAAAAGTCTGGCCAGACCACGCCGACCGACGGAGGGTTAACGCATGTTTATGTCTGTCATAGTTGTCTTGGGGATGTGGTCGTGACACTCGCACTTTTTTTGTCTGATTTTATTTTATGACCATCATATTTAAGGACAGTATTTTTTTGCTGACAAATGTTCAAATCACCTATATTAATTTACTTATCTCCCAGCTTAATGGTAAATTAAAAAAAAATATTACTGGTTAAGAAAAGTGGCACAACAGTACCCAGTCCACTCTATGTTCTCTCTCTCAAAAATTGCAAATAAATAGTCATTAGTTACTGCATACTAAGTAAGTGAGTATACTCGCATATTCACAGTTAACTGGTTAATAATGTATCTTATTACGTTCGTGCACACTAAATTTTATTGAATAACCATAAAGATCTAACTATCCATATATCCTTTGGGCTTCCGTTAGGATATGACTTAGTATCGGTCGGAATACATAGGTACCGCTAATTCACTTTTACCGTTAATTGAACTTGAGACCTACGTGTCGCAAGCCTTAACCGCTTGACCGCAAGGGGCTGACCTCGGTCCATCGGTATCGTCAAATGTCAGCATCTCGGGTTTTCAATGGATTTTGCATGAGAAACGAAATTATTATTAACCGGTTGTGAAAGAAGTAAATCATATCAGAGAAATTATGCAAGTGCGGTCAGAAATAATGTAAGAAACTAAATTAATGAATTCTTGCAGATAAATACATTACGTTTCCTTTTATTATATTTATTGATTAAAAAAGTGCTAGTCGATGTTTTATTGTATTTTATTGCATCCAATTTTTCATTAAATTTATTATATTTTATTAACTCTATTGTATTCGGACTTACAATTAATGAATAATGAAATTAAGTTCTTATAATTAATGAATAATGATGATAAGTCAAATACATTGTTTCAATATAATTCATTTCTATGATAAATCACTAACTTGAAAATGTTGTGCTAGTCATTGCTTATAAAATAATTGCCTGTTCTCTGTTCAACAATGTTTTTTTTATATAAATTGCATTTATTAAAAACCTATTATTTGATTAGATTTTATTGAATTATAATAGATTACGAGAATGTATACAATGCTTTAGATGACAAAAAAATTATAAGATTTAAAGGTAAATTTTACAAAATCCTAAAATAGTCGTTAAAGAAATAGGGGAAGTACGGACAAAGTGGCATGGTATTCTGCTTTTTTAAATATTATTTATTTATTTAATGACACTCTAACCAGTTTCAATCGTTTTTACTCATATTTGTATATGTATCATCAGTCTATTAATAATGTAGGAACTATAATAACAAATTTCTTATTAAGAAAAAATGCAACCAATTACAAAACCATTTTGTCATTATAGTATGGGCAAAATGATATATGGGATAAGAACATACTGAAATGCTAATTTTTAAGTGTGCATTTTTTGGGATAACAGTACATGACGCCTTAGCCTAAAGGGAACAAATCACCAGATTCAGAACTATAAAAGAAATACTTTCAATAAATGCAAATCTTTTCTTTTTTCTAGTGGTGTTTTGGCCGGTGTTTGCGCAAGTCTTTTCTTCTTTTAGTGGATTTTTTGCTCTGTTTTTAGAAGTAGTTAGAGTAGAAGTTAAAAACCAAGCAATTTTGTCAGGTTTCAATTCTCCTTTTTTGCCTCAAATGAACTACCATGTAGTTGCGATATTGTGCTATGTCTTTTATCCATTGAATAAGTATGTCATTTTATTCAAAAATGGTAAAAATGAATAAATAAATAAAATTCGATCAAACACGCTTTATATAATTGCAATAAAATTGATCAAAATCACTAGTACTAGCGTAAGTTCATTGATTTTAATAGAAATAATTACAAATAACAATGAATAAGTCCCAAAAATTATAACAAAACCACCTTTAAAATATTCTTATGAAATCGCGATACACATTTGAACTAATTACTTTGAAAAAATGTGACAATGACGCTCAACATCTGACCCGATGGATTTCTTTGTGTTTCACAATCGCGTAAATGTTACTAAAACTACCTAATTCTTACATAAAGCCACTTTGTCATTTTATTCATATATACCATTTTGTCCGTATTTTCTGTATCCATTATAAGTTTAATGGTATCTTATACAAAGGAAAGGAGATTCGACCTATGTACCTTGTTCAAGCTAATCGAGCATATTGCCATTACGGACATGTTTTCCACTATTTCCGTATTTTATCAAAAATAATATTTATTTAAATAATAGTAAATTTTAATGATATACATTTAAAAATAATAGTAAATAATAATGAAACATATGTTCAGTTGAAATACAACTTAAAGTTCTTCCATCTTTAAACATGTTTCCATCTCCTGTGTTCCTGTAAAACTAAACATGTTTCCTTGGTTCTCTTGGAAGCTCCAATCAACTAACTTTATTACATATATATTAAAATATTCAATTACCGAAAAAATCAATTTAGGAACGACTAGCCGAAGATGCAGCGGTTGGGTTCGTTTATCAATTAGCGATCCAAAGCAGCAAAATAATGAAAATTCGAAGAACAAACCAACTGATCCGAATAACAAAGAAAACGAAGGTTCAAAACCAACTGGCTCTACAAATACTGGAAGCTCTCAAGGCAATACTCCAAATAAAACTAATGCCAATCATAATGGTCCCCAATCGATTGCAATTATAGATGTTCCCATCAATTGCCCCGAAGGTTTTCGACCAGATCCTAGAGGAATTTGTAGAGAGAGTTTTTAAGAAACAGTTTGTTATAAGTGATCTTACATTTTATAGAATTGTAATATTTTAAAATATATTTATGTAAATAAAAAATGTTAAAAAGTGTCAAAAACTAACTTTGTTTTATTGATTTGGCAAAACAGTAGCTTCTTTGTTATAAAAGTAGATCTTTTGCCATATCGTTGGATGATGAATGTATAAAATGTTCAAATATATCAAAATATATCAAATTGGAATGACTATTGCAAGAAAAAACATGTTACAATAACACGACAATCTTACACATTTTTCATATAATATTTTCGATAGGTTATTTCCGACTGCCTTACTATCATTTTACATCACCGATTTAATTATAGATACTTATTTGATACTTAGCAAATTATATTTAAATACTACTTATATTATTATAATTCCTGCAATTACTATAAATGATTTCATTGAATGGAAATTACATCCGAACACTATGTGATTCATGTAATAATATTAATAAATTATTATCAGCTTGGTTTTTTAGCTTCATTAAACTTCTGATCTGTAATCATATCAGCGCTATGGACTTCCCACTCTCCCTATATGATGAATCACACGAAATTCCTAATTATAATTATATAATATTTTAATTCCAAGTACAATCATATTGGTATCATGCAGCATCGATAAAGTATATCCTTTGAAAATTTAAAATAAAAATTTAATTAAAATTATCCATTAAAGTATGACTGTTTTATGAAGACTATAAATCCCATACAAGGAGCTTTCCTAGAATTGAGTTAAGTTCATGGACCCTTTTATTATAAATATCATAATCAATCATTGTTATATCATGCTACGCTAAAAGTAATTACATTTTGTTATACTTTATCACCAAAAAAATTAATACTTTGCTGGTTCTTTGAGATACTTACTTAAGAACATACATTGAGCAATTAATATTAGTAGAAGAAACTTATATCTTTTTGTTTTTTAATTGTACTATTAATAATTGTTATTAGAATACTTGGAATGGATGAATCCGTCAACTTAATATAATTCTTAGTAATCATTAACACTAAATTTATTTGATATAGTAAACGTTTGAATAAGAATAATGCATGTGTGTTACGTAGTTATGAAATTTATTAAAACTCTCCTTCGATAACTCAGATTGTTGGGAATTTGGGAATTTAACCCTTGTAGCTGTGGACTGTATTAAACACTGATTTGTTGATATATTATGTATTTGTTGCAGTTCTTATTACAATCACTGATTTGTCAATGATGAAAGAAGATATATTTATTTATTATTTATTACACATGTTGTCTGGCGGAATCTACTTTTAGAAGTGAACAATTAACCATATTAAACTATCCGCTACCTCCACCAGGGGTAGCAAGCATCTCGTGTAAAGCTCAATGCCATGAAGATTGTCACCTTCATGACCAATATAATAAAACGAAATTACGTCCGAACAAATAAGAATTAGAATAAGAAAAACTAGTTGGTACTGATGGTACTTACGTTTTTTATGGATGCATTAAGAACATCAGCTTCCTTTTATTAAATGAGTTAAAATTAAGGGACATCAGTATTATAGTAGAACTTAACCCATTCGCTGCCGAGCCTAGAAGAATCGTTGTAAAATTTAAAACATATTTATAAAAATAAATTACCTACTATCATTAATACCATACAGGTGTGTATATATAAGAGTTTGTATGTGTAGTGTAACTCTACCAATGACCAAATAATTTATAATCAATAATTCACACCCTAGGACGTGCGTACAGGTGATAAATGCCTAGCACTGGCGCCTGTTATTAATTACCATATGTTTATCTTTCATTTGTAATAATATTGGAATTTCGCAAATTAAACTTGGTCATACTTTCTAAAATACGTGCAAAGTATTGGATCATAGTGCACGTATAAAAGAGATAAATTGACCTAGCCAATTCTTATTACATCTGTATATATATATATATATATATATATATATATATATATATATATATATATATATAGCTTTATTACATGTGGAGTTCCAGACATGAATGAATTACGTCATAAACTTTATCTCTAATAGTAGAACATATTTCACAAATTTCTGTAATCATCGATATATATATATATATATATATATATATATATATATACATATATATACATGTATAGTATCTGATTGGTATATGTAACATGACGTATTATTCTTCACCGTCATAAAAATACTATCATGACAATTCAATAATGTCTTGTTCAATAATTCATTATCATGCTTATAAATCAAAACTCTTTTTATTTGTCTACCTGCCAAGAAAAAATAATTAAATGCATTCTTTATGCTTAAATTTAAAAATATTTATAATAAATAAAATCGCTATATTAAAATAAGTTTTTGCCCTTTTTGAATATTTAATTTAATTTGAATATCAGATATATACATAATTCCAGGCAATAGGAAATAATAATAAGCATATTTTTTATTAAAATAAAATTGTTTTAAAATTAATTTATTTGAATGCTCATTATAATTTAAGTCATTGCACCGTTATTGAAAATAAGAAAACTGATCTATAAAGTTTATCTTAATGTCTTATTGAATTACATGACTCACATTTGAACATGATAAAATCCAAGAATTTCTCAAAGTGTGAAATATTTAAAGCTTGACGTGTAAAATTGCTTTGAACTTGAAGAATATAAAATGCACAATGCCGAAGAAAGTATCTTCTTCAAACTTTTCATTGACTTAATACTTGATGCTTTTTCCCCAATAATAAACTTCAATGAGTATTCAACTATTTACAGGTATTTATAAATACCAATGACTGCCAAATGCTTAAAATTCCATTATATAATTATATTGGGTATAATTATAAATAAAAACAATAAAAAATTAAAATTTCCAACTCGTGTTTGAATGTTGAGGAGGAAAACAATTCAAAATACTTTTGAATGGACGTGAAAGTACATGGGGCAGTACATAAAATCTTTAAAATTAGTCTATAAGTTTTTATTGATTTCATTGTTCAAATTTTCATATAATAATGGAAATATTTCATTTGTACATTTACTAGCACATACTTTTAAAATCATGAAGTACTTAGAAGGGCATCATTAGGAAAGAAAGAATTAAATTTGCTTGATTCGACATGAAATTTATATGATAATAAGTGAGCCACTTAGAAAAAATTGAGTTATATCGATATTTGCAAATAAATATTTTTCTGTAATGTTATACATAAAATTTGGAATGATTATTTATGATAGAACACATCTTTAGTTCAAAATCAATTAAATAAATAACTTTTTTATTCATAAATTCAACACAAAATTCAAACCATTGTTTATATGTAGGTATTACTACATAAAATAAAAAAATGGGAAATGTAAAAACTTTACATACACTATATTTAAAAAATAATTTGAACTATATTTTTAAAATCGTAAGTTTGTAAGTTAACCAAAATTTGAAATTAAATTGGCACAAAATACGAAAATATTTGTCATACTAAAATAACTAATATTTTTGTTTCAAAGTATACATCTTATTAGATTTATTAACTTTTTGTAGAGTATTTATAATTGTTAATATCGAAAGTGAAAATTTTTGGATGTTTCAGGTTTTAAAGGTTTCTGTACATTTTGACATACCTTTAAAAAAAGATATACACGGATCAACCGATTTGAATGGTTAAAAAAATATTCGATTCCTATTGATAGGGAAATGTGCTGATTAGTAGAGAGATCTAAGCATCCGATTTGAATGACTTTGAATTCGAAAACTTTGTGCTTGTATTGACGAAACACTTTTGGGGAAATATTTTTGTTATTTTTTTTTTAATTTTCAAAAAATATTGTTTATACTAAATTTTGGTAAATTATGGCATTTGCCTTAAGGTACACCACTACTTAACATTTGTTTTAACTTTCTCTGGGTGATGAAAAAAATTATAGGCTTATACAAATTCTCTCAAAACTATGTTCAGAAAATATTATTATTCTGAGCCAATTTAAGAGATGACAAAAAATTGCTATAAATGTTAAACAAAGCAATTAGATGAGATATCAACTAAACAAAATGTTCAGTTTTGTTTATAAATGATTACAATTCCATATTTTCAACTTGTATTTCACAAGAATATTCACCGATATGCGAATTTGAACTTGTTTGTATACATTTTGACAAGTCGAACAATGATAAAAGATTTGATAATTCAAATGATATGCATTTTTCATAATATGAAATCATATCTTTGAATAAAATATAGATTTATTTAGCGTATGTCCTATATAGCATATGTCATCATGCGTGGTCAATTCTGTGCCATATGTGAAAAAAATGAATCCGCGTTTGCAATATCTGACATTGTGACGTCACACTGTCTAAATCTCTTCCAGGAAAAATGGTCATATATGTAAAAGTCGATAGGCAGAGGTTAATATATACTTGTATATATATATATATATATATATATATATATATATTTATATGTGTATATGTATTTTCTATGTATATTTGTGACGTGTATCTATTTACAATACCACTAATGATACGTTTTGCACATGTACGTACGCGTATCTGAAGAGAATCAAGGTATTTCACACATTACATAATTCATCGCTAACTTTTTGTTTAAATACCGATGTACTTATACAAAAGATTTATTCTGTTCATAGTCGGTGCATTGTGTGAACATCATCAAGCAAGTTGAACTCAATAAATAGGAAATAAATTCTTTCTTTGTTTTTGATTAAATAGTGCTTACGAGGATATAAGGATAATTTCAAGCAGATATTTTGTGTGAAAGTTGTGCTTTTCAAATTCAAGAACATTTTAGTAATAAATTAAACTAATAAAAAAGTTGCTAATATCTACTTCGGTTTTACTGCAATTTCTTGGATGCTACAAAATGAATTCTAAAATATTGTGTTTCATTATATTTCCACCTTTTTTCTGGCTAAAAGTCAACAAATAAATTACTACGGCAACTCAAGACTAATAAATCCTGGCCCATACAATTACCAGTATCCTCCTTTACCACCAAGGTTGCCGCCAATTAATTGTGAACCAATATATGCCACAGTTGATTTCTCATACTTAAGATTCATGCTGGATAAACTTGGTTACAAGTAGTTCCTAAGGATATCGTGAATCCTCAAAACTTCGGCCAATTGTGCAAGCTTCCAGAGGCGGTTTGATTCAGGAAGTGCTAATGTAGTGAAAGACGATCAGATTAGGTATCCTGGTGAACACCAAGAACAAGGGACAGTGAATTCCTTCCAGTTGCCTCAGGCTGAGACTATCAACAAACAGTCCAACCAGCAAGGTGGGTTGTCTGCAGAAGCAAATTTAGGTTCTATTGCTTTTGATCAAGGTCCAATTCAGAAGATTGGTAAACCAGGTTTTGCTCTACAAATTCCTGATAGTTTCAAAAGGCAGCAATTCAATTCAAAATTATTGTTACCCAACGCAAATGAAGATAATGATAAACCCGTATTTTATACAGAGGATTTGAACAAAGCATCTCCCAATTCGGAATTATCAAAAAATATGAAGTCACTTCTGTACAATACTGATAACGCAAAATCAAAGGATGACTCAATATATTTTCCCGATGACATTGTAATTGCAAAATTGGATGACAATGACGATAATCTCAGAAATTTTCATTCGACGACAGAAAAATCTACTGCTGGTGGATTTTATTATCCGGATCAACATATAAAACGGGTGGAATACGAAAATTCTAATGGGCATTTAAATAATTCAAATTTAAAATACACAATTTTTGATGATGAATTAACGACAACCACAATTAGAAATAATTTATTAAGACAAATTATTGATACTGGTTTTAATGCTCCTTTCTATGACGAAAATTGTCCGGAAGGTCACAAGCAAGATTCAAGGGGAATTTGCAGGCCTGTGTGGTGAAGAAAATTTTCTTGAAGTGATTAAAAGTTATTTATTTATATTTTATAGACTCAAAAATGTGATTATAACATAACTATAGGACTCTTTAAGGCAAATTATATTATTTATTATTAGTTATATGTATAGCATATTTATTCTACTGCCAGTATTACATCGCAAAGAATCACCTAGAAAATAGTATTTATTGTATTTATAGTTTTTTTATTATAATAAATGATTATTATTATATTATAAGAAGGTTAGTTATATTAACTGACTAGGATAGAATCTTGGTATCTAATTGTATTATATGTGATATAAATGTTTGAATAAAGTAATTTTTTACCATATAATGTAATTTTTAGTATTTGGTTCTTGTATGTATGATAGTACGAGCTATATGGAATTTTTAGGATTGCTTTTTAAAAATATATATGAAAGTACAATATTTTTTATTTACTCATATATATCAAGGTGCACACATATAATATGATAAAAAGTTTGAAATTAATTTTATCGAATAGAATCACAATAATAAAATATTACAAAATTGAAAGTCAACTCTAGACTTTGCAAGTCATTGCGTTTTATCATTTCCAAATAAATGAGCATATATATATATATATATATATATATATATATATATATATATGTTTGTACTAAAAAATTAGCACAATTTTACAAAATAAACTTTATAATAAAATGTGCTTACTCAAATATATAAGTAGTAGAGTATGAAAAGAGGCGTACCCTTGCTGTGTTTTTCCAATATATTTTTATATATAGGTATCCTAAATTTTGCAAAAATTATTATCCAAAAATAATATTGCTCATTTTGCTTAAAAGATATAATTTCCTACATAATACAATGATAATTTGTATCATATAATTAATTAACTAAGAAACTTTCAGTTCTTTGTATATAAACCTTTCTTTGTTCATGATATGATATTTGTTACAAAATTAAGAACAAAAATTTCGTAAAATAAGTAAATTTGATATGATATTGTATATAACATTAAAAACGACTTTTATCAAGATGGTATATATTACTATAGCATGTTTTAAATTTGAATTTTTGAGTTGTGGACGTGTGTACAAGACAAGGACTTACGGGTCAGCTAGTATATATATAAATATATATATATACATATATATATATATATATATATATATATGCTATATATATATTTATTTATTATACTAGTTATTATTAAAAATAATAAAATGACTCTTGCTTTATTAAAAATAATTTAATAAATTTTGGACCTCTTAAAGATTAGATGCTTTTATATAAAACATGTATATATACACATTTTTTCTTTATTATATATAAACATATATATAATATAGGAAAAACCTGTTGTCAGATCTTTGTTAAATCAAAGTACGTCTTTTAAATCAAAAGTGGAATATTTCTGGAATATTTTTTGGAATGAAACAATATAATATAATTTTTGTGCAAATAGTTTGTTTCGCATTTACTATTTGTAGAAACAATATGCAGAATTATTAAATACACACTTACACAAACTCATACACACTCTACTTATTATTTAAAACTTTAGTTACATTCATTTTAAATAAGAAAATTTTTATTATGATGTAAACATAAAAAGCTCAAAAATGCATAAAAGAAAGATATTCTCTTTAGAAAAGATATTTTAAAGTTTATATTTAAATGTTTTTGTTGATGACTGATCTTTTATTTGCAAATATAGTAGACGCTTTGATTGTCAGTACAAGACTTATATGTCCAACTCCTAGTTTATAGTAAAATTCTCAGTCAACAAAAATATTTTTAGATAAACATTTTCACTAAAATGTGTTCACAAGCCAAATGTAATTAGCAACTCAATCACATAAAAGCTGTTACTTAGAAATACGGATTTACTAAGTATACTTAAAATATATATAACGGATATTTCAGATCTAATAGCTCATACAATTTTTCCAAAATGATCAATATTTATATGAAGGATGAAGTTCAGATCAAAATTCAATCCTCTAAAAATGTTCAAGTAAAATATCTTGTAGCTAACCCTTATAATTATATATTTTGATACAATATATAATATAATAATAATTTATAAATGATATAAATGTAATTTTATTAATCAATCAAAGTATCACAAAATAGATATTATTCTAATAATATATTTTCATTGACTTTATATAGTTTAATATATTATATACGTGAAACTGCTCGACATATTCCAAGAATATCTTTGCTAAAACCTTTCGGGCATATTCCATTCAATGGAATATCCTTTAATCCTTCGTTGTTGTGAGTTAAATTTTTAGTATCGACATCTTTAATATTTTCTTGAACAACTTCTTTATCTCCTTCATATACTTCTCTAGGATCTAAATTCTTTCCCTCATCTAAAATATTATTTTTAGTTTTGTCAATATATTTCCTTCCAAAAACATCACCTTCGTTCTTGTTATCTGCGAAAATTCCTACAATGGCTGGTTTTTCAGTTGTTTTTGGTAAAAGATCTATTTTATTATCATTTTTATCTTGAACTTTTTTTGATTTATCTTTTTTGTTATCTGTAGTTTTGTGTTCTAGAACGCCTTGCGGTTTAGAAGTATCTTTATCCAAATATTGTTTCTTTGGATTTTTAGCATGTCCTGGATAATAATATTTTTCTTGTTCCTCGAACTTGGGTTTAGTCAATAATATACCAAAAGTTGGTACCGGATTTTTATTTATCACATTTGCTCCAAAATTGTTGTTTATAGCATAAGCAGAAGGTACATCTTGAAACTTTTTTATTGTTCCAAAATAGTTTTCAAGAGCTGCATCTTGCTCAATCTGTGGACTTGAATAGTCCCAATTTTGGTAATAATCATTGTCATTATCGTCTTCGATTACAGATTCAACTGGAGAATTATAATTTGATAATTCGTCTTCAGGACTATCAAATATTTTAGAATCTTCTAATTTATTATTTTCATCGTCAATATCCCACTTGTTAATTTCCTTAGGAGTTTCCAATGGTACCACATTTTCTTTATGACTAATAGGTATTACACTTGATAATAATTTTGATAGCAGAAGTCTTTTTTTATTTAAAATTAAATTTCCAAGTTTAGCAAAAAAGTGATTATTAAATAATCCTGGATAATTCTTAAATTGTTCATCACTTTTATCTGCTTGTTGATATTCTGTACCAAAATTATCTTTATCTAAATCTTTTTTATGTAACTCATATTTGAAAATCTTTGTAGGTTTTGATATGTAGAAGTCCTTAAGTATTTTGACACCATTTGGGAGTACAAAATCGTATGGGCTACTTTTATGAGCAAAAATGTAATCGTTATACAACTTGCCTGCAAATGATAAATTTGCAACTGCACATAATGTTAGAAAGGATAAAATTAAATTCATGTTTGCATATAGATTCACTTTTCGGAGTACACAAATTTCTTCAATGAAAACTAACACAATCTCATTAAACAGATTCAACAATTGATTGATTATTCAATAGATAGATTGTAATCAATTATTGTAAACATTCGTTGCTATCTCTTTTTATGTAAATTAAACAAACATCATCAACAACCGCGGAAATAACTAATTCCATTTAACTATTGATACAACAAATTATGAATTGATTTTATAAATACATTGCACAAACTAACTTGCACGGCATGTGATGTTCTTTATATATTTACGTTTCGTTGATTATCTGATTTAGAATTTCAATTAGTTTCAAACATGAAATAAATTCTTGTTGGGAAAAACGTTGTAAAGGATATATTGGTACGGTTTCATGTGTTCGTGTGTTCGTTTTCCCAAGGCGAAATAAGATTTCTATTGAAATCGGAAACGAACCTTGAAGAAAAATAACTTGTATACTTTTTGAACATGTTTCATATGTAGAGCATTGGATCTCAACCTATAATTTTCTGACCCAAAACCTAAATTTGTATTTAAAAATCCATAAACATAGGTTAAGGGATAATACCACTGTAAGAGCTTAAAAAATGAATTTTTTTATCATTTTTTGAGTGAAATTAACGTAAGGTAATAATTTTTTTTTAATTTTTAACAGCAATCAAAACCTTATAAGCTGTTGGGCTGAAACTTCTCCTTCCTTCGTATTCATAGATAGCAAAACCCAAGGGTTAATCCATGGTTTTATTATTACAATTTATATAATAGAGCTGACATTTAACATTTCATATTTAGCAATGCCGGGCAAGAGCTATTTTCACTTGGAAACATATTGCTATCTATATTTCCAAGTGAAAATTGGTGTCACTGCTGCCTGACAACAGGTTGCTCGAAGAGGGTATCGAATCCGGGACCTCTGAATCAAGTCTCGTCGCTCTTAATCGCTTACCTACGGGCGAGCCCTTAAATTACATCTGAATCATTTTCCAGATTGAACGTAGAATTTTTCAAATTCGGATATAGAAAAAAAAAACACTTGCACATGCTTATACCTAGAGAAATACGCAATGGATTTTAAAATAATTAGTGATTATTATGTGATGACAGGGAATTTGAACCAATGATAAAATTACTGTATCCCTTCAAAGAGTCGAGTGAATTAAAAAAACAATCACATTTTAATACTACTTGCATAATACTACTGTTCCACTGATATCAATCTCTTTTTTTTAATTCATTGCATAATTTATAACTATATATATTCGACATCTAGTAAATTTAAAGACAATATAGTTCATTCACATATGACAATGAAACTTGTGTTACTTCTTCTGCAAATACAAGATATCAATCAATAGAGATATCTATTTTTTACTTTGGACTAAAATTTGTTTCCATGTGAAAATAGAATTTCAAGTAAAAAATAAATGACACTAGTAGAAGTAGCCTGTGTTACTTATTCTTCAAATACAAGATATCAATCAATAGGGATATCTATAAACTTTTAAGTAAATATAGTTAACATATATTATCACTATTGGAAAGGACAACCACTGAATTGTCTTCTAATATAATAAACAGATATATTATTAATATTTGAAACGTTCATATATTGCTTTAAAGATGCCTCGTAGATCAGAAGCTTTTAATTTTGATTGCTGTTCAATAAAACAATAAAAAAATTGTGTTAATATTTTTTCGGAATTTATAAATTATATTAATATATACCTAAGGATAGTTAACTAACAGAGTTCCAAAAATTGGACTTGCTAAAAATATGGCCAAATTTTAACAAGATGTATGATCAATATTGTATTTGAAGACACCTTGGTATTTTTTTATAAATTGCCTTCATTTGAACATTTAAACTCACATGGCTAGTAAATAGTAAACGCTTTGAGATTTTTTTATATTCTATAATAATTTTTTCGATGATTTTTACTATATATTATGATTTCGAAAATTTGGTTTAACATCGCATAACAAATACTTAATTCATTTCTGGAAAAAAAAATCCAAATCATATATGTAACCAAGTATGCCACAGGATTCAAAAATTCCAATATAGTAGTATGAAAATTGGTGCTTCTCGAATTATTCCAATACTAACAGGTATTTATTAGTTTGTATAAATTTGATTTATGCGTCCATATAAAAGTCATAATTTTTATGCATTGTTTATTTTCCATAAAAAATCATTAGAATCAAATAATGCTAAGTTACCAAAATACAATTGTAAAAATGTTTTAGGTTAAAAACATTATGATAATATATTGACTCGTAAATTTAAAATTATGAAATTACATGATATGCAATTAAATTAATGACTAATTTTTAAGAAAATCAGTAAATGTTGCGGAAACCTTCGATAAATGTAAAGGCGAGGTATGCGTGATTTTTCGCACGCCCTCCCTGATGATTGCTTGAAGCGTGTTAATTCATTATTGGGATAAAGGTTAAAATTTATAGCTAATTCAGTTCATTTCATTTTATAATGAGAATACTGTTCTTTACTGATTTATTACAGGAATTAAAATGTTCCGACATTTCGATGTTTTCGTGTGAAAATAATAGTAGTTTAGGTACCTATATGCTTGTGATATTAATCAATTAATCACTACACATTTCATGTGATATGTGATAATTATTCAATTCCCAATGATCTCATAAATTTGTAAACGCTAACATTATTATTGTTATTATTATTATTATTATTATTATTATTATTATTATTATCTTACTATTTCTATTATTATTATTTTGTTATATTTTATTATTTTTCTAGTATTATTTTATTATTCAGAAATTTTATTTATATTATTTATTAATTTTATTTTTATTATTATTTGCTTATATTTTATATCAAATCATATTACTGATATTATTTTCATGTAAATTTTATCCTTTGCACTTTTACTTATTTAAATTTATGTTATTATTTAACAATATTACTAGATGTTAATAATTTAACAGTTGTAATACTTATTGAAATTAAAAAAAAAAATACGATAATTATTCATGAATTTGAATATTTTACAGAATATTTTATTAATTTTTATTTTTCGAGTCTCAAACTTGATCCATTGTCAATGTTAATTGCATACAAATGGCAAAAAAACATTAACAAAGTAGAATTAAAATTTAGCAACTATGAAGCTAAATACAATCCCATCTTATTAAATCATGATTTCAAGTACAATACCATCAGTTCGTTATATTTTCATAATTATATTTCAATTTTAGTTAATATTTACGCCTAATTCTCAATTTGTCATTATATTCACTTATTTAGCTTGCATACCATTTTATGTTTTCCTATGATACTAAAAAGTAGTAGTAAAATGAATAAACAGAATATTTTTATTGTATACATTACTAGGAGTATTTTCTAATCTTAATCAAAAATAGTTACATCATTTGCCTCTTATTGTTTATTTAAATGATTATAAACTATTTGTGCTTGATTGCTTCGCTTATCATCTTTTAACCAGATATCATCTTTGCTCAGAATCATCAAAATAGTTTTCGGTGTAATTATAGGCTTAAATGTTTTGAGATAGATTCAAAAACAATTATCTATGCAATTTTATGTGGTATGTGTGTATAAATAAACAGTAATTATTAGTTCAAATATTGACTCATAGTATTTATAGATTGCGGTCTGAAGCAATACTTATTTTGGTAATTGTAGGATTATGCAACAACGTATATGAACTCAGCTCAAAGATTGAAGATGGCTCAGAGATTTTAAAGTAATTTTGCTGATATATATATATATATATATATATATATATATATATATATAATCGTTTAAATATGAATTAGTAAGGAAGGAGAACTAATCTGATAAAATGTTTGAAAATTAAATTCAACAATGGATATCAAGATTATTGATAGTCTATTGATATCGTTATTGTTCACGTGTTGAAAATATTATTTAAATTTAGAATCATACGTATATGAGTATTAATTTTATTTTTCACAAAAAAGATTAAACAAGAAAACATATATGTATATATACATATTATTTCATTATTTAACAACCAATTTGTTGAAAAAAAATATTTAAAATTTAAAATTCTACACTATTGAGAGCCAACTAAAATATGTCTCATCATCCAGTAGTAAAAAAATGCGCTAAACAAATAAATAAAAAAAACTAACATTGTAAACAAAAATATTATACAATAAAAAATATACTTGAGTTTATTTCAAACTAACGTCTTTTTCTAACCGAAAATTGTAAAAATTTTGGAATCAAATTTTAGTTTGTTTTCTTAAACTACTTGTTACTGAAAAATCATTTTATTATAAATCGAATTGGAATTTTTTCAACATAATAAAAGCAAGTTGCTTAAAAAATTTAATGGATATTTAGTGCAAATTTATTCAGTTGAACACTTTTGTCATAAACTTAGATCTATAGAACATAATTTCTCTGTGAGAATTGGTAATTATTAGCTCTCCGTCTATATATTTTTCTATAACAATCAGAATTTTCGTTATCTAATCTAGTGTTTATATGAGGTACTAATATGACAGATAAAATCAAGAAGTTCTACCTGAGCGAAAACATCTTCAGGAATATTTTCACACTATTTTAGTCTCACAAAATCGTTCTTTGGCTGGTGACACTATGTTGGCCAAATGAAATTGTACTTTATATAGATTTTGCAAAGAATCTGTGGCTTAATATGGTTTAATTATAGTGAAAATTGTTAATATTTTAAATTGATTTGTTTTTAAATTTGTTTTTAATGTATTGTTGTTTTTAAAGTTATAGTTTACGCTCAATAAATTAAAAATCATGTGCAAGTTATTGAAGTTTGTGCATTAATGAGTTGGTTCAGAAGTCAATTAATCGTTTAAACTAAATTAAGGTAAATATTTCATTGAACCGTTGTTTCAGTAACTACATTATTGGCTTTCAACAATAATATAATTTAAATAATTCCAATTTTAATAAATAATTATTATATTCTTTTACAACTGTTATGTAAATCCTAATATTTAAATTGTAATATATCAGATATTATTTTCTATTATGATATAATAGATATATGTATACAACATTATATTCTTTAATAGTAACAATTAAACCAGAACAATTATACGAACATATATAGACAATAAAATAATTGGTATTATTTCGAAAATTACTAGAAATAAAATTCGTATTATTTCGGAAATATAGTCGTAAAGTTGGTGTAATTTTGAAATTACTGAAACAAGTAGAAAATATGTAACTGTAATCTACTATATTGTTTAAATCTAAAGTAAAAATAGCATGAAAAATATAAAATAATGAATTGGACATGTAGAATTTTGATTGCGGAAATATATCATATGTATCTAATTTAGAATATATATAATTTATAATTAATTTAAAAATATTTCATATTTTTTTAATCTCAATCGGTAAAATTTGAACATCCAAATAAATCCAGAAATTTGTTATCTCTTAATTTGTTTCCAATTTAAACAATTGTATACCGTCACTTTATTATTTCAATTAATCTCATTTTTGCAATATTCTCACACTGCATATGTGGAACTTCGAACTTTTAATCAAAATATTAAAACAATAATATTAGTCCAACATTTTAAACATAATTTCTGATAACAATTTCGTGTTTGCTATTTAAAATATTTTCAACATTGCAGAAATACAATGCATTTGCATACATTCACTAAAACAAAGCTAAGAGTGTATTTCTATTTTGTATTTTGCAGAGTGATGTCTCTCCTAACAATTCAGCCAGTGCTACTTAATTCCACAGACGATTATTTATTGAAAAAATTTAATGAAACGCAATTATCTTTCGAGTACAATTTAGTTTGTTTGTCATGTGCATCTCTGGGAATTGTTGGTGCTATATATCAGGTAAATGTAATTAATATTCAAAGTTTGTCAGCTAATGATAATTATTAATATAATTTTTAATACTTGTATAAATAATATCACAGTTTCACAAATATTGAACAATTTTTTTTAGTAAAAGCACTAAAAATGTATATTATTTTAAAATAGTATAAATTATCAAAGATTTCCATATACATCGAAATAGTTATATGTGAAATAATAAAACTCTCACGATCTGCAGGTATGCACTAATTTTTAAATTTTAAAATTCAAAAAAGAATTAAAAAAGTGTTAGTTGAAACAATAAGTGTTGAATCATGAACCCATATTAATCGACAATCAATACAATCTTTTATTTGATTTTGAAAATTTGAAAACTATTTATTGTGATTGTGAATCTCAAAGTTTGCCTCAAATGAATATTGACATACAATTTCGCATTAAACGGTATAAAACTTTTTTTGTTAATTTGCAATTTTCAGTCATTTTTAGACACCCTTCATTGTTAATCAAGTTCATTCTTTTTAGATATAGGGAACTTCATAAATTGTTCCTCTAGCATATAATACTGCTTACATCTTTTTATTAATATTTTCATTACCCTGTTCTTTAATTAAATTAATAGTATAGATGCAAATGATTTATTTTAAATAAAAAGCTAATAAACGTTATTTATTAAACTACTAATTAGAAAACCATAAAATCAGGGAAACTCAATTCCAACACTAGGTGTGATTTTCTTTTTTATTATCTAAAATAAAATTATTTATTAAATATTGCAATTATGATTAATTTTTCTGAATTTATTCTTAGATTTTACCAAGAAATTATACTCAGTTTAGAAGGTTTCAACTATGTAGGAGTAGACAAATCATAATATGGTTAGCAGTAGCAGACCTTATGGCAGCTTTAGGTAATTATTTAAAATATTTTTATTTTCTTCATTAATGATTCAACTCACAATAATTCATTAACACCGTAGGAAAATATACCCAAGAATGGATATTTATTACTAATTACAACAACTTAAAGTTTTCTAGCTACTATTTGTATTTGAATTTTTTTCAAAGTCACCAAAGATGTTATATTCTGATAATGAAGAAATTTTATGTATTTCTTCAAATCATTTTTGAATGAATTTTTAAAACAATTATTTTGTTTGCGCATTGATTTAAAACCTCTTTTATATCTATATTTCGTAAGATTTTGCTAAATCATAAATGATTTTCACCTATATACAGTGGCGTCGGAAGCAAATTTTTGATGGGTGGACTCGTTTTTTTTACTCATCAAAATTCATGGGTGGGCTCAAGCCCACACAACCCACACGTTTCCGACGCCACTGCCTATATATAATTTTTCATTAACTCGATAATTTATTTTCAGGTGTTTTTGCACGATCAATCGTATATCTCTTGCTGAGCAAGCAAATAAATAATCTAGACAACAACTACTACAGTATTTTATTTTCAATAGTTTCATCGGTAAGTAAATATATATTTTTTGTATAGAATTAGCTCATTTTACCATTAAAATATGAAAACATTTGCTGATTAGGACACGAATTTCAATTCCTCAATTTTAGAGAATTATGATTGTTGGAAAAAGTAAACTTGATGAAATGCGAGATAACTCAGCATTTATGGAAAATATTGCGATATTAATAAAACATAAATATAAATATTTAAAAATATTTACCTATAATTTAATTTTTTATTTTCAATTAGAATAGTGATTTTGCACAAGAAAAATTATAGTTCATAAAAATATCTTTCATTGGTCATAATTTTCAATAAAAGATATGTTATCAAAGTCATGAATAATTTAGTCTTATGGCATAGTCGAACTAATGAAATTCGAATATGTATCTTTATATTCGATATTACGTTGAGAATTTTCCAACCAGGCTGGATCATCCCACAAATTGGGCCAATCTGAGATACAGTGAGGATATATATGATGAATTTTTACTAAATAATGTGCCAAATTGGAATAAACGTAAAATTTACATCTGTTATTTATAAACGCTTGCTGTAAATGGCAGCAAAAAAATAGCTCTGGCTCTAAAGTTGTTTCACGTTTTACGAAATTCCGGAATGGACTATGAAGCTTATTCTGTTTCATTTATATAATGAAAAAAACGAAATAAAATCAAGTGGAGGTAAATAGTAAATATCGTGTATACTAATTAAAAATAATATAATAAGGTTTAAAAAATGATGGTCGGATGGTCCACTATGGTTAGCAACTCTTCATATATAGAAAGCTAATGATTATTATTGATTATTGTTTTTAGATCTGGGTCCAATACTTCTACACCTCGACATGGTTCTGGACGTTGGTGTACGCCCTGGATGTCAGAAGATCTTTGCGCAGTCAGCCACCAGCCGTCTTTCTTTCTCATGTGTTCTGCTGGTTGCTGCCTGCAGTGCTGACCTGCTCGTCCATGCTGACTCCGCACTACACTAATTATGAGTAAATATTTTATCAAAGTAAATAAAAATACTATATATATATATATATATATATATATCATCATTTGGCTGATTTTTCATTAAATATGTGGGAGTGGCTCCTTTCTTTCAACTCATTTCTTATAGAAACATTTAAAGGGGATTATATTCTTAGTGAACTAAATATATTTTTAGCAAATAATGTTAAATAATTGCTTGTGAAACATGAAGAAGTCAGAATAATTTTTACTTCTAATTTGCATTACATTTTAATTAACATTAATTGAACACTTATATTTTTTTTTGAACTGGGGAAAATATTGACCCTATGGGCACCTTTGCTGATAATTTAGATCGGTAATATTAACAATCTTCATATTATATGAAGAATTTCCTTTGTTAAATAATCATTAGTAGTTGTCACATTATTCAAACAAAATTTACATTCTGTAATTAACACTTTACATACATCAAAGTATGTAAAGGTATGGAAATGATGTGCAATAAAACATGCTTTTTGCAAGATATTCATTAAAAGAAATTATATACAATCAATTCCAATTGTATACTCTGTGAATTATCTGATTCATACAGCATAATTGTTTTTTAATTACTGCTTTTAATCCCTTGAGATTAAAGATACAAACGCAAAACCTGCCAATCTCTGCGTCATCGATTAAATCTGATAAAGAAGCGCAGACTATCTCAACTTTTAGTCATAGAAAATGTTATTTGCGTTATATCAATCAGTTCAATTTTCATGTACTATTTTAATATCTAATATTATGTTAAAAATTTCTTTTAGTTATACTGTTCGCAACGCCACAACATTTCTTGCAACTTATTTCCCAATAATGTTGATAATGCTGCTAAATCCTTTATTATATTATTTATCATCCAAGGAAGTATTTATATTACTCGTGCTGACAAACGGACAGGTAAAAAGAATTCATTAATTTGTTTTCATATTGTTTTGCACTTTTTATGCAGTTAAATTATTTCATAAATTGTTTTACTTGATATTCATACGTTAAATTGAAGTTATGTAATTTTATTTTTGCAGTTAATAAAAAAAAACTCATAGCATCAAAAATTTATTCAATGAACATTCATAAACTAAACTTATATAAATATTTATAACGTTGAAGATTATGTCATAGTTTGAGATTTAACCAGATTAACAATTATTATTCAAATTAAAAATTTATTATTTTTAAATATTTGCATACAGATTATTTGGATGTATTTTATGTATATTTTATTAGATAGAGTGATCAATTATACAATTCAAACAAGAATCAATTACATTGTTTTTTTTCACTCTTCATTCACACTTCTTAATTACACTTCATAATTATATTTCTTTTTCCAAAATAATTGGAGCGTAACTGTAGTTCAATTCAGTAAATAAAATCATTGAAAAAAATATTTTTTTAAATAAATTAAAACAAATTTGAGTACACAATTTTTTTGTTAATATGCCTATATAAAATATTGTTGAACTTCGTATATTGGTAAAATCAGTAGGAACCAATAATGTAATTATATATGCTTCTCTTTAATAAGAATTTATTTAGCCAGTTTTAAATTAGCCATATACATGATTTACATATATCAATGGTAATCTAAATTTATAATAATCTAAAAAATAATATGTTATAACATAACTGTATACTAACTATAGTTAGTATACAGTTATGCTTACGTGTATTAAAGATATTTATCTGTAGTCAATAATGCAACCAATACTTTTATTTTGTAAAGCTCACATTTTACCATTTATATACATTTATTCAATAATATATATTTTTTTATGTAATATGTATTTACCTTTGTTGATTAATATTACCGTTTTTAATTTACAAATTGCAGGTTACGAATAAAGAGCGCCATGCAAGTAACAGCGTTTCCTTAAAATTTCTAATAATGATAATGTCATTTTACGTTTGCTGGACGCCCAATATATTTAATGGCTTTCTCATATGGTTAGATGATTATATGGAGCTGCCTTACTTGATATATCTCATTATTTGGTATATGATGGCAGTTACCAACCCTTTGCAAGTAAGTTATTTAATGGTAGAACATGAAACAAATAACATTGTTTAGTAATTTTGATATATTGCAAGATCACGATTCGTAATAAGGACGATTTAAAATGATTTAATACAAAATTAGTGAATCAGATTGTTTGTCGATAAAATTAATATAGTAGATTAAGTACTTATTTATGTTGAAATATTATTCTATATAAGACTTTTCTATTCGTTTAGGCCGCTATAAATGCTGTTGTTTATAAGCAGAGGAGCGCCGAAGCCTCATTGTCTTTTCCTTGTTGCGCTAGCAAAGCAGATGAAGCTGTTGAAGGTAAGACCAATACTAATTTCCAGAGTAAAGCATTATATAGTTAATAATAATTTAGTAAGAATTTGGCATTTCATATGTGGGATTAAAATTGTATTATAATGGTTCATAGAATTACTTGTGCAGATTGCCATTCGATATATTAACCCTTTCGCTACGTGCGACATCAGCATGGAATAGCCAACATCTAGTGTGTCGACCATCATTGCTCCAATATTTATCACTTTGAATTAAATGATAGAAAATTTTATTTTGTTATTTCAACTTTCAGATCATTAGATATGTAATTACTAATTCTTAAATACCAATCATTGATTATGATTGGAAAATCTTAAAATATGCACGTTCAGTAGCACTACTGGATGGCTCGCTAACTTTTACAGCAGTTATTTAATATTAAAAAAATAAATATTAATATTTAAAAAAATGTTCATTAAAAAATAAACATAGTTTTTTCATTTAAAAATATTGCTAGATCACGATTTGTATCAAAAACGATTTAAAATGAATTCATACTAAATTAGTGAATTATCTTCTGCGAAAAGCAACTCGATCCGTAGCTATGAAATATTATGGTTATGAATTAAAACTAGCTGTAAGTGGAATTCTGTCTTAAGGCAATTAAGGCATCGTGCCTTGAGGCAAATTGCTGCAACTTCCCGTACCAAAAATTATTATTTTTTTAAAAACGATTAACATTTTTGAAAAAATTTTACTTCGAAAAATAAGATTTTTTAGAAATTTTAAATTGGACAAAAAATTACTTTTTTGAAAATAAAATTTTTTAAAAAAAAAAAAATTTTAAACAATTTTTTTTATAAAAATTTTTTTTTGGAAAAAATGTTATCTTCATTTTGATATATTTTGGAAGATCTGAACTTTTTTTCAAAGCAATCGTACTGCTTTAACTGCATAGAGACAAAATATAAAGCGCGTAAGCGCCGCGTCGCTGTCTAACAGAAAAACAATGGTACGGAACCCATAGGAATGTAAACAAAACTTATACTTATTGTAACAATCTCAATAAAATATCTGATAATTTGATATGCATATGTCTAATGTCTAATGATTATTGTTGACCGCCAAATGTTATTTTTTTTTAGTTTTTTTTACTAGATCTCCGAAACCGCTAGTCCTATCTTCATGAAAATTTGATCAAATCTTCATCTTGTTAATACAAGTAAAATGTTTTTTGAACTATACAAATCGAACGCTCCGTTCTCTTAAAAACTAAGTTACCGTTTTTGACCCTTTTTGCCCCATATCTTCGGAACGGCTAGAATGTTTTTTGAATTATTCAAATTGCTTTATCCGTGTTCCCGAAATCGTCGACGAAAATTTGTATCCGAACACACACACATGCACGCACACACACACATACACACACACATACATCAATTTTCTCCAAGGTATGCCAACATATTCAGAAACCTCTGAAACGTGAAGATATATAAAAATATTCATTTTCGATTTTTTGCGATTACTTACCCTATGGAAAGTTAATTATAAATAAATCAATTTATGATCTCCAGAACATTAACAATCGTCATTTCATTTCGAATCAAATTCCAAAAAAAAATAGTTGCCAAATTTACACAAAATTGAAAAAGTGCTCCCGCATAGTCACAGTCTAAACGCATTTGCAAATAATTCTGTGCGACATTTTCACTTATACTGTGCTCAGTTTGGCGGCATTTTCACATTTTTCAATAATTTTCACAAAATTGGAAAAGTGCTCCAGTACACAAACAGTCTAAACGCACTTGCGTAAACATTTCTACCAGAGTGGCGCTTAGACTGTGCTTAGCTGAATTTTTAGTCCAAAATTACAAAAAAAAAATTTTTGAAAAAAAATTAGAAACAAAAATTTTTTTTTTCCAAAATCAATTGTTTTGTTGAAAAAAGCAGAAAGTTCTTTGAATCATTTAAATCGGACGCTTAGTTCTCTCAAAAATAGCCATTTTTTTTAAATTTAGCTCTGTAACTCCGAAACCTCTGGGCCTACCTTTGCCAAAAACTAATCAGCACATCTCCCTATCAATAGGAATCGAATGTTTTTTAAACCATTCAAATCGGTTGATCCGTTCTCTCAAAATTCGCTTTCTATTTTTTGCACTCTTTGCTCCATATCTCCGTAACGGCTGGACCTACCTTTGCCAAAAACTAATCAGCACATCTCCCTATCAATAGGAATCGAATGTTTTTAAACCATTCAAATCGGTTGATCCGTGCGCCCGAAAACGTGGACGAAAAAAACGCGGACATACAAAACACACACACACACACACACACACACACACACACACACACACACATCCATTTTTTCTGAGGTATGCCAAAATGTTCAGAAACCTTCAAAACGTCGAGAAATGTAAAAAATTTTGATTTCGATTTTTGGACGATTACTATAACTTACCCTACGGGAAGTTAATAAATCGGTTCTATTCAGAGGTCATTCAAGTCGACTTAAGCTAATCGAAAAAGAATTTATTTGTATTTTCTGAACACACTATCCAAAACAAAAAAGACGTTGTTTATTAGCAACATTTCGGATACATCATTAGACTCTCTCAAAAATATAATATGTACATATCTAATTATATTGAAAAAAACGAGCCCAATCAATTAATACAATACGTAGTAAAAGAACAAAAAATATTGTCTATCATTATATTTACAATACTGTTTTTGGCAGAAAACTTAATTATGGAACGTATCCAGTTCCGAATCGTTGCAAATGAATAGCACGTTGAACGTGCACTTTCAAAAAATTTTTTAAATTTAGGATTAACCGTTCAGAAAAAAAAACAAACACCTAATATAAATAATAAATAATAATTTTAAAATCTTTTAAATTTGAATACATACTGAAAAAATGAAATATCTACACCTAAATAATTATTTCAGAAGATGAAAGTACGCCATTGCTGGGGACTGCTAGTTCTAGAGAAGTTCCATATTGGAGTGTGAATCATAGCTGTTCTTATTTGTGATATATTTTTAAGGTATTTTATTATGTTAATGTTATTATAATCGTTGTTTTTTTAAATCTATATCTTTTTATTCTCTTATTTTAATTCATTATTTTATTGGCGATATTGGTAAAATTTATAAATATAATAAAAATAGTTTCTTTTGCATTCTTTAAAAAAGCAGGCTGATATAGTTAAAACGCATTTGTTATATTTTTAATACAAATATAATTTTTATTTATTATTATATATATATAATATCACTCTATACACAGTACCATATGCATTTTAAAAATGCAGGAATACGATCATGCTTTTAAATAATTCATTAATAAAAATATATAAATCACAAATAATAGTACATTGAAGTTGATAAGAGAAGTAAGTAGGTTATTATATAGTACATAAAATATAAACACGTAATATTTTTCTTTTGACTTTAACTTAAATTTCTAGACTTCTTAAAAATAGCTTAGGTTATTGAGTATTTTTGTAACCAAAAATTTGAAGGAATGAAGTAATATTTTATTTGTGTACTATTTAAATAGCCGTTGATATGAGATTCTGCAGCTTTAAGAACTTTTGTACCATACGTGCATCACTATTTCTAACAATTATTAAGTTCAACTATTTTGTGTATATGAAAAAATATGTTTTGTTGACGTGGAAACAATATAAATAAACATAATTTTACTTTAGTATTTAGAGTATATACAAGCTTAGAAATATAACAATTAATTTTTCAACTTAATTTGTGAGTGTTTGAATTCGTTCAAAGAGATTTATTAATTAATAATACTGTGTATATTAAAATGTTGAAGTTGACGATAGAGATTTTTCGGAAATTTTAGCCTAAACTGTTACATGTCTTTATGATATAAATCAACAACCTGATATGACAATTAAAACAATTTTTTAAAAACAATGCACTACTTGAATTAATATTGATTTACAAATTATTTTCCAATAATGCATATTATGTGCTGATATGCTCAATAACTTGAGGATCCGAGGAATACAAAATAATTCTAAATGTAATATATAACACGTGACTATGCAGGGTGTCCCACAACTCAACTTCAAGCCCAAACAGGGTGATAATATTAATCGTAACTATCATAAAAAATAGAAAAAAAAACTCTAAATCTCATGTAGTTTAAATATTATAATTTTTAAGAGAAACCTGATTATTTTTCGGTTAATGTAGTTAATATTTATTAGTTTTGTTCATTTAAGCCTTGGGATATTAATTGTAAATAGCATTTCTAGAACCACAGTCAAAAATAGTGGCATATTTGTTTTCAAGGAACTTGCCAACACATTTCAGAACTTTTTTGAAAGTCAAAGTCGACTTACTTAAAAAATTATAAATTCATAGTTTACAAAAAATCTTATTGTTTATTATTGACTGTGGTCCTAGAATTATTTTTAACTATTACGAATCCAAAGCTTCAAGCTATTATGAACGAAGTTAATAATATATAACCACAATACCAAAAAAAAAGGTCATATTTACATCAAAGCTCTAGGCTGCATTTAAAAGCTCATGATATTCAAACTATGTGATTTTTTTTTAAATTTTTGTCATGATAGTTATGACTAACATCGACCTGTTTGGGCTTGACATTGAGTTCTGGGATACCCTGTATAATAATAACAATAATTTTAATTTTAGAGAATAGAAGTTGCCTCATCAGGTTATGATATACAATTTTTAGCAGAATGAAAATAGCAACGACAAGTTAACATTATTTTCAAAAACATTATTATTTTAATTATTACTATTTGAACGAATAACTCATAACTTGTCGTCCTAAGATAAACATGTCTAATCACATTAATAACAATATATTATTTCATAAACATAAATCAATAGTTTTTCAAATACATGACAAATCACTAACCAAAAATACTTTCTCTATGACTATCTTCAAATTATTATATAAACCACATAAACGTCAAAAGCAAAATTGCAAACATTGAATAAATAACTAGATAATTTTAACATTAGAATTTGGAGTGAGATCATGCTATGGAATATTTCAGAAGATAAATTCATAGCCTGACTGCATAAAATTCTTAAATAACAACAAAGAAAATTTAGAATCAGAAAACAAATTATTATAAAATTTAATTATATAAGCAAAATGAATTTATAATATTCATTCCTCACTAATTTAGAACTATTTCTCAAATAATTCTTCTCAAATGTATACATTCAACAGCATTTCAGGCCTAGAAATAAAGTATATCATATTTTTCACACTTATTTGTTCTTAAAGAAAACTATTCTTTTTTCACTTAAACCTAATTTGTTAACATTTATAACAACACTATAATACACAAACCCACTTGAATAGATTACAAAATCAACTAGGATCATCATTAAATTCATGGTTTAATGTTAAACTCGTGATGTCTTTCACAATCATTTCTGCCACTTGCCAAGCTATTTCTTCTTTAGTAACATCTTTTTTGTTCACAAATCGCTTCATAGCTTTTGATAACCGCCAATTGCTCCTTGATTCAGGTTCCCGTTCCAAATCACTTTGAAAACGTCCTAAATTATTCACATGGCCAAATTTAAGGCCACATTGCTTTCTGCGCCAAAGTGAATCCGGGTCGGTCATGCTTCTGGTTTCAATACTCATATCAAATTTATCTTTGGATTTGTTTTTACAATTTTTGTGCACAGTGGAGTTTGTTACACTTATTTCGCTACTGGCATCAGAGCCACTCTTTCTGTGGCCAAACTTTGGCCATGGATTTGTATTTATAGAATTTATTAGTTCATTTAGATATTTAAAAAACAATTGCGACATTAGAAATGGTTTTAAGTAATTTTTTTCTAAATAATTCTGTACAATTTTTAAAGGTAAATCAAAGCATGTAATTGCAGGTCCTTCTTCTCGACAGATATTTTGTTCAACATGAAATCGAACTTTATCTCCCAAATTTAAAGGGTTTAGAGCTTGCAAAGAGAAATATTTATCATACAATGTCATGGCATCACTTTGCATTTGTTCATTATCATAATGAGCAGTTTGTCTAAAATTAACTGCCGATAACCAAAACTCTATAAAATCACGATTCACTGGAGATTCTTGTTCTAAATATTCCATAAAATGAAACAAAGCTGTTTCATTGAATAATATATCTTCTAAAATCACATTACCTGATGTCAGTACATCTATTTGATGTTTTGTGTTAAAATCACTTCTCAAAAAGTGTGTAAAATAATTATTTTCTATTTGCATAAATACAAGTTCTTGTGCAGGTGTGAACATCTCTGATTCAATAGTATTACTTTGTATTTTATTTAATACTTCACTACGAATGGTATCTGGTAACTTTATATGATAAGGAGCATTTTCACAAATATACTTTTTTGATATTCTCATAGCATCTTGATGAATGCTAGAATAGAAATCTTTTCGTTTCTTAAGACTATTCATAGATATTGTACGTGTCAGCTGATTGTCTTCAAAATCCTGAGGTACGGAATATGTGCGCTTGATTTCCAATTTCATGCAATCAAATCCATTAGCGCACTCCTTATGAGCACCACGACCAGTTTGAAACACATCCGCTTGCAAAGAATGTACTGAACCCAATATTTTATTTGAGGATGTAAACTCATTTTCAGATTCTATGGTTTTATAAGTAGATTTATTATCATTTTCCGATTCTCCTGTAAGATACAAAGAATCACAATCCGTGCTAGCTGAAACATTATCATCCTCAACCTTTGAAATATCAGATTGACAAGATAATGTCCTGCGTTTTCTGTTACCATTCTTTAAGAAGCACTGCTCACTTTTATAATCTACAGGTTTACTACAATTGTTTTCTACAGCTTTTATTGATATGGAATCAAAAACATCATCGAAGTGGTCTATAGGTGAATTTAAATCTGCTGACATACTGCTCATTATGGAACGATCTTCAGGTGATAAAAGCATTCCATCATTCTCATCAGTACAGGTGGCTGCGGATCGAAAACTTTCCACATCCAACCAAAATTTAATTAATGCTACTACTGACTTGGAATCCATAAACTGAATAAAGTAGCCAAGTGCATCTTTGTCAATAAGCACTTCACGAAGAGTTTTAGAGAGACGGGATCTGGGTTTATAAGGCCCATCTGCAATAATACATAGGTATCAAGAGAAGGTATGATAATGAACTGTAGGCAATGAATACAATCAAATTAATAATTTGTGGTAATTGACTCATTCGAATTAGTTTAATTGTATGTGTGAATAATGATGATATATTTTGCAAATTATGTATTTGTTGGCTTTTAATACTAAACCATTCATTGTTGAAAGATCTGCTAGATGAGAACCTCTTCAACAATCAATTATTCTCTCATACACAAATTATTATGTTGCTAGTAACAAAACACATAAGTTATCACATAAGAAGAATCCCATTCATTATGTTAAAACAGTACTAAGACATAATTTTGTATATGATTGACTTAAATTTAAATTTTGTTCATATAGAAAAAACAATATCTAAACAGGTTACTGAGATATATAATTTTAATAATAATAATAATTTACTCACTCTGTTCATCAATTTCAACAATGTCATCGCCTAATTTTGCATTTCGCCGTGTAGGTAGCTGACCATTTTTTGGCGATCCCTTTGTTAAACTTTGTTTTCGTTTTTGTTTATGATCTATAAAAGATTTAGTATTAACAAAAAATAATATGTTTATCTTCATTTTTCAATGAGTACGTGTAAATGAATGATGATTGTGGGTGAAAATAAAATTGAGGTAATTAGGTTAAACAACTTTTACTATTTTACGGTGAATGATTCGACAATATGAATTCATTAATTAGAAATAATACAAACCGGATTTCTTCCAAAATTGAAGCATCGTTCATAATTATCTTGTCATTATTATAAGTTTGACCATAACAAAAATGTCAACAAACGTCAAAACTAAATTTGACACGCAATTCCTGCTTCGCACTGTTTCATGTATTTGTATGTGTATATAAACCTTTATATCAGCTTTGATAGCAAATGTTGAGAAACTGCTAATTTGACAGCTGACAAAAACACCCAACCAGGGTACCAACATACAAATATGATGTTACAAAGAAAACGCCGGCCATATTTATTTAGATGAAGCCGGTCTTTCTTCTATAATTTTCTTTCGTGATCTGTCAAAGTAAGAGTGAACTATATTACGTTAAAATAAATAAGTTTATATTAAAATATTGTATTAAATCTTATTTGTGACTAGTGAAACCTGGCAAGAGCTCCTCATCCGGACGCGAATACTATAGTATTTGATAATGATAACAAATATGTAAGAAAAATTAGAATAAAATATAAATATGAAAATAATTTTTATACTTCAAATTTGAACATATCCTGGTAATAACAATTCAACTTATGCAGTATAAATATCCTACAGGTATGCATTAATAAGGCCCTTTCTGATGGTTACATTCAAGATATTTAAAATATAGTAGTGTAGTAAGTCATTTCTACCATTCGACTTTAGCCAGTTATAATTTGAAAGAAAAGCAAGATCTGCTAGCTCATGAAATATTAAACAAAACTATAACAAGGTGGAACACTGCTAATAACAACAATTTAACATATGCAGTAAAATATCCTACAGGTATGCATTACTAAGGCCCTTTCTGATGGTTACATTCAAGATATTTAAAATGTAGTAGTGTAGTAAGTCATTTGCACCATTCGACTTTAGCCAGTTATAATTTGAGAGAAAAGCTAGATCTGCTAGCTCATGAAATAATAAACAAAAATATAACAAGGTGGAACACTGCTAATAATAACAATTTAACTTATGCAGTAAAATATCCTGCAGGTATGCATTAATAAGGCCCTTTCTGATGGTTACATTCAAGATGTTTAAAATGTAGTGTAATAAGCCATTTCCATCATTCGACTTTAGCCAGTTATAATTTGAAAGAAAAGCAAGAGCAACTGCCAGCTTATGAAATAATAAACAAAAATATAACAAGGTGGAACACTGCTTGCAAGTTTAGCAGTCTGATCCATAATGATTTAGGACAGCAGTTTTGCTTGAAATTACTGAACATAAATGAGAGACAATATGGTTGCTCGTATCATAGTTATGATAGAGCCTTTCGGAATAATCACGGAATAACCGTTACCACTTTATAAACAAAATAAACACTGGTTGTGCCAGGAAGAACAATGGTGTGGTCTATATCGGCAGGAAGAGAGCACAGTGGAACACTGAAGAGAAAGATGCGCGATACAGGATAGAACAAACCCTGCCGCAGAGGACATTTTCACCTGCAAGAGAGATAAGAAAATTTTAGACCGATTGAAAACAATTGCCCGAATAAAACAACAAAGGAAAAGGAGTTAAATGTGGATTCAGTCCAGGAACCAAGTTTATTGGATCCTTAATTGTTTTAGATGGTCACCAGTAACAGCGGTTTTGAGTGAAAGCATCATAAACAAATACTTGGCTGTACCAGCCACATACTATCAGAAAGAGCTTTTTCCATTGCTGGCAGTATACTAACAAGCTGAAGAAATTGCCTTTTCTTAGATAATGTTCGTGTTTCTGTATGAAAAAAATGTATAAGAATGATTTCATACATTTTAAAATATAAATATTGGATACTTAAGTGTTTTAGATGGTCAGCAGTAACAGCAATTTTTAATGGAGACGTCATAAAGAAATACTTAGCTGTACCAGTGGCATGCCATCAGAAAGTGTTTTTTCCATTGCTACAAACTGAAAAATTGCCTTCTGTCAGATTGATTTGATACATTTTAAAATATAATTCGAAAGAAAGGCAAGATAAACTGCCAGCACATGAAATAATAAACAAAAATATAACAAGATGCAACACTGCTTACAATTTTAGCAGTCTGATCGCTCCATAATGATTTAAGACAGCAGTTTTGCTTGAATATACTGATCATAAATGGGAGACAATAAGGATGCTCGTATCGTATCTACGATACAGCCTTTTGGGATAACCACAGAATAACCATTACTTAACAATTTATAAACAACATAAACACTGGTGGTGTCAGAAAGAACAATGGTGTGATCTGTGTGGGCACGAATAGGACACAGTAGAGCATTGGAGAGAGATGCGCAATACTAGATAGAACAAATCTTGCTGCAGAGAACATTTTCTTCGACAAGAGGGGTAAAAAAAATTTAGACTGGTTAAAAACAATTGACCAAATGAATAAGCAAAGAAAAAGGAGTTAAATGTGGAACCAGACTAGAATGCTCAGTTCATTAGATTATTTTTATTTATTTACATATATACATTGTTTTCATATCTTAGTCAGACAGAGGTGCCTGGTATCTTTAATTAAGTGTTTTAGATGGTCGCCAGTAACAGCGATTTTGAATGGAGACGTCATACAGAAATACTTAGCTGTACCAGCCGCATACCATTAGAGTTTCTTCCATTGCTGGCAGTATACTAACAAACTGAAAAATTGCTTTCTGCCAGATAATGCTTGTTTTTCTGTAGACAAAAGAAAATGTATAACAATGATTTCATACATTTTAAAATATAAATAAAACGCCATTGTCTATTGTAAACGTGAGGTTTTAATTTTGATGTTCTAGATTCAGAAATGCCTTTTTATATATAGTTGAATGCACCATATTTCTGCAATATAACATTGGATTTGTTTCATAATTCAAATTTTGAATAAAGTCTTACATTTGATGCTAATTGCTAACATAGAAATATTCTGTTATAATTCTATGGTAATTTACTATCTCTCCTCAATACAACTGTGCAGTAATGCATTAATATTATTGTTAACTTTTCACAATTGTATAGACTTTTAAATACTTTAGCTTTTTTTCTTACTTCATGCATTTCCATCTGAAAATCGATCAATGAAATAAGATTTATTCAGTTGATAAACATGATTGTGATAGTTGTTGATTTGCCATAATCCTAATATATTGAATAATATTCAAGCCTAAAATAAAACCAATGAACCTTAAAAGAAACAGTGTCATACTATTATTTAAAATGTTTAATTTCAGAATTGCGTTGTATTAATGACAGAGAAATATATAGGTGAACATAACAAGTATTAAAAAGGTTACAGAAGAATGTTGGCACTAAAAGCGAAACATGTGGGTTGAAGTGGATGTTTGTGACTGAATAAAAAGTAGGGTCATTGAATAAAATACCGATTCAACATTTTCTGGATCCTGAAAATGAAAAATTGTAAAGCACCACTGTGAATGTAATTTGTTATCAAATACGTATCTGGTCATATATGTATATTGTAGCTTCAGATGTTTCCGTCTGATGAATTTGTTCTTATTATGAGCCAACAAAATAAAAATTTTGTTATTTTTTAAATTGAGGATCAACTTTCTAAGAATAAATAGGACCAAGTTAATTTGATGAATGTTATAAAAATCGTTATAAAATCACTCAAGCCACACCACATTATCATCATATTGTTTTTTTCCACAGCTCGTGGTAGTAAATTTGTTAGTAAATAGACAAATGATTACTTATGATCAATCTTGATGAGATATTTTCTACTAATATTTCGCCAAATACTGTTGAAGAAGAAACAGTAGTAATTATGGTACGATAGTTTTTTATTTCGTTCAAGATCACTTTATATATTTTGTTAGAGCGTCAATGTCTTGCCCTTTATTTGCACATTGGGATTATAATAAAATAATAAATAAATAAATATGATCGATTTCTAGAAGGTACTTATATATAATATAATTATTATTGCATTATAATAATTATTAATAATATGTTTTTAAAGCAGAAGTTCATCATTTACGGACAAGGATGCTTACTAAGAGAAAATGCTGATTAAATTAATATAAAATTGTGTTTTATCTTATTTCAATAATTCTATTTCATTATAAACAATATATATAATATGATATTTTAATATTTTCGTATATGCAAAAGATACTCTGGATGACGCAGCATTTTAACTTGATGATTTGTTATTGAAGAACATCCTGCCTTCTGATTGGTCGAATAATGACGAAATTGCAACTACCTCGAGGTTCGGGCCAAAACCCGAAATTCCCGAACCCGAAGATTCCTCCTTCAGGCTTCAGTTAAGGTTCTGCAGTCGGCGGCGCCATATCGGCTGCAGACTCCGGCGCGTTATTATACCGTTTACCGCGTAAATATATCGGCAATTAAAATTTATTAAACTATAAATGAAAGTATTATTATACAGTTTAGTGTTTAAATTCTGTGCGAGGAATTGTACAGAATAAATGTGTGTTTAATGTGAGTTAAATTTGAAGACAGCAGCCCTCATTATTTCCGGTAAGTGTTAGCATTAATAGTTTTATGATTTGTCGTGATATGCAAGCTTAGGCGATACAACAATGATTCTCGTTGCAATCAAATTATATTTAATTAGAACAATTTGAACCATTATTAATATAATAGTTTTTGCGTATGAACTTCAGTTCTAAAACACATTGAAGGGCAGTTATGCAATATTTCACTATTCGTATGATAAATAACGTGACCATATTTTTTTAAGTCAAGACCGGAACGGTAATTTTTAGTTATTGCAACACAACTTAAAATTTTTAAAACAATGATGACTATTTAAGAAGGCAATAAAAATCAATTTGTTTTAAATGAATCGAATTTTACAATTACTGACTTTTAGTAAGAACTTTATTATTCGATTATATGTTATATTACATATTGTATTTTTCGTTTTTAAACATTTTATAAAACTTTGTTCATTATTTTCATAAATATCTTAAAAAATAACACAGATAGCAGTAAAAAAGTTTTCATTATTTTTGTTAATTTTTGTCGAAATTATTAATGTAAGAGGCAATTTCAATCCGCCTTCAGAATTTTGTATTCAGATTTTTTTTTATAATCATAACTCATTGTTTCACCTTTATACATAACATTTTCAAATATTTGATGGGATAGTTGTAATATTATTATCAAATAAGAGCGAAAATTCAATTAAGTCTGTACTTTTTGAAAACTCGGGACAATCCGGGACTAAAGATCTAAATCCGGGATCATTAATGCTTTTGAAAAAAACCGGGACACAGAGTAGAAATCCGGGACCTTAATGATAAATGATTTTATTAACTTCCCGAAGGAGAAGTTTATGTTTTCATCAAAAAATCCGATTCGCTAATTTTATGTTTTCTCGACGTTTCAAGCCATTCTGAATCGAATGAGACCCAATTTGGAAAAAGTATGTGTATGTGTATGTGAACAGGTTTTTGACCTTTCGTCGACGTTTTCTCAAAAACGGCTGAAACGATTTTAAAAATCGTTCGTCAGTTTTGCTCGACGATCAGCTAAGCCGTTTCTTTATAAATCGCAGAAACGTGAAAAAAAATTGTACACGTTTTAGCCTACAATTCTGAATCGATTTCACAAATTCAAAAACTGTTCGAAAGATCAAGATCTAGTAATTAACTGTGGAATTTTGTTTTCGACGATTTATATGAATTTTTTTATACCTTTTGAATCTTGATAAGCACTCGCGTTGGTTAGATTTTTGGTACTGGTAATCGGCTGAGCCTTTTCTTTAGAAATTGCAGAAAAGTGAAACATTTTTCTGTTCACGTTTTAAACAAAAATTCTGAATCGATTTTAAAAATTTAAAAAGTTTGGGTGTCCTGCTGAGTAATTTTGGACAAAGATTGGCCGAGCAGTTTCTTCGTAATTAACTATTGAAATTTTTTTTTGATGAAACTTTTTATTTTGATAGATGTCATGGTCTTAAAAAACATACTGCACTATAACGATCCTGCCAGTTTAATTCTAAATTTTTTTTCGAATTTGTGCCAAAAGTCGCTTTTGTGATATTATAAGTGAAAATTTGAATTTCACAAATTTAAAAGCCATTCGAATAAACTCGACAAGTTGACGCGATTACGTTTGCTAGAAAATCGGGCAAGCCAATTTTTTGGAATTAGCAATTAGCAAAAATCTTGCTGCCTCAAGTTTATGAATTTGTGCATTGTTCACAAAAAATACATTAATAATTATCTTAATAGATTCTTAATATCTATATTATCTAATAAAACTTCCCTAGTTGTGTTGGAAAAGTTGAAAATTTTATCTTAATATTCAAATCTCAATTTCGTTTTTATAAGTCAGTTATTACACTTTCGGGAAGTTCATGCAACTTGCCTTAAGGCAAAATGCCATGTTCAATTAGTTCAATCGCCTTTCTATCCTAAATATGATACCATGATATTAAACAAGTTTATATCCAAAATTTCATTGTTTTATAATGCACAAGTATATTATACGTCTGATATTTTACTAAATTCGACTGTTCAACGTAGGCACTTCATAAATCGAAATATTTTGAGTTTGATCAAAGATTGAGTTAATCAAAGTTTCAAACAGTTGTAAATTACTTGCGCCCTGTTTTGAGTTTATTAAAACTGCCATAAATTAATATAATAAATGAGTCGTGTCTGCGTCGATCATGTCATGAATGAATTCATTTTTAATAGTAAGAAATTCTCGTTTATATTTTATCCCAAGTGTTACTTCTTTAGAAAATTCATAACGCCTCGTCACAAAGTTGCTCTCAAGAAATAGATATGAATTTTGAGAATATCTTATTATATAAAATTTAATCTAATATTATTAAAACTCGCGAAGGTTTGATATTAAGAAAAGAATTCATCATAAGCCTGGCCTGGAGATATCCTGATGCTTTTTGCTTGTAATAAATTTTACGTAGGGTTGTTCTGAGTCACGCTGTGTCACCTCGGGGAGGCTTTGCTTTAGCGCCTAAGACATTACAATTACAGCACATTAATTTAATATTCTAATATCTTTCTGGAGTAATGTATATATATATATATATATATATATATATATATATATGTATATACGTAATTTTTTGCAATTTTTGCACTTACGTCGCTCTGTGCACACACATCACTAGTACATCATTTTTGAGAAATATTATTAAAGCATTTTTGAATTTAATTTAAATTTTTAAGTATAATTATTGCTGAACCAGTTTTCAATACACAATTATGCTATGGCATTCCTGATATTTTAGTGAATTTAGAAATTCTACTGAATAATTGAAACAAATTATTGATCAACATTTAATTTTAATGTAAATTTATTAGCAGGAAATATTTGATGCATTTTTAAAATCATTTGGACAATAATAAGACATAAATTTTCTCAAATGGTTTGTAAATCAAAGATTTTAATCTGTTTCTTCAAATTCCTAATTCATTAGTACCTAAACAAATATTAAACAAACAGATGTTTATGCGATTGTATCATTTCTTAACACTTACGGGACGGCACCGATTTCAAAACAATCTACTGTACCTACCTGCTGTAAACTTGATTTCATTGTGTATGTTATGCAATTTGTTTGATAAAAATTTGTTGTCATTGAAGGACATACATTTATAATATTGATTTATTTTTGATCATTTTATAAAGAATGGTGACGTTCAAAACAATTTCCAAAATGCATAGCTGGTTGATTTTGACATTTTTTACAATAAAATGTTGTTCGCCGCCTTCCTCCTGGTGCTTTTCTGTCAGAACAGACAATAAAATTCCTATTTCTTTCTCTCGCATTTTGAATATGCCACTGATTAGTCAGTATATTTGTTCATTTTTTTTGTTGCCATAATGGTTTGTTTTTTCTATTATATTGTCTAATAATTCATTTGTAAAATATAAAGTAAAATAATCTATTGGATGTCTTATATTGCTTGGTATTTGTAGTCGGGGTGTTTGTTGATGAATATCAAACTCGATTATTGGAGGGAGAATAGGCACATTCGCTAATGTCTTTCCACTCTTCATTTAATTTGTCGAACTTCTTTTTCTTTTTGTTGATTGGATAATATCATCATCACATTCATCACTATCTTCGGTGCGAATAGTAATTTCGTGAAAATTGTCTGTATGAATGTCTATTTAAAACTTTTAAAAAAGACTATATAGCAAAGAAAATGGCTAAAAATTCTACTAAAATAACTTAAAATTATTTTCAAAATACAACACTGTTTATCACTGCTATATGTAATTTATTCAACTTTTCGATGCAAACTGAGTCATTGTTTATAAAATAGCCTGTGCCTCACAGAGTATGTTTGTCCACTCAGGTGGACAGCCGTTCCCAAAGAGTTAAATAATAATAAAAACATTTTTTTTTTACAAGTTACATTGGATTTATTTAATCTCTTCGCGCGATATTTCATACAATATATTATTCAAACCGCTGTTTCAAAAACTATAGTTCAGTTAATAACCAACTCCTCATTCTCCATATTTTATTCATGGAGAGTCTTATTAATTAGACAAATTAAAACTTATGATTTGTAAAATTTATTTTACATTTTTTGATACGAACACTAAAGCGGAATATATATGCAACATTTGATTTTTGGACAGAACCAAAACTGGAAGAATTATTAGGAGAAAAATATAATGACTATGGAGCAATCAGTCTTACATCAAAACAGTCATAGCCAGATTCTCACATAGCAATGGCTTAAGATACCTAAAATTTATGTTCCTAAATTTAGAAGATTAAGCCCCATCATGCCATAGTTGGATGTCAACGATAACATAGAATTTTTTATAGATTGGCATAAAGTCTTCAAAGAAGTAAACTGAAATGCAAATATGGTTTCATTGTAATAAGAATTATAATTAATTGCAGATATTAGTCTGCATTGTATGAAATAGTCAGTATACGAAAAATAAGTTTATCTGCATGGGTTCAAAACATGAAGATGATCAATATTCTGCAATTTGTTTGACTATTTTTAAATTAATCACGGTAAATAATAAGTACAAATACATAAGGTAAACTGCCTCATGGAAAAAGAAAATCAACTAGTTGTTACACCAACACAAGGGCCTTCAAGATAAAATAATTATATTATTATCGAGCAAAGTGAATTTGCATTTGCAAAAGATGCTACATTTTAAGCACGACTGTGCAATAAAATTTTTTTAACTTTGCTCTGATGAAAGAAGTAGATGATACCTACATTTCAAATATAGTAACATGCACGATGCTATAAAAGAAAAAAACATAGAACAGTAAAATTTGAAATAGCTAAATTGATTGATATTATTTACTTTATTGTTGTCACACATGCATTGATGCCATTTAAAATACATTTCAATAAAATGCTTTGTATTAACTATTCGCACTCACGCCATTCAAGTACATTACTATTTTAGTACTATACTCACGGTAATAAATCCATAGAATGTGAAGACATCGATCAGACAACCACGTGTTCTTTGAGCTGGGTTGGCTAACTCAAATTCTCAATCTGTTATTTTCTTCGATAGGGCAACCCAGTGGTTAACCACTTTTATTTGATATTAACATACGAATACATACATATTAGATATGTGTATTTAATAGTGCTAACTCGTATATGATGCAGCAATGCCCGCGACAGGCATTTCTCTTGATCATATTAGAACTCTATAATCTTTTTTTTTGCATAGTTTTATAGCCAATCAAAATAATATGCATTTTTAAGACAATATGCTGGGTGTAAATGCATTTAAGAGATTAGCTCCTATGAGATATCTTTTTTTTTTTTTGACATTTTATTTAAGATCGTATGGCCATTTTTTTTAATCTTCGTGTGGGATATTCCTCGCTTAATTCTTTTAAATATATGTTTGGGTGACCTGGTAGTTTTTCGTGGTATTTTTTGCTCCTTTCTTTTATCATTTCATTAATAGTTTTTATTTTTAGGTCTTTATGTAGGGTGTTATTTGTAACATACCAGGGTGCGTTCACAATGCATCTTAAAGTTTTCGATTGCGCTATTTGTATTTTTTTATATTTGAATTGCTTGCGCACGCCCATAGCTCAATTCCGTATGTCCAGATTGGGATAATTATTGAACTCTATAATCTTAAATGGAAATTAGATATCATACTGCTTGATATCGAGTTTGGTCGAGGTTGGAATCAAACATTTGTCTAGCTTGTGTTAGCCCTTGTCCTTCAGATTACATCATAGCTGGCTCATAGAATGTGTAGATATCTTTGGTTCCAGAAATCGTATATGTTGGAAATAATAACCGTAAATCATAAAAAAACGTTTATAAGGAATAATTTTGAAATACCCAGAATTTATGCCTTTACTTTAAAAAATTCAGCATAATAATGATGATATTTTATATCGCACAAGAAAAATCTTGCAAGTAACATATGATTTTCAGGCGCGTATATATTGTGAAACTTTCTTGACCCTCTATTATTTTCATGTTTGGGTATGATTTAGTATAAACGCCAAGTGCTGGTGACATAGGCTAGACAAATAGACGAATCAATAACTTTTCGAGTATAAAGCCATTGACATTACTATTATTTATAGCTGCGAACAAAATCCCATATGTACTTAATATAAATATTGGTTACTCAGGCAGCAATAATAAAACTTGGGTTTGCAGTATTTGAATTTGTATTTACTTTATTGGAGTTAACACAACCAACTTTTCCTGATCATTGTATTTGATTAGATTGAAATCTAAAGTCTAAAGTTTTATATTAACTATTACATTAATAAAAAAATTGCTTCTAGATGAGACTAAAGCTTGGTATCAATTTAATAATTTAATAGTAAAACCACTTAGTATTTACGGAAACAATCAGTTACGGTAATAACACGAGATTTACTAAATTAATAATATCAAGACTCTCGACCCTTTATAATTTGAGGGTACTTGGGTCGTGAATAAAACCACTCTACCTGATTATTCTGTTCACAACGTTATCTACTGAAAGATTCCAAACTTTTGTATTCAAATGCTAATAATAATTATTTGTTCTTGAGATATTATTGACTTTATTATTATCTTTAAATTTAGAAGTCTTTTTTTGCATTATTTACATTTATGAATTATAGTCTGTCGTTATAAACAACATTCAGTAATTTTAATGGTTTATTAAATAAGGAAAAAAGGTCGAATGGTCACTCAGTGCTGATCCAATTCGATATTGGATATGTTTAGATTATAGATGTAGTCCTGATGTGAAAAAAATTGAATAAAGTCTATGAGTAATTGCACATATTATAGGATTATTAAAGAATATCAAAAAAGGGCCGTTTTCTTCTGAACCGTTCAATGTCATGGTCTTTTATTAAGTTTTTGGCCATGATGTTTGGGTGATTCTGTATTCTATCCTTGTTAGATGAACGGGACTGAATTGAACTGAAACTGAAACTAAACTTTTCAATTTCTTCCTTAACTGTGTTTATGTTCAAATCCGTATGAATCAACCAATTTGGGACATAATTGGGTGCGTTTATAATTTCTTTCAAATTCTTGTTTTGTAATCTTTGAATTACGGCGATGTTGGATTTGCGCGCCGTTCCCGAAAGCTGTTTTCCGTACGTCCAAATCGGTTTTAACATGACTTTGTACAGAAGAAGTTTGGTCCATGTGAATTTAGATGTCGACGTTCAAATTTGGCATGTAAAGAAATGTTAACTCTTGATGTGATATGGGGTAAGAGCTTAAGGGTGGATTTTGTCGTAAAATAACTAATGTTACGGCAAGGCTATGTTACGTACAGTTTTGCATTTAAAATGGTACTAAAAACGGTCGAAATGCTATACATTTTCGGTCTACACATAAAATGTAACTTCATGCTAATATGTTAAGTTTGCTTAGAAGCGCTTGTACTTCTGAAATATTTTACTACTATTAGGCAGACTCACTTCTAATACAATTATTGTTTTAATAGTAATAACCAATGGGTTTCCAAAAAAGTGAAGAATTTCATTACTATAGAACACAATTCCTTTCTATTTGCCAAAATCCTTTCGTTTTTTTCCATACAGTTTCATTAGTTGCTGATAGTGACATTTGAAATGATCATCTAGTTCTTTGGAAGCTGTTCAAAATTAATATTGCCTTTGCCGTTCGTAGCTCCACCAAATCAACTATTGTGTTCTTATGGTACCATTCTGATTAAACTGCATTATCACATATAGATTATTACTGTTTTCTAATTATACTACTTTATATAAATTATTATGAACACCAGCGAATTTTCAACATTTGCCTAAAAAAAGTGTCCTTCACGCTTGTGACATTCAGATTCAATTTGTTCTCCTCTATATTTTCTGTTTATTATTTAAGATTGCATATATTTATTTTCACATGAATCTATGGTTATATCCCAACGCCAAATTTAATAACAGCTAGTCAAAGTCAAATAACATAGACGCCTCGCAAACAACTCAATTAAATATATGAGCATGTTCACTATATAGCAAAAATATCTAAATCGAACTGGTATATAGTATATACTACATACGAGTATATAGTAATTATTATACAAAATATATAGATTATTGGCATGTCAATCGTGTGCGACCTATTGAGCTAATATTTACTAGAAAAGTCCTTCAAGGGCATTGTGACTTCATTCTAACATAACACAAACAGTACTTCGTTTCGATTTCCTGTCAATATATTTTCTAATTATTTTTCTCTTTGTTTTTATTTGTTTTTGTTAATGAATATTGATGTATATATAACGAATGTAACTTTTTTCATATTCTTTATTGTTTGCAATAGCAATCTGAACTAAGTCCTTAAGAGCTATTATGATTAGTGGTGATTCTTCTTCTTAGCATAGCTTTCTCAGACTCAAACAACTAGTGATTGTTCTTTCTAATAAGGATGATATATATATATATATATATATATATATATATATATATAAACTATTAGATTGTGGAATATAGATGTTTAACAAAAAAATAAAGCAATCCCAACAGTAAATAGTACATTTGTTTCTTTGAAGAACCAATCTTAGACAATGTTCCAAGCAACTTTCCATAAATACATATTTTTAAAATGTTAAAATCCTAATAATTTAAGACTGTAATTAAAATTCTTTTCATATGTCTTTTCAACATTTTGTTGGAACAATAAGTTGAATGTAAAATGCAATGATAAAAGTTACCTCGCTAGAGGTGATCCTCAAGTTCAATTCAAAATGTAGATCAGAAATATTTCAGATTTTATTCTTATTTATCTTCGAATTTATTTATTTTTCTTAATTTTTTTAAATGAGGTTTATACATAGGTTATTCGGGACAAAAATTTCGATTTAAAATACTCGATACTAATCAGTTTTCTGTACTCGTCTACAAATTAACCTGAAATGTGGAATTACAGTTCCATGTATTTCACAGATTTCAGCATCGAGATTATATCATCAAAGCATTTACTGACGAACATACATATCTTCCAAGCATGAATGTGATATATGCTGAATAGCTTTGAATTGTTTGAACCATTTCTCGAACTATTTCTCAATTTCAATCAGATGCAAATGTGGTATTTGTGGTAAAAAGAGTATTTGGTTTTGATATCCGGCAATCATCAAGAACTTTCCTCATACTGGAATGTGAAAATGTGTTGGAATGTGTAGATT
The DNA here is from genome assembly GCF_003426905.1 of Ctenocephalides felis. Lineage (NCBI taxonomy): Eukaryota > Metazoa > Arthropoda > Insecta > Siphonaptera > Pulicidae > Ctenocephalides > Ctenocephalides felis. The sequence goes on along the minus strand of NW_020539725.1, from coordinate 25,237,940 downwards.
TTCTCTTTTTATGTTGGCAACTTAAGAAATGGTTTTATAACATGTTAATTTTTTTACCAGAATTCACTTTGCTGCACATTCTTGATGTTGCAAGATAATTCTAATTCTATACATCTATTGTGGAAAAAGATGATATGAATTCGTTAGAAGAGATGCAAGTGTACTTTTTACTGTTATATTAAAAAAAGTTGCATAACAATCCGCATCGCTGACAAAAACCAAATTGTTAGTTCTGATTTCAGGGTGCAATTACAGTATTTAGAATAACTTTTTCACCATTAGTTAAGATATTTTGATCTATTCTGAAAGATACATTTGGGAATCATTAGAAATAGTTATAGTTGAACGGCTTGGTTTGATTATGTTTCATCTTTTAATATTGGTTTACAAATTTTATTAATTACTTGACAGATTTTTGTACTCTTAATTCCATCATTGGTCCTAAGTAATTAACAATTCGAATCAACATTTTTCTTTTACGCTTTTTCAAAATATTTTAGATAATTTGGATAGGTTTATTTGAAAGAAAGCATTTAAAACACATTTTAGATTTTACAATTAGTTTATAGTGAAAGTAAATCAAGCCAATTAATAGTTAGTTAAATATGTTCAGCCATAATTTAGAATAAATTATTAAATAAATATAAAATCTATACAAAATCTAATCTATTCAAAAACTATTTGCTATATCTGAATTCTAATTATTTATAATCAAATTATTCGCAATATCGAGGAGTTTACACAGTTATTTTTGGACTTTAATATAAAAAAATATTTTTAATTTTTTTTTACCGAATACAAACTACAAGAACTATACTATGACTAATAAATGTGAAATTGTTTCAGGTTTTGTAAGAACGTGCATTCAGAATATTATTTTGAAAATATAATATATATATATATATATATATATATATATATATATTGTAGAGTTTCGAACAAGAATACAAAAGTAATAAAAAACAAGACAATTTTTTTGGAAAACAATTTCTTTCTTTATTTATTTATTTACTGTCGACGTTTCGGAACTAGGTACGTTCCATCTTCAGGACATCTGTCAAGAAACATGATCTTGATAAGATTTAAGCAAGCAATATGTTTAGGAAAAGAAAAAGGATATTTCTTAAAATAATAAATTAATTGCAAAAAAATAATAATGTACAGAAATATGATGAACGTACCTAGTTTCGAAACGTCGACAGTAAATAAATAAATAAATAAAGAAATTGTTTTTCAAAAAACTTTTCTTGTTTTTTATTACTTTTGGATTCTTGTTCGAAACTCTACAAAATATACACAAATCCAAGACTCTACCATTTAATATATATATTTAAATTCTTTGAGAATCGCTACTTAAATTTTCACCACTTTCTACAAAACTTTCATCAACGTCTATTCTATTTGCTTTGAAATCCATTGTCCTTTTAAGCCAGTAGGCCTGTGCAAATACAGCGTTTCGGCAATGTGGGTCCAATTCCGAACCCACGTGCGATATTAATGGAAACATTCAAATTTCTGGAGACGAAAACGTTCGAAATTTGTATTATAAACAAAAGTTCAGATAGCAAAACATTCGTGGCGCGTAGCAAATGCCGTAGAGACGCACACCACTTGAACGCCACACGTATTAAGAACACATTCGTGCGCTACGTGTTCAAGTTGACATAGTTGGAGAGCCAGTATACTACATATATTATAGGTATTGCTGACTAAAATTTTTATAATAATAAAAATATTAGGTGGAGTTGAAACTCACAATGCATTACGATACAAACTTGTTTGGTGATAGTCAAGCTGATCATTCGACACTAGTAAAATTTACAAGAAGTTGCTTTTTTGTGTTATCACTTGAATAATGGAGATACTTTTTTCAAAAAAAAAAAAAACACAAATTTCATAGTAATAGTTGTGCTGCAAAGGCTTATGGGTAATTTTTTTTTCATTTTATTTTTTTTAATTTTTTTTTATTGGCCTCGCTTACTCAAGCATTTGGCCATGTACAACATATTTCAATTTCAACACAATATTTTGATATGGGTAAAGTTAACTCATTCTTTTAAATATTTCAATGTTACAAAAGATAAGCAGAAATAAATTTATATCAGAATGAATACTTATAATATAAATCGAATACAATATAATTTACCAATACAATTATTTTGATTTGTGTATACATAAAGCTAATGCATTTTATCATCTTTTGCGTTGACAGACTATATCTTTTACAAGAAAATTAATAAGGAAACTGTTATTTAATTCTCTGAGAAATTATATATGTCGGTACTGTAAAAAGCAAAATAAATTAAAATAAAAGTAATAAAAATAAAAATTTTATTAAGCGATTTATGAAACTCCTTATTTTCCAATTCTATAATATTTGAGTATTCTGGTCTAGAGGCATGAATTTTATGCGATTTTTGAAAAGCTGTGAAAAAGGCCAACAATATTTTTACTATTTTTGTTTTATAAGTTATTAATGTTTTGAGAATGTAAAAAAAAATAAAAATAGTCTGAATATTAATTGTAGCAAGTGATGTGGGAGGTCTAAAAATTGGCATCTGACCATACCCATGATTTCCATGGATTTTTTTTTTTTTTGAACAGCAATCAGAACCTAGTAGTCCTATAAGCTGTTTTGCTGATTTTGACTTAATATTAGTTTTGTTTCACAGATGGCAACCCTATCAGTTGTCACATCTCTGTATGATATATTATTATTACAATTTCTGTAATAGGGCGAGTATTTTTAATGGTGCAGCAATGCCGGGTGAGGGCTATTTTCACTTGGAAACATATTGCTATCTATATTTCCAAGTGAAAATTGTTGTCACTGCTGCCTGACAACAGGCTGCTCGAAGTGGGTATCGCACCCAGAACCTCTGAAACAAGTCCCGTCGCTCTTAACCGCTTACCTATAGGCGAGCCCTAGAATTAGTTAAAATCGGAATTTGAGGATTAATAGTTTAAAATTTAAACTCTTTAAAATTTTTTAGTAAATCAGTCCAGCATAAGATTAGTTCTAGTAAAATGCGTGTAGAGGAAGGAAACAGAGAAAGATTATCGTGGCTAAACAGCTGTTTCCGAAAATAATTAAAATTTTGAAAAATCTTCCTGTACACAAATTTTTGCATAAAACTTTGAATATATAAACAAATCAAAATTCAATTAAAAAAATCTAGACCAGAATACCCCCTTAAAGTCTAAAATATGAAGCAATTAATTAAAATGTTTAATCATGGTCCCATATAGATAAAGGATAGGTCTGAATACATTTAGCTTGAGTGTGGTTGTATAATTTTCCTAATTTGTTATAAATAAAATGTATTTAATAACAATATAAATAATAATAAAATAAATAAAATTTGGTTAGTAATAATATGATAAATAAATTTAATATTGCTTGTTAATTTGATATATAGCATTAATTCCTGATATCAGTTTTTCGTATGAATTTAATTTTCTGAAGTCAATTTATATGCTAGCATAAACCTTCTGAAGTCGATTGATGTGCTAGCATTTCCAAAAATTAATATATCAAGGCGATAAGCAATATTTTTGTCAAATTATACTTTATTAAAGAATTGGTAAAAATGAAGATGCACTAAAGATTTACTTCTTATTTAAAATTTGTGCATTTTGTAGGTTAGGTTTTATGTATGACAGTTTTTACTATCTTACTTTTTTATTCATACGAAGATAGGACCTTAACTCACAGCGTTGCCACATTTCTATTATATCGAAAAATGGGTCTCATAGAATATGTATTGGCAAAATTTCAAAATTCTAACTGGTGTAATTGTTAGTTACTTTTTCCCTGAAAATATGACTGGCGCCCCGTCTATATATGAAGCGGATACACAGACAAAAAGCTCGTGTTTTCTCAGTATTGCTTGGGACGCTAACGGGGTAACGTCGGGACAACCGAAACAATTTCAAATAAATTCAAATTAAATCTCAAGCAAATATATTTAAACAAAAATGCTAATTATATAACTTATTGAAGCTTGCTCTGATATTCGATTTTAACATCGACGGGGTTGAAAATAAATTATGCAAAGTGATCAGTGAGTTTTGAAACCAACGGTAACATTTTAAATTTTGAATTATTTTTGAGCATAATAAATTAATAATTGTAATATAACTAGAACTACATATGTGATACTAATCGTACAAATACTCAAAAATACATATATAATTTGAAATACATTTTTTTTTTTGACAAAAGTCTGATCATAATGTTGGAAGACTAATTTTTGATCCTATTTTAAGATACTAAAAAAGCTAAAATATCATTGTGTTTTTATCATTTAAAAATAAAAAAAATAATTTAATTTTTAATATTTAATTTTTTTTTGAAGATTTTTTGTTTTTACACATACTTTTATTTTTTATCATTTTTTTTAATTATAAGAGTTTTGATTTAATAATACATATTTTACATTGATTTTCGATAGAATCTACAATAAATTCAAATACAAAATTTTATTATTATACAGCTACTTGTTATCACAAGAGCACTGATATTAACTTTTGAAAATGATTGCAAGAATAAATGCGCGCGGAACATAAAAAGTGCATTTGAAAATCATCTTGTATGATTTTCTGTGAAATTATAGTGAACTGATTTAGTGCCAAATTACCATAAGAAAACCGTAACGTTTTCCTTGATAAGCTGCTTTGGATATCAATAAACAACTTCTAATTGGTATGTAGTTTATTGTAGAATATTTGTGTTATCGTTTCCAGGTGCAAGAAGTTTATTGCTCTTGCAGTAAAGTACGCACGATTTTATTATGTTTTGCCTATTAGTTCTGGAATGAAAATTTATTTGATATCTTGTTCTTGATACAAGATTTTTCAAATAAAAATTTAATTAAAACTATTTTTCTGTTCTTGCGTTTATTAGTTCGATACGATATGAACATTCTGTCTGCAGTGCGGCGCCAGATCTAATAAGTGTTAGAAATATCCTTATATAGACAACAGTATGAGTACAAGTAAAACATCTAGTAATTATATAAAAAAGATAATGAACATTAGAAGAAATGATATACTTAACCAAATTTTTGATTTTAAGGAACATACTCTTCAAATTGAACTTTCTTGCAAAATCTACATTTATTATAACTAATATAAAACATGAGTTAAGCCGGCCACAGACGTAACTGTATACTTGCGCAACCTGCGACTTGCACATGTATTCTGTAGCGTCTGTGGGGTGTTTTTTGCGCAACTTGACAGACTGGTGCAAGCGAGTAGGCATGAGGGGGCATGAGGGGGCATGAGCACTTTTTCATTATTTTAATTGCGCAATCATTCAAGTCGGCAAGTTCATTCGTTGGCCGCGTGTGGCAGCACATGTCCCGTTTTTATTTTACTTTGTAGCGAATTCATAATACAAGTTTATGAAGTTATCGACAATTAAAAGTTATTAAATTAGCCCTCTGAACACTTTGAATTTTCTTCTGATGCTGTAAATACATAAATTAATAAAAAAGATATATTTTTAGGTTATGTTTTGACATTTATTATTTGACATTTGTGATATGCTTGCGCAAGTACTTGAACATAAACTTGAATCGTCTGTGGGCGCTGTGAAAATACGCCTGGTTGCGCATTCATTCAGTTGCGCAAGTATACAGTTACGTCTGTGGCCGGCTTTAGCATATAATTTTAGTTCATGGTAGCTGAATATATTTTTTTTTATTTTTGAATTTTTTTTCTCCAATATTTTAAAATAGAACTATATAAATATCATATTTAGACAAAGGTGTAGTTATAAAAATATAATGAAAAAAGTAAGATAAACAACAATCATGTCAAATTTATTCATATATTGTGTTTTGCCCTGAATAATTACTTTCATTGATTTATTGGATAGATAGTAGTAGGTTTTTGTACTTTGGTTTTGCTGCTTTAATCATTAGTATTTCTTTATTCACTTTGTCTAAGTAATAGAAAATATTGATGAATGCCCTGATATTAATGATCTGCCCTGCAATGCAACACCAAACAGCAAATCCGTGAAAAATATTAATTAAAAAAAATTATTAATCGTATATTAGAAGCTAAATCATACATTTTAGTGATTTTCATGTTGAACTTACTTGTCGATCTTAGCTTAGCATTTTCTTACCTGAACACTATTTTGTTCATTTTTTCTTATAATTCTAATATATTTTTTTATATATTTTATGGTTTTTGACCGTTAAGTCATTTAGCATCGATTTTTAGCATCATGATACTCTACATAAAAATTAAAAAATTAAAACTATTAATGAAATGATAAAAGAAAGGAGCCAAAAATACCACGAAGAATTACCAGGTCACTCAAACAAATATTTAAAAGCATTAAGCGAGGAATCTCCTACTCGAAGATTGAAAAAAATGGCCATTCGATCTTAAATAAAATATCAAAAAATAAAAAAAGAGGTATTTCATAGGAGATAATTTCTTAAATGCATTTACACCCAGAATATTGTCCAAAAAATATATATTATAACTATATATAATATAATTATTTCGATCGGCAATAAATCTATGCAAATAAAAAAAAGTAGTTTTTGTCATTAGCGATAATCATATTTTCGAACTTTATTCTAATATTTTATTTCTGTTCCAAATTATATAATTACTCTTTATTCCAAAAACAAAAACAAACCAAAATTAAATAAACTAAATCTTTTCTGTTCATTTTCTATTACCTTGTATAACTCCATATTCTTCATAGCTATTACTATCCCATAATACTTCAATATTTGCAAAAGTATTCAATGTAATATTCATTTAGCCAATATTTTAATATAATACTTACTAATTCAAATATATTTAGTTTATTTTCATGAGCTTATATTTGAAAATATCATGTAAAAATTCTTATTTTCATAAGTTTATATTCAAAAATATCGTATATAAATCAATTTTCATTTTCTATTTTCTGCTACACATTTTATAAATTACCTATAATAATTGTATTAGCAATAATTTTGTGACTCAATGAATGAATTTATGCTAATACATTACTTAATATGGTTTCATTTATTATAATTAGTGCGTACAATGTACATACAATTCGTAATCCCCATAATTATCCATATTAAAACCTAGTAACAAAATATATATTGAATTCTAGTTGATTATCAAATTGGTCCATCTTCTATCAGTTAATTGTGATAATCAAGCATTTGGTAGCACAACTTCAATTAAATACAAATTAATTAATACAAAATTTTGGTAGCACAATTAAATACAAATTCTTTAATGCAAAACTTTTAGTATGCGATTTTATTTTATTATTGTCAATAATGTGCACATAAGAATCAAGTTAGAAAAAAATTATTTGATTTGGATTAGTAAATATGTAAAATGATTCAGAATTTTACATTATTCATTCTTGATTTTTTTAAATATTTCAATAACTTACCCCGTGAATTGCTATTCGTTAGCATATTATTTCCAATATTGTTTTTAAAACAAATTATTTCCACATTTCTTAAAAGCTATTTTGCTTAGGTAAATCTGTATTCTTCTCACCGGCCTGCCTAAGAGAAAAATCAATTTCAATTAATTTTAATGTAAGCAATTATTTTTAGGGCTCCTCATTTTTTTGTTCCATCGAAATAAAATTGGTTTTAATTTATGACCTTGTATACGAAATGTCTTGGTAATTTTATTAAACTTGAGTAAAGTTATTTTAAAATTGTTTGGCTAAAACTGTTTACTGAAGAACTGGCCCATATTCTATACATTTATTTTTATTGCCTTTTATTTTTATGCGATTTGCAATAACATTTTGTATTGTATAATCGGTCTAATGATATACGACCATCATTGATCAGTATTTATTATATTATATGTTTCGATTTTTTGCTTTATAATAAAAACATTACTATTATATATTACGTTATATATGTTAAAGGTACATCGCGAAAGTAGATTTTAAATATTTATTATGCGAAAAATAAATTATGAATCTAAAAATGCTGTTATGTGAATGCCAAAAACGACTGTGTATAAAGATTAAAAGTGAGTAAATTTTGAGGTGAAAACTGAAAGAATAAAAATAGAAAAAAACACCATATTTTGAATATATATTCGTATTTATAATAATTTTGACGTATTCAGTAAGTTGAATCAACTGAATTGTTATGATGTAATTTATATGTACACTTGACTTATTGGCAATAATAGAACAAAATCACATGCTAAACGTTTATTATTAGTTAATTTGACTTTTATTTTTTTTAATCATAAGCAATATTAGTATAATATATAACAACAATTACAGTATAATTGCAACAACAATTTATCACATTTATTATCAACGACTTGTAGTTTTTTTTTTTAATTTCCATAAAATCATACAAATATATATTGACATGCGTGTGTTTAATTGTTCATCATTTTTGGGATTCTGATATTACAAAAACCATATCCATAAACTTTGCTAAAGAAACTATAGGACTGAAGTGAATTCCGAAATAAAGTTACTCATTTTTATAACTGATTCTTAGTTTTTTTCTGGTTTCTTTATCATCTGAATTTTTCGACTGTGGTAAAAAAAAAACGAAATAAAATTTGTTCGTATCATGTAAATCCATCTCCAGATACATCTCCATTGTATCTCTTTTTGAATTTGTGTTTCCAGTTTGCTATGTTTATGTTGTGGCGCAACAAAGAAAAAATATTTTTATAAAAATTTCATGGTTGTTTTTTGTTCCCAAAATTTGCGTCGAAAAATCAAAAACGTGTTTTATGTCTAATGTGTTATATATCCGTGTTAGTGCGCACATATATTTGCTGGCAAATACTCAAGTATACCTGATAACGTAGATCGATATTTCGTGGTTTTGAAAGATAACACCTCTCATTGTTTTAGTTAACGTCCAATATTTTAGGATTATATGTTCACGCGTTTACCTATGTATATATTTCTACATTATATCTTCATATGAAATTTAACTTATAAGCCATAATATATGATCTTGCATAATATATATATATATATATATATATATATAGATATATATAGATATATATATATATATATATATATAGATATATATATTAGATGCTCCGACAGACGTTGTCCTGTACCCACGTCTACAAAGCAGAAATTCAAATTTTTTTAGTATTCTATTTTATACTTTTTAATATCTTATTTGATGTCCTGCCTTTGTGATTCATATATGGTCTTAGCATAAGCAACATATTAATTTCAGAAAAAAATAATATAGTATCTTCGGTAAAAGAACAATATCATACTTGATTTTACCACCCGACATAATTGCTTTAAAGTTGTTTTTTAACAATTATAATTTCAAAAGTACATTTTTCTTACTAAAGATTTAATAAACATTATTGTTTATGCTCTAATCTTAGGTGAATTAATTTGTGAAATCAATTTGTTAAATATTCCATATCCGAAGCAAAATAAATGAGTTTTTGACACATGAAACAATATTCTGAATAATTTTTTTCAATAGGTAGAATATTTTTTGTATTGTTAAATAATTCAGTAAAGTTAACCATAATGCGACATGCATAAATTTAAAATAATAATGAATATGCAATCTAAATTTAATAATTTGCCATATCGGCAATATAAGCATAAAATCGTATATCAAACATTTTATACTAATTAATACATGTCTAATTAATGTTGTTCCATGCAATACTTCATTACCATAATCAGCTAATAATTTTAAATTTGACCGAAGTTTGCTATTTGAAAATCATTATGGGTTCAATACATTATTTATTTTTAGATAATCAAAATAATTGCGAGTGCGAGACATTATTATTTCATATAATGAAATTGATTATGCGAATAGCGGTTTCTATATATGTAATTCATACTAAATGAATAAAACTATATTAACTTACAAATTATTAAAAAATATTAATGAAGCGCAACTAATTAATGTTACAGAAAAAATCAGAAAATACATAATGTATATTTTTAAAACTCTATATTTGTCTGAAGATGCACAAACTGTTAAGCATAAATACTAGGAGATATTTTTCTTTTATTTAGTTTTTCTATTAAATCAAGTTTGAGTCCATTCTTAGATACTTTCAAAAATAAAAAAAAATGTTTTTGTCTGCAAAATAACAGAATTATTAAGTTCTCTCAGAATTCACATCATTCTAAGAAATTTTGGTCAAAATCGGACAAACAATTCCGGAATATTCTTTTTTTAATTGTACATCTTGAATTGAAATGAAAAACAAATTAAATGAAACTGAAGAACTGAACAAATTAAAAATTAATTATAAAGAAAAATGCAATATAAAATTAACAAGAAACTTGTAGAACACAATCGAAATATAAAAGCGACTCTGTCTTGTAATACTATAACTACTTATTCAAAGTTTTGATATTCTTTTGTATATAACTGATTTTACTAATGTTAAATACGTATTACTTGTGTTTGTACTAGAATAAACAAATTAAATTAATCAAATAAAAAATTTCAAATTGTTGGAAGAAATCATAAAAAAGTCTTATCCACATAGTGTTAATTATCAAAATTCGCGCCATTAGAATAAATCAAATATACGATATCTAAATGTATACAACATTTTTCTTAAACTTTAGCTAATTTTCTTCAGTTGTTACTGATATAAATAAGTTTTTTTGGCTTGAAAATTATTTAATAATTGAAAGATTATATTACAAATGTTAGATGCCTTTTTGGTACATATTCAGAATAAACACCCGAATGTAGTGTGAACTGAAATAATTCATAACTTGAATAAGGAAAATAAGAATATTATTATATTAGGCGCACATTTATGATTTTGTGAATACATATTTTTGTACATGCATTTCCAAGAAACTTATTACAATTTACGATGACGAGCATTTTCATTTAAATCACTATGACGAGCAATTTGTATTAATATACGTTCTATGTCGAATGTAAGAAAATATTTATTATGACGAAACTGAAAATTATTTATTTGATGTTATATTACCTCGAAAGTGAAATAGGAAAGGAAGAGGATATTGAGTGATTTTATGTCAAAGCATAAAGATATTATGGTCGACATTCAACAAAAATGAAGGTCAATTTATCAATATAATTCATATTACTTATCTTAATGTGACAGGACAAAAATAATAAAGGCGCGCTCGTAATATGATTTTACTAGGATATTATGTGGAAAGGACCTATATATACTACTTATATTAATATGTCTATATAAATTTATGTGATAAACTGATATATACACAAATACGCATATACACACACACATATATATATATATATATATATATATATATATATATAGTGAACTTTTTTTTTCTTAGGTATATTTTCAACTATTAATAATAAAAACGTTATGTATATTTCGATACATACAGTTGCTGAAAAAATGTGTGTAATATTGTAATGAACCTCTTATAAGTTTGTTTGTTTTTGTTAGAAGATCCGACTTGCAAAGTTTATGTTTTTCGACGCTCATAGTCTTTCTGAATCGTTTGAGACTGAAAATCAGAAAAAATGTTTGTATATGTAGGGGAAAGTCCCCGAGTGCCGGACACCTAAGGTTATTTATAAATAAATCAAAAACTATTTTACTAATTGTAAAACATTGAACCAGCATTGAACACATATGTAGCCATCTCCACACTCTGAAATGTCTGTACATTTGTGTTTGACGAATATTCTCAGATAGAGTGTCCGGCTTTAAGTGCCGTCCGGCGTTACGGAACTTTCCCCTATATGGCCAGTTTTTGACCTTTCGTAGATATTTTCACAAAAAATTCTAAACCAGTTTTGACAATTTAAATATTGTTTGAAAGATATCATTTATAGGAATCGTTCTGATCAGTTTTGAGCCGTTTCTTCGTAATTAAATTTTATTTTTTTTGCGTTTTTAAACATAACCTAGTGATAGTTTATGATTTGAAAAGATCGTAGAATATCAGAGGCTTACAAAAAGTTTATTTTTAAGAAATAATTTGAATACATGCAGGACATACATGAGCTGGTTATGCACTATAATTTATACAATTATAGATATTATAAATTTGTTTGTAAGATATTAATTGGAAATCGCATTGATTAGTTTTTTATGAAAGCGAAAATTTATTTTTAAAATAGTTGAAAATGTTATATAAATTCTTCACTTCTTATTGATTTATTCGAATAGTTACACTTTTTAGGAAGATCTTACAACATGTTCTAAAGCAGAATGCAACTTCTACCTAGTTATTTGTTTTACCTAGTTGCTTCACTATATCATTCTATTTTTAACTAATTTTCCTTTCTGGTACAAATAATGCATTCTGGAATTTTTGTAGATTATTTGTAATTTTAGCTCTGGAAATTCCATGTTGATATATATATATATATATATATATATATATATATAAAGTGCATATTATCATCGTATATACGAATCCATAAAAATACGTATGTATATACACTTTATGCTTACGTTTTTTCGCTTTTACAAGTTCTAACAGCGAATGCAATTGAAGTTTATTTCCTGTTGAAAAATAATGTCTCTAGTACACGACATGAAAAATCAAAAGAAACTTCGTCTTGAAGCAAAAGCTAACAATATTTACAAACAGCCTCTCATGTTAAAAATATAGAAAAATAGCTTGTAAATATGATTATAGTCACTGCCGAAACATTTGCATGTTATTATTTTAAACGACACAATGTTTGTTTCCATGGAGCACATTAGGAAGAAAATTTACTCTGTACATATGTATAAGAGAAAACTTCCGAATTTTCGAAATGTGGGACGTAGAAAGGTATATGCTCACATACATACGTACATATAATTATTTATACATTCTACAATATGTACACAAATAATAAATTTCATAAATTTATTTTCATTGTTTTAATTTCTATAAACGTTCGACTTGTAAAATGTTTTACTACTTTCTGACATGAACCGTAAGCTAAATTCTATTTGTGGACTGTGAGCGACAAAATTCGCATTCAATGAAATTGTCACGTCATTATCATATGTAAATATAATGTACAAGGATAATTTATATATATATATATATATATATATATATATATATATATATATATAATGATAAATTTAGAAGATATTATATATTATAATTTTTCAAGAATATTATATATTATAAATTATAAATTTCGTGGGATTGCCTTCAGTATCAAAAATGAACTATGCCTCAGATTGTGGCAATAGACACTGCGGTGTGGAATGGCAATGGAAAAACTTTCATACTATTCTTCCCTGAATCGAACTTAAGTTTACCTAATTCACGACCTGCCCTAGGACAGTACTACCCATTATTTCAGATTGTAAGCACAATCAATCGATTGCCAACTAATATTCTACCGTAATTGTGTTCATAATAGTCATTATAGTAAGTTCACCTCGGAATTCGAGATACCCATCTGTAAGTCTGTAAATACTTGTATATTGATACCCAACCTAAAAGTTGTCTCAAAACCTACATATGTTGTGTACATCCTACCATATGCAGGTTTTGAGACAACTTTTAGGTGTCAATATACAAGTATTTATAGACTTACAGCTGGGTATCTTAAAGCTAATTCTGAGATTCTTACCTAATTGAAGCTTAAATGACTAGACTATATATTACTAAATTACTTTTTTTTATATATATGAAAGAGCAAAATAAATATATGAAGATTTTTCAGTAGTAATAAGATTCATATAGTATTATGATACAGATCATAAAGTTTACAGATATTTACTTTTTTGGGGATTACCAAATAAGATTGACATGTTGATGACGAGTACACCTAAATAGTTCAGTTTGTTAGTAAAAATCACATAAATTCAGAAATGTTGAACGTAATGCCATCAAGTTCAAGGCATAATCTAACTTCGAAGAAATAGTAAGTTTTTTTTAACTTTCCATAGGGTGAGTTATAATAATGGACCGAAAATCGAAAATAAAAATTTTTGCATATCTTTATGCGTTTCAGAGGTTTCTAAACATTTTGGCATACCTCTGAAAAAATGTGTGTGTGTGTGTGTTTTGTTTGTCCACATTTTCCGATTTTGAATTGTTTCAAAAAACATTCGATTTCTATTGATAGGAAGATGTGCTGGTTAGGTTTTGGCAAAAGCAGGTTCACCCTTTATGGAGATACAAAGCTAAAAGTGCAGAAAATAGAAATGGAATTTTTGAGAGAACGGAGTATCCGATTTGAATGATCTAAAAACTATTTAATTTGTATTGGTAGCCTACCAATTTGGTAGGGAGAAGTGGTGATTAGTTTTTGACAAATGCAGGTCCAGCCATTTCAAACATACAGAGGTAAATGTTAAAAAAATTGCAGTTTTTGAGAGAACTTAGCATCTGATTTAAATGATTCAAAAACCTTTCTGCTTGTTTTAATAAAATAATTGCTTTGGAAAAGAAATTTTTCGTTTTAATTTTTTTTCAATTTTATTTTCGTATATTGAGAATAATTTAGATTTCAATTTTAATTCTGGCTAAAGTTCTAAAGCTCACTTATATACTTTCAATGAATAATTTTAACTTCGTAATTCAGTATATAAAACTCTTATAAATAAATATTAGACAATGTTACAGTATTTATAATAATCTATTTGAAAACATTTAATATTCTTCAAACACTTCGTTACGCCTCGGAAAGTACCAGCAATTAGCCTTAAAGCACGATGCCATACACCAATAATTTATTTAATTTTAATAAAATTGATACTAAAATATTTTATCAGCTTTACTATTATCACAATGTACAGATAAAATATTTATCAAAAAGTATACTGGTCGTGCGTATAAAATAGTGAACATTGGATATTTAAATTATAATTTTTGAGTAAAACGAAATATATTTGTTCAATTTTATATTTTGGAATCTTGTGATGCCAAGCCGGATTAATACAAACAAATAAGAAAAAATAAATAGTTGAAATAAGTAGAAAAATTTTTTATGTATCTAATTTTATAGAAAAATATAACGTTTTTTAGCTGATAACTGGAAAAACTACAGTAACTCGATTTTCTGGATATAATTTCACAGAAAGAATTCCAATTCTTATTTAAAATGTATAATTTAATTCAATTCTTGTACGGTTTAATTTATTGCGTTTCTCATTTGACATGTACATAATAAATTAATTTTAACCAGGAAAGTAAACTTAACTAATAAAATTATCAATTTTATAAAACAAACCTACCATTAACATCTGATCCTACCAGCGAAACTCATTCCTTCATTGACGAAGGTCTTGTCTTAGCTCGATTCTTACACCTTTTAATTGTGGTAACCATAATTAATTGGCTAAAAATAATAATATTTGATATTGCAATTAAACAAAGCTTTGAATTCATATCCCTAAATTATACAAAGCCTTCGAATTGTGCCGGGTTGTATGCAGCGGCAGTATCAGATCAATTCGTGATCAGCCATTAAACAATACACGAGGGATTAAAGTTTACACAGTCGCGTTTGCCAGTACTGCGATCGTAACATTCGAAAGCGAATGTGCACTGAATTTTATACTCGACATTATTACTAGATCGTTTAATAACAGGCAATATATTTTATTGACAACCCATTTAAAACTTTTATGAAACTAATGCATTTATGATATGATCGATAGAAAATAAGGTAGGGTTGTCGGAGTAGAAATGAATCGTGCTTTGAATTTGAGGTCTTTGGGCTTTTCCTGTAATATTTTAACCCTTTCCACTCGGATGGCACCGCTCCGGCGGCAAATATATATAAATGCCGGAATTAGCGAGTGAAAAGGGTTAATTTTCTATTAAATTATTTAAATACATTTTTTTATTGTTATTTGAACAGCATTCATAACTCTAGTCTTCTAAGTTCTTGTGCTGATTTGACTTTTAATCGTCGGTTTCACAGATGGCAATCCAAAAAATTGTGTTATTTCTGCAAGAATTATTTTATTAAACAAAATTTGGTTATTAATTAAATGGCAGTCTGCCCGAAGGCAGGTCCATGGTGTGAGAGCCACCCCACAAATAAATGATTTCCTTACACTTTGTCTATCATTTCCATTACCACTATTTTCCCTCCCCTTTTTTATTTCATGTATTTCCCTTTCTGAACTTCTTCTTCCATGCTTCTTGATGCTGTGCTTTGGCTTTCAGTTCCTTGTATTTTCTCTTCTCGCGTAAGTCGTCAATCGTCTGCATTCTTCTTCTTCCCATTCCTTTCATTCCCTCTATCGTATCCTCGACGACGTCGTGCAGGAGGCACTATTTTTGCAGAAGGGGTCCGATCCAGTTTGCTTTTTTCCTCAGGATTGTTCTCAGTAGAGTCTTTTTTTTGCCCACTCTTCTCAGGTCTTTGTTATCTATACTAAAAATTTGTTACCTACACTATAAATTTATATACTAAACTAGTGGGGCACATGGCATCGTGCTTTAAGACAAATTGCTGAAACTTCCCGTATCAATTTTTTTTTTTTTTAAATTAATATTTTTGAAAAAAAATTACTGTAAAAAAAAGTAGATTTTTGAGAAACTGCAAATTTTTGACAAAAATTTACTTTTTTTTGAAAAAAAAAAAACTTTTTGAAGAAAAAATTTATTTTGAAATATTATGAAAATTCTGGACTTTTTTCAAAGCAATTGTACTGCTTTAATTCGTAGAGACGAAATATCAAAGTGCGTCGCCGTCTAACGGATAAACATTGGTACGGAACCCATAGAAATATTAACAAAATTTATACTTATTGTTAACACTTTCGACTCGGGAGTCGGACTGCCAGTCGGTACGCTGCGCTCGGAATATTATTGTGCTATACATATCTCTTAACTCGGAATTTTTTTTGTATCGGATTTTTTCAAAATGTGGTTATATTGCTTTTAAATATAGTTATTATGATAATAAAATAGAAAATTTTGAAAATTAAAAAAAAAATGCACTCAAAACCATGCTATATTGTTTAAAAAATCATTTCTTCACAGATCTTTATTAGAATTATGGGGATCATGAGCTAATAAATTAATTTTGTTATATATTTATTTATAAAATTAATAAATCAATCAATAAATGAATGTAATAGTAAATTAATTTAAAAAAAATTAAAAAAAATTATATGTAAGTTTAGTTTGCGACGGGTCATCGCCGACACGATTTGCCGCCGGAGCGGCGGCATCCGAGCTTAACGGTAAAACATATCATGCCGCCGGAGCGGCGGCATCCGAGCACAACGGTAAAATGACTATGCCGCCGGAGCAGCGGCATCCGAGTCGAAAGGGTTAAAATCTCTATAAAATAGCTGATAATTTGATGTGCATATGTCTAATGATCATTTTTGACCGCCAAATGGCATTTTTTTTTACTTTTTTTACTAGATCTCAGTAACCGCCTAGACCTGCTTTCATGAAAATTTGATCAGTTTTTTATCTTGTTAATACCAGTAAAATGTTTTCCAAATTATTCAAATCGGACGCTCCGATCTCCTAAAAACTGAGTTACCGTTTTTGGCACGTTTTGCCTCATAGCTTCGGAACGGCTAAACCTGCCTTTGCCAAAAACTAATCAGCGCGTCTCCTTATCAATTCGAATCGAATGTTTTTTGAATTTTTCAAATCGCTTCAACCGTTTTCCCGAAATCATCGACGAAATTTTTGTTTGCGCACACACACACATACATCCATTTTTTCTAAGGTATGCCAAAATGTTCAGAAGGTTTTGGAAAGTAAAGATATATAAAAAATTTCATTTTCGATTTTTTTGCAATTAATATAACTTACCCTACGGGAAGTTAAATAATACTTATATAATATATGAATGAATCCAACAACTTGCAGTATGTCATAAGCCTTAAAGAAGCTTACTAAGTTTAGAGTTAAAGGAACATAGATTTGTTTTGTTGAGGATTTAATTTATAAAAGTTCATTGACCCAATTGGTTAGCTATCTTTATATTTGTGTTATCTACATAAACATAATCTTTTCTTTCTAAATTTTTTTAGCACGTTTCAATTTAGCATTTTCTGTAATTTGCTGGTATTTCACATAAATAGAGATGTTGTTTTTGTATTAATTCTAGCTCATCAATTTTTTGGTTATATTTATTGAAAACTAGGTTATATTTATTGAATAAAAAATCTTCAAACCCCTGTTAGGAATACATGATCTTATCATATCATATTTACATTAATATTTGCATACACATTTTATGTTTTACTTCTTAAGCTGCAATCGATGTTTTAACAAGTTGTTGAATCCAGTCTGAAAACATATATAAACTTCGATGTTTGTTCTTTAAGTTATGTTTATCCTCTATGCAAATTTCACAGTATTTATGAGATTCAGTAGCTTGTATAAATTAGCATTTGTCATGTCAATATCAATGTTAAGTAATGCCATAATCTATTTCATAGTACTTTTAGTTATCAACATATTCAAATTATAAAAAATATTGCAAATAAATATAAATTTAATATAAACATATTCAAATTATAAAAAATATTGCAAATAAATATAAATTTTGCAAAGTTTCAACAGAAAATGTTAACGTTTTCAATAACGTTAAATTTGTTGAAATTTTTGGAAAGTATTGCTAACCCTAAAATATTTAGAATTTAAAAGGATTTTTCCATGGCACTGAGTAAAAGCTTTGGTTTCGCAGTCTAATGTTCGAGGATGAGCTAAAAATTTGTATGGATATTTTTTCGATTACAATTTTCTAGTTTGGTTTCAAAACATTTTTTAATATCCGGAACAAAACAACTAAAACCGGGACAAATATTGCTTTTAAAAAAAGCCGCGACGCAAGGCGGAAAATCGGGACTGTCCCGGCCAATCCGGGACGTATGGTCAACATAGTTAAGACATGAGAATAAATAAAAAAACGAATTTATTTATTGTGACGGGAATAAGATTTAAGGGTACTTCCTTCCAGTTATGACTGCCATTTAGTATTTTTGAACATCTCATTCTCCAATATGAAGAAATTTACTTAACACGCCAGCTCGATCTCTAAAACACCTGTAATTACCTGTGGAGGGCGTAACTAACTACCTACACGAATAAAACAGACAATACATTATAACTTATGTATATTGTTTTTTGTCATAACTGAATCTTCTACATTATGTTACAAGTTCGTTGACTTCTCGTGTAGTTCTTACAGTACCAGAACTCGAATTGAGTAGCTTTGCTCCTTTATTATACATCTTCTACATTTTTACATGCATTTATAACACTTCCAATTTTGTTCGGATTTCTACCCGCAGGTATATCATCCCTCATATCTGTTTTACCAATACAATAACTATTTCAAATATAAAATGTGTGATACAGTTGGGTGACAAGAAAGAAAAAAAGGAAAATTTTCCTAAAAAAAAATAACATAACAATATTTAATAATCATAAATGTACATTTTTATATATATACAAAAAAGAAAAACAAAACAAAAGATTTATTCGCTCTGAAGAATCATCCGCTGCTATGGGTCAATCAGGCTATAGTTTAGCATGTCCTTAGTAAATTGGCCGAGACCCGCGATGCTGGTATTTGGGTGATCCCCACGTTTCTGGTAAAAAATTTCAGTGAGCTTCTTTATATGGTCAAGTATTGGCGGTACGCCAGTCTGTTCATGTATGTATAACAAGATTTATCCTCTTCAATCATAATTCATGCAATTACCTGTACACAGTACTTGGCATACTTCTCCAATTTTTTTGTGTATAAAAATTGTACAATCTGATTCCTGGACAAATATAAAAGCTAATATCCCCACAGAAAATGTAAGGATATAAGTTTAGATGAATATATCTTACAATGATGTAATATGTTACTAGCAATTTAAAAATCCCACGTAGGAATAGTGTAATTGTAAAGCATATTGATATAGACGTTATATTACGTCAAACAGAATTGCAGTTACCAGCATATCACTTGCAACGTGAATGCGAACCGCTTCGCACCAGTGCTTGTGTCAATAGTGCCATCCTAACCCAACGTATACTGTACAATTAATGTTACAGTACAAGACAGGGTAGGTAAACCAATTTATTGAAGTGTTATTGCAAGGCCTATTGATCTTAAACTACTATAGATGTCAACTTCCTTGACGGCTGAAAACGGAAACTTCCCAAATTCGGTTCCTTATGTACTCTAGAAATACACGAATAAACCAGTATAATAAATAGTTCCTGTCACATAGTTTGAGAAAAATAAATTCAAAAATAATATCCCAAAAGATATGTCCCTCTTTTATCTCCTGAGTTTCATCGTAACACGTTCAACGTTCACAACGTTTTTTCAATATACTTCTGTACAATTTTAACAAATCTCAATAAATAATATGTAACTTATACTTTTGAGTAGGTAGAGCGGGGCTAGTTAAGCATAGCGGCAAGTTGAGCAATTGAAATATCTCGAAAACTATTCACCGTCCGTTTAGGCATTATATGGCGGAAAGATAGAGGTTTGGGAGAAACAAACATCCCGCGATCGCTAGTGGCCGCTGGACAAATGAGTGAGGCTCACGGCCGTTTTATTTATTTTGAGACCAAAAAGTAAAAAAGTAATTCATCACGAGTTTTGGTCTGGTTTAGTCAAATGTTATCTATTTTTAATCAGGTAAATGTTATTCTTCCATATAGTTATAGTACTTTCAATATGCACAGAGCTTCTGTGTATAATTCTCACGTTTTTTTTATAAAGTCACTTTTATTTTAAAATTCCAAGTTGGGGTTAGTTGAACATAGTTGCTAAACTTGTTCTGTCACTAAGACAATTACTATTAACTTCCAGAAATTATTATTTTTAAGATTTAAGCTAAGTCTGTGAGTAATAATATAATGTATAACGGACATGTTGAAAAAATAATAGATTTAACAATTCTTAAAAAAATCACATAACAATATTAAACAAAATGAGTAAAGTTCCAATTATTGGCTTTAGTTTGATCTTGATATGGTTTGGCATGGCGGTCATTTTAGCATATTTATAACTCATCACACAAATAAATAGATAGTAATAATATACAACACACAATAATTATGTCTATAATTCTTGATTATATCACAATACCAAATGCGAGCTTATGAAGGTAAAGCGTTGGTAAATTCATACGTGTACATTTCATCTCGTTATTATCATTGTAATCCGTACGTACAATAATATTTGAATATGTACATTCGTAGCATATTGCTTAAAGTTAATGTTACGTATCAAATAACAAATATATTATGAGTCCAGGAGCAAATTACTCTATCTAAAAATATAAATTAATAAATCCGTTGATTTTTTCACAGCAATCAGAATTGGGCAAACCCTAAACTATTGTGTCTATTATAGTTACCGATGATTATTTTTCCTATGGGCAACATTTTCCTACTAGCTGGCAACAAAGAAAAATAGGGTACAGAATAGTTTTTCTGCACTATTTTTGAAATATTTTCATTAACAAACAATTTATATTTCTAATTATATAGCAATGCGCAAAAAGACCTTTTCACTTGATAACATATTTATAATTTATATTTTTGAATAAAAATGGAGATTGATATCAGGCTGAGTCCAAGGCTCTACCACTTCGATCACGTACTCTACTAAAACAGATTTTTCTCCTTTTTCACAATAAAAAGGAATATTTTAATATTAGATTTCAATATGATTTTCATATTGTTAAAATATTACTTATAAGACATAACTAGTCAAATACCAAATTTTTATTTTTTTTTTGTGTTGAAACAATTTCTCTAAATATTGATACTAAAATTACCACGGTGTATTCGAATAAGTCTGAGATCGATGATTTCTTGAAAAGTAGCTATCTGTGCAAAATATATTTAATACTGAATTTGACATTTGATATTGTAATAAGTATCTTACATACTGGTATTTTTGATGCGCTTTTACTCAAAAAATATTATTTTCACTTTCGAACTAAAATTAATTTTAAGTATTTTTCTTTGAAAAATTCGCACTAAAAAGAATACCAAATTGAATTAATTATATCACATTATCTTAACAACTTTTTATTTGCGTTTATAAAATACTTTGATTTTGACTGCTCATTTTCCATTACAGTCGGTTATAATAATATATTTTTCTGATTTTAATTAAATTTTATTAAATAATAGAAACTTCATTCTATCATATAGGTAGTCTAAACTATAGATTTTGTTAGTTGATCGGAAAATGTCTAAAACAGAACATTGCGCAAGCGAATGTAATATATCACGTTTGGAAATGCGAACTCAGTTCTTTTCTGAAGCTATAATCGAAATTTCAGATTTAGCATCAGATGATGTGAAATAAGAAAAATAAAGATGCAAACCTTTATACTCTTTTTTTATTATTGCTATCGATAGAAATCAATAACTGTACCACTTGTTTTAAATTACCCCAATTCTGATGTAATTCACACGATATTCCTGACTTTTTTTTAAAAAAAAAAAAACATTATCAATTATAAATAAATTCTGAGCTATTTCAGCTTTGAGCTTGTTTGAACAATAAATATAATTGCTTTACTGTTGAAAATATATTTGAGTTTGTACCCAATTATTTCAGAGGAAATCTCATAGCATATACATTGTATACCCATATAATATTTTTTAATTGCGACTGCAACTGCGTATGATACATATCGCGGTCAATCTAATTCGTTCTGCAAACAACGATTTCCATTTTATCTGTTGCCATATTTGTCATAAATAAAAATATTTGTTTTATTTTCGTCGCTCGGTATATTCCCAAGTGTTACAAAGATAAAATCGAATGTAAATCTCCGTGTGGGTTAGCGTTTACGATTCTCTTCGAATATGCACAGGAAGCCAGATGGAACAAAGTACCCAACAAACAAAACATCTACTCGAATGCAAAAGATTTTTCGGCTAATTTACCATAGAGTTATAAATGGGATAGAACTAATTAGAGTGACGCTATAAAGCGATTTAATTTGCTCATTATTATTTTATTTAACTTTATTATTATTTTGAACAGTAATCATAACTCAAATTGTCCTATAAGTTATTGTGCTAATTTGTCTTAAAAATATACTTTATACTAGTCGGTTCTTCATATGGAAACCCAAGCAGTTGCCCTATGTCTGTGTGATGAATTATTATTACACTTTCTGTAATAGGGTGAATATTTATTGATGCAGCAATGCCAGATTATTAACTTCCCCTAGGTTAGTTATAGTAATGGACCGAAAATCGAAAATGAAAATTTTTGCATTTCTCGACGTTTTAAAGGTTTCTGAACATTTTGGCATACCTCAGAAAAATAGATGTAGTGTGTGCGTGTGTTTTGTATGTCCGCATTTTTTGTCCACGTTTTCGGGCGCACAGATCGACGGATTTGAATGGTTCCAAAAACATTCGACCCCTATTAGTAGGGTGATGTGTTGATTAGTTTTTGGCAAAGGCGGATTTAGCCGTTACGGAGATATGGAGCAAAATGTGCAGAAAATACAAATCGAGTTTTTGTGAGAACTGAGTATCCGATTTGAATGATCTAAAAACCATTCAAATTGTAATCATTGGGAGAAGAGGTGATTAGTTTTTAGCAAAGGCAGGTCCAGTCGTTTCGAAGATACGGAGCTAAATGTGCAAAAAAGGGCAGTTTTTGAGAGAACTAAGCGTCCTATTTACATTATTAAAAGAACTATCTGCTCGTTTCAACAACATAATTGCTTTTAAAAAAAACATTCTTGTTTCTAATTTTTTTTTTTTCAAAAGAATTTTTTTTTCGAGTTCAAAACAATTTTTTTTGTATATTGAAAAATTTTAATATTCATTCTGTTCTAATATACTTTAAACAAATAATTCCAACTTTGCAATTCAGTTTATCTAATTCTTATAAATATTAGACAATGTTACAATATTTATAAAAATCTATATGAAAGCATTTAATATTCCTCGATCATTTCGTTACGGTACGGGAAGTTCAAGCAACTTGCCTTAAGGCACGATGCCATACACCACTAGTTACTGTTTTTACTTGGAAATATATTGCTATCTGTATTTCCTAAACAAGTGTAAATCTGCATTCATATGCATGCATTTAAATGTCTTCTCTATGAATAAAATTTACAAGACTAGTGAATTGAGCATCAGTTAAGTTAGGTAAATTATTTTGTATTTTAAAATTCTTGAAACTCATCTGTTTCTTTATAATAATTTTATTTAAAACCACAAAAAATAAATGATTCTGACAAAATGTTTTTTTACATGTTGAAATTTTTTATACAAATTTATTACCCATTTCAATAATTAAGCTGTAAAATTATTGAACAAAACATAATGTTCAAAAAAATTCAATTTGACGAAAATTATTATGGTGTCATACTATCATTATTGATTTCAAATTTTTATTATACCGATTTTATGCATATAGTTATACCTACTGTATAATTTTATACGTCAATAGATTTGACTAGCTCAAATTAAATAAATTATAATCAAATCTTGTGCAATAGAAGTTTTATTCATGAAAGATTTTATTGAATGAAGCAATCAGGATCTTTTCAGAAAATGAATAAAATCAATAATTTCACGAATCTTTCAAGAATGTCAATGCATTTCATATGAAATTCAGATATAGTTTAGTGATGTTATAAAATTACACATTTTGTTTGTGTGTGGCTTTCCTAATTTGAACTTTGACATATTTATTTCAGTGTCGAAATATGTAAATTCATATTTTTGTATACACTTCTATTAGGAATACTTTTAAACTTTAAATAGACTTGTGAAGCTTCCAAAGCTTATATTATTAACTTAAAGGTTTCGGAAATATCTCTTCGAAAAAATGGGAAAGGTCAATTATAATTATATCAGAGAATTAATTGACGGACCGTTGATCATGAACTCAGAATTAATTATCCTTTTCCATTCGAGTTCTTTATACTCTCTTTTTTCGTTTATTACATTACATACATTTTGTATCGACTGATTCGAATTTTCCCACAATATTCAAATTCCGATTATGCTAATTATTTAAAATAATGAATATTTAAATTTATATTTTTATGAAATCGATAAATACGTTGTGCTATTATTCATTTTAGATTTAGTCGATATTTTACTATTTTATTTGAAATTGCAAAAGTTTATCAGTAACAAGTTTATTCCGGGTGGTTTCGGGTGGTTCCGGATTTGTTGGTTCGATTTTAGCTACGGCCAAGTCGGACATCTGACAGCATTGATGTCAATTTTCGCTCGAAGTAATACATACCAAATATAATCTTAAGTGAAAATCACGTCTTGCGGGAATAGATGCAAGTAATCATGAAAATGTCCACAATTAATTAATTAATTACAACGGGTTTGCCAATCTTTCATAAAAACCATATAATAACGTCAAAACAATTATTGGATGTCCTAGCATGACATATTATAATGAAAAATATAACAAAAAAAAAATAAAAACAACCAGGTATCCGTTTTTATATCTATTCGTAATAATAAATAACGTCAATACGTTTTAGTCCAACTAAAATAAAGATTTACAAAAAAACGAATTAAATTATTACTTATACTTACTTATATTTAGACTATAAATGTATCGACTAACAAAATTATTCACTACAAACTTGAATTCATAAAATAAATTGATGATAAAAAACTTTTTCTAGAAAACTCTTTTTTAAATATAAAAATATTCTTTTCGGATTATTTTCCTTACGAAGTTTTCGTTATTCTAATACATTTCAAATACAGTCAAAAACTGCTAACTTTAAAATTCAAAAATTTAATATTTTCGATTGCATTACTTCCATAAAAAAACATTAATTTTAAAACAATGCTAAACATTTAATAAATATATTTGTAAATTTAAATGAAAATATCTGCGTTTTTTGTTCTATCAAATTCAAGAATATATCCCAAACAGTTCTATGTAGGTATATAAGCGCATTTTCTTAGCCTAATCCTCTTATAAAAATTCAATTTACAGCAGAATCATAAAACCGCATTAAGTAAATATCTTAAAATATTATTCGAATATTTTTATAATTATATAACGTTTATGAAACCAAATATTTTTCGCGAAGATTGGTTAGGTACTACAAGATTCTAAAGGTAATAGGGCTTTTTCGTAGAAAATCTTAAGAATAACATTGCTGAAACACTAATATCTAACTTTTCTTGTTTGTCGAGGATAAATAAATAAACTCGGGATTTCCTATAAAGCAAAGTTTATCCTTATTACGGCAAGTTAAATAAACTTCTAGGTTTTTATCTCGCTCTCCATTTCGATACCTAACAAAATAACCAATACTGTGGAAAACATTTTGAAAGAATATTTACATTACCAAGAGGAAAAGAATAGATATGTTATCGGAATTGGTTTAATTCACATAGTATACGATGTTTTTCGAAAGCAGGTCGACGATTTTTCTGTTTTTCGTCGATATTGTTGTTTTGACACATCAATTCCGTGTTGGCGCGCCTTTAGTAACTTCGTGTCGCCAACTACAAAAAACACCTTCTTTGAACTTTCAATTACTTCCAGACATGTAACTTCCACTGCATTATGTCACAGTATATCATTAAAAGAATTTTAATTAGTTTTCGCAATTTTCTAGCTATAAATATAAGTTGCTAAGCAATAAAAATCGACAGGCAGGATGTATCGCTAAATTAACAAAATTCCTGGCACAACCAAGGTTTGAGCAACTAGTCTCAAATATTGCATAATTTATAATAGCAATTAAAATTATCTGTAATGTGCATTTTCTATCTATATTATGTATGCACACTTAAACATGTAAATATCAATTATATTATCGATTTAATTTGAAAAATTGTTAAAATTACTGAACCGGTATCTAATACTAGTTTTAACCGAACAACAAGGGCTTTGATACAAGTGCGACCAAACCATAATTCAAGGTAAGAAAGTAGATAAATTAAGGCATAAAATAGATAATTATTAACTTTCCGTAGGGCAAGTTATAGTAATCGCAAAAAAATCGAAAATGAAAATTTTTTCATTTCTCGACGTTTCAAAGGTTTCTGAATATTTTGGCATACCTTAGAAAAAATGGATGTATGTGTGTGTGTGTGTGTGTATGTATGTATGTGTGTGTATGTATGTATGTGCCGGATACAAATTTTCGTCGACGATTTCGGGAACACCGATCAACCGATTTGAATAATTCAAAAAACATTCGATTTGTATTGATAAGGAGACGTGCTGATTAGTTTTTGGCGAAGACAGGTCTAGCCGTTCAGAAGATACGGGGCAAAAAGTGACGAAAACGGTAACTCAGTTTTTAAGAGAACAGAGCGTCCGATTTGAATAATTCAAAAAACATTTTATTTGTATTGAATGAAGAACTGTTCGAATTTTTGGAAAGGCAGGTCCAACGACTTTGGAGATATGGAGAAAAAAGTAAAAAAATGAGCCTTTTGGCGGTCAAAAATGAACATTAGACATATGCACATCAAATTATCAGATATTTTATAGAGATTTTAACAATAAGTATTTTGGTTTACATTCCTATGGGTTCCGTACCAATGTTTACGCGTTAGACGGCGACGCGGCGCTTACGCGCTTTGATATCTCGTCTTTATGCAGTTAAAGCAGTACGATTGCTTTGAAAAAAAATTTAGATCTTCCATAATATGTCAAAATAAAGAAAACTTTTTATTTTCAAATAAAAAATTAAAAAAAAAAAAAATTTTTTTTAAATATTTTTTTTTTCAGAATAAAGTAATTTTTTGTCCAATTTATAGTTTCTCAAAAATATTATTTTTTCAAAGTAATTTTTTTTCAAAAATGTTAATCGTTTTTAAAAAAATAATAATTATTGGTACGGGAAGTTCCAGCAATTTGCCCTAAGGCACGATGCCTTAATTGCCTTAAGACAGAGTTCCACTTACAGCTAGTTTAATAACGCGTTACAAATATTATCGAATCTTGTGAAATGCGCTTTTAATCCGCGTTTCTTATATTTTAATGATTTTACCGATTCCATCTTTTTCACAGATCAAAACAACTTATATAAAAAAAGGGATGTATTTAAGCAATAAAGGAATACTTGAGGAATGTACTTGACTGACCTTTTTGCTGTCCCGCTGTGCTTTCGTTGTTGCCTGTGTTGAATCTCAGCTGTTCCGTTCAGTGTTAACACTTGTTGGTTAACTTTTTGTATTTTATTTAATAATTTGATTTGTGATTTTATTAAATTTAATCACTGATTTAATCACTTTTATTTGTGGTATTGTTAAATTTAATCATTCTCATTCTATTATTTTGATCTTAATTTAATAATAACTCACATGAATTTATTATTTTTATATGTGATTTTATAAACTAATCACCTTAAATTTGTAATATTATTAAATTTAATCACTTGCACTATAGATTTGATTTTAATTTAATAATTGACTTTGATATTTTAGCGGACTGTATTATGCTGGTTTATTAATTAACTCTGAAGTCCAAAAACTCAAGTTTGGAACAATCATAAAAGTCCAAATAATATCTACCCGGTTTGTTTGAACCAATGTTTATGGTCCAAATCTTCTAATTAATTATCCGGTACGTCTGGACCAATGTTAAGGCGCGAAGCTTAAAAATTACTTCTGCGTCTAAACTGGTGTTGTCGATTTACTTATTCACTACACTTTTAAATTTGTTCTCTAATGGAACTGCTGGTGTGATCGGTGATTAAATAAAATACGACGTTTAATATTAGTATGTTTATTATATAAAAAAGAATATATTGAATATAAGGGCATCAGACAGTTAGTCTTTCTATGCTGAGCTCTGAACTTATACTAAATAAAAATTATTAAATTATTGAAATTAACAATATTAGCCCCGCCCGTAAGAGGCGGGTTACATTAATTTATAAATCTGAAGGGGATGATTTCTTATGCTTATTTCAAATCATTTTGCAGACACATAAAAAACTATCGAGGCAGATGTAGACGGTCCAGACACATAAATTAAACTCCAAAATTAAAATATCTTATATCACTATTGCATTTTGCACGTGATGTGTGAAATGAAATGCAGACGACCGCCTGCATCGCCTGGCGACTGTCCATCGTATCGGAATACGATACGACGACACTCTTACAAAAAATAATTCAGACCCACCACCATTGGGACTTCTTAACAATACTTGTTTATCTATGAACGTAGGCTTAAAAATTGTATTAAGGTTTTATAAACTAAACAGAAGTACAACTAAACAATCTAACTAACAACGAAATACTTTTGTTATGGATTTTTAAACATTGGCGCTTATCTTCTGAGAATCAAGGTGATGGCTAATTATACATTTTTTCCCTTCTACTCTCAAAATTGTTGTTAAAAAAATTTTATATTCTCTTGTTTTTTAGATATCGGTGGTAAACCTTTTTACACGCTGACCTTTAAGCCCCGCTCTACCCTATATTGTAAAATTCTGAATTTACTGTTGATATATGTATTAACAGAGTTAGACATAACATCAATAAATAAAAAAGCATAAATTTATTGAACAATTTATTCTAAAATTCATACGTTTCGGCTTCTGACAATATTGTTACTGGAAGTCAATTTGGATCTTTATGCTCCACCCTACCCTATACATATATGTATAATATATATTCACTAAAATTTTGAAATTAATTTAATATATTTGTCACAAAATATCACTTTTAACGAGAAGTATTTATACATGTTATTACACTAAGCGTATGTTTGTTTATTAATAAAAATCAATGTTTATCAAGAGCAAACATCTTTTTAAAATATTAAATTAGTGAAAACACTATTATGCAATGGAATATGTGAATATATATTGTTTAAAAATATTTTGCAATGTTGATCTAAATTCATCTCGTCATAATTTGTTAGAAATCGATGATTTTAATTCGCATAATTGTATTTTATGAAATCGAATTTAATCGAAAATTTTATCGAATTTCTCACTTTTTTTTCAGTATCGAATCTAAAAGTTAAAAACGTTTATAATTATCCCTTGAGAAAAGTAAGAAAATCTTGTTAAATTATTTGTAATTTACAGACCAATTTGAGAGAACATTATATTTTAGAACTAGACTGTTTTTTAAAAATAACGTATTATATATTAATGCATTTTTTTATTTTTAAAATTAATTAAACAAGTTCTATTAACGTCATTCAGATGTAATCCAATACCAAGTGAAATCTTTTCGTCGATCCATCTTGGATCACATTATAAGCATACCAAATTAATTTGATGTAAACTATCTAATTTTGTCCTCGTTAAACTTTCAAATTTATGAGATCACATTTATATACAAAATTAATATTCAGATCACCGTGAAAGATATCGGGCTTCTCAGAAATCTGATAATTGTTTTTCATTTAAGAAAGGGTTTGATTATTCTTCAGGCTTTTTGTGAAATATCTTTAAAGTTCTTGTAGTTTTAATAAATGGTAATGTAGTCAGTAATGGTATGTAAACTATGATCCTTAACGTAGATTACTTAATGGATGGTTTCAGATTTATCTAAAGTTTTTTAAAAACAGTGTAGTATATTTTAATTTTTTTGTTTATTCAAAGCATGTCAATGAATCTAATCATTGTTTTCTTATTAATTGTAAATCGCGCAATAGTAAAGATATTTATTTAACAAATTCGAACATTGAGTAATTGGTCAATAACATATAGATTAATGAACACATTTATTTAATAAGTTATTATGTAATACGTCTATTTACTTTTGAAATATAGTCAAATCAAATATCGAATATTTCCTAAAATATAATTTGCATAAATCAATAATCTAAATTTTTTGAATAATTATTGCAACATTCATCGATTTTCGAAACAAATATGTTATCATATATTTATAGTAATTATTTAATATAATTCGAACATTCAATATTAAATTATTACAATGTTCTTGAAATTTATCATGTTTGGACTTAAATGTTTATTACCCATAGCACTTATAACATTTATAAATTTGAGTGAGGCAAAATTAAGGACGTGTAATACCTCAAGTATTGAATATGTTTTTGTGGTGTGTTCATGTGTTACGTTTAATACTGAAACCTGATATGAATTTTATATAAGTTTTTTTAAGTTCAATTGTATAAATAGCATTTATATTAAGAATTTTAATATAGGCAATTGTATCGCCATCTCATTATCCTGCTGATTACACAGGCGGATTCCAACTGTTTAATCGAAGTTCGAGAGATAGAAATACCACTTTACTTATGGTAAATAGTTTTGAAAAAGTGAATTCAATTAAAAAATCAATTTTGTGAATTGATATAAAAATGGATGATTTATGCCGTGGGGCAAACTATTTGGGAAATTTAAAACTGAAAATTAATCAATTTCTATAAATACGTTCAAAGTCTGCCTTTTTCATAGTGGCTTAATACATTTACTTAAATTAGGATTTTGTACCAATGTGCAAAAAAAACTTATTAATTCGGTATAGATCTTTTATGCAGTATAATATTTATGCAGTCATACAATAAATTCGCATTCCGTATCATTGTTTCAAATTCTTAAGATTCTTCAATTGTTTAAAATATATGTAAATCACATGATTTTGTTCATAAATCTGGTTATAATTTTTTGATCATTTTTGCAAACATAGTTTTTCTAAAAATTCGGATTCACTACTTTATATTAATTTTATTTATATATGAAGCTGATATAATTTTGAAACTTCAAGAAAGGTGCTGAATACGCGTATAATCTTGGACAACACTTGAGGACAAAATATTTTTTAAACGAGACATCAAAAGATTTTTTTCGCATTTATAACTCAACTCAGAAGAGGTTTAAACAGACAGCCTATCTATTATCACTAGGATTGGAAAATAAGGTAGATTGACACGTATAAAAATAAATAAATTAATAATTCATAATATATACCGAGAACATCTTTTCAATAAATCTTAGACTTTCAATGATAACAACTATACTGCAACGCAAAATTATACAATAGCATCAGAAACAAATAAAACTATCGACGGTCGCTTTGTAAGTAATTTAATAATATTATAAAATGAAGTTTTTCATATAATCGTTTTTTGAAACATAATTTGCAGTTAACTGGGTTTTTAAATAAAACCACATGCCCTGAATTTTTCAATCGTACAAAAACTCTTAGCCAGTCTGATCAAAATATAAAAATAATTTTGAAAGATTTTCATGACAGAACGAAACAACATCTCACAAGGCCTTCTTGGCCTAATGAAGTTTCTAACGCCACGATGGAAGACATTTATAAACTGATGGTTTTATATGAAGTTATGGTCATGAAGGTGCGAAATTAAATTGCGAAGAAAAGATATGATTCGATACCAATGGAATCTTTATGTATACATGTTTTTTTAAAGAGAGAAGCAGGAAAACGCTTGGACGAATATCTTGGATATTGGTCTGATGATGATATAGACAAATTGCGACGTTTAACAAACCGTGCTGGTTTTGTGGTTGGATCAAATAAGATTATTCAAAAAATAGTATCGGGTACTTATAAGCTTCAATGCCATAATTTTGACATATATATATAAAAGCTTTTTTCTACAAAATAAGAGAATACATTCCTAAAAAAGGCTAAAAATGTAATATTAGGTATCTTAAGAAACAATATATATATAATTTTTTTACGTAGGTCGTCTTTTACATGAAGTTTTAAACCACATGGATAATGTTCGGCAAAATAAATCCATAGCTGGAAACGTAACGAAAAGTGTCAGATTGGTAATATTTCCAGCTTCTCATATGACTTTAGCAACGTTGATTGGGATATTTTCAGGCTATAAAACATACACAGAAACTGCATTTTATCCACACCTTGGAGCTATGTTTAAAATCGAACTTCATAAAAGCTGTTGTGGAAAAGTTTGGTATTTTAAGGTAAATATTATTATACTCTACTATATTGTGAAATGATATCTAGTGCCATATAAAAACTGTACAGCAATGCAAGATTTACGTTGAGAATTATGTTAAAATATTTTTTAAGGTATTTTACAAAAGCCAAGAATCTAACAGATTATTAGAAGCAATTCTACCGAACTCATACGATTCAAATGATGCCCAAACGATATATCGTGCTGATGCCAGCTTTATTTTATCTGACATCAGAGTGGATAGTGATGAAGAACTTAAAAAATTGTGTAATTCAAATAAAACTCACAATCAGAACAAGAATTGAAGTAATAGAAAATATCTTCTGAATCTGATCTCTAAAATCATATAATGCACATGCGTAATTTCGTTTAAATTATACAATCAGAAAACTATTTACATTTGATCAATGAATGATCCGAAGATCAAAATTGAAGAATTTTTAAAGGAATGATAAAAAGTTTGAATAATATGCTGTTCGTTTGTTTTCCGTAGCAGTATACTCAAAAGATCTATATAGTTGGGCGGGGCGCAAAGGTTGAATTTGACTTTGAGCAATTATTTTGTGAATTAGAAATCAATTACATCACTAAAAATAATGCATATCAAACAACCAACTGTCTGACTATGTTCAGTAAAACTCCCCTAATTCATCGTTGTACAAGTGTATTTTTATTTGCCATTTGTCACCTGATCTTTACATATCATCAATCAATCATCAGAGTTGGAATAATTATTAAATTGTACCTCTTGTATAATTGCT
This sequence comes from Ctenocephalides felis, assembly GCF_003426905.1. NCBI lineage: Eukaryota > Metazoa > Arthropoda > Insecta > Siphonaptera > Pulicidae > Ctenocephalides > Ctenocephalides felis. Next base: position 25,204,357 of record NW_020539725.1, on the reverse strand, counting down.
TTACCTGCCTGATATTTTTTACATCTAGCCAATGTAAAGGGTTAGGTGGTCTTTTTTACCCAATTGCATGTAAGTTATTCTAAAGATTCTATAAAAATGTTGAATCTAACTTAAAAATTATATTCAGCTCTTATAAACTGAATAACCGTCTTTGAAAACAAGAAGACTAACAGCGAAAAAAATCCTGTTTATCTCCTAGTGTAAGATAATGATTGATTACACGACATTTTTCCTCTACTTTAAAATAGTTTCGTCAAAAATCTACGCTTTACTTGTTTTTGAAATAATGATGATGGATATTTTAGACCATAAAAGACCGCTCTACCCTATAGTTGCATGTTAAAAATGTTTGTAATTTTAAATATTTGTATATCGTCCATATTATAACTCTTGACATCATAACAAATCATAAGTGATATTATGAATGTAAGCAAATAAATAAATTTAAAAAACATATAAAAATAATCTAAGAAATAAGTTTTAGTATAACATAATACTAAAAATCATTTAGAAAGTTTAAATTCAGAATTAATTGAGCATTTAGTCGCAGAGGGCTAATTTTAAGTTAAAAAGGATTAATGGCATTTTTAATTTATAATCATACATAAATAAAAACATTTCTGTAAACAAATTCTGTGTTCTTTTGTGCTTAACTATAAACACTAAATTAAGAGTCCGAATCTGCCGTTGTCGGCTATGTTACGTTGCGTTTTTTATATAAAATGGTACTAAAAACTGACAAAACGCTATGTGGTTGTTGTGAAGTCAAGTGTTTTAGATATAAAACCAAACCTAGAATACGCATAAACGTACAAAATGTTAATATTAGTGCATCTTTCTGATGCAAATGCGAGAAGTTAGATTTCATGTGTAAAACGGATAATTGAAGATAAAAAACTTAACTTGTGCAGGCGGTATTTATAATAATTTAATATTATATATATGTATGTTTGGGGGTGTATGACAAGTCTTTATTTCCAGTAAAAATACTGAATGATTTTGTAAATGACACCCGCTTGTCAGATAAAGAAGTATCCGAAAATATACAAAGTAAAATATTCAACAATAATCCGAATGTATTTAATCCGCGATTAAAAATCACGTCCTAAGTATTTAGAACGGTATTTATTTTCTTTTCGATTATAAATCGGTATGTGTGCGTAGGTGGACCTGCATTTAGCTCAAACCAAAATTTTGATTTAAGGGGGTATTCTACTGTAGAATTTTGAAAAAATCGATTTTTTTTATATTTTCAAAGTTTAGTTATTCAAAAATATGTCATTAAAAGGATTTTTCAACATTACTATTATTTGCTGAGTTATATCCGTTTTAGTGACGTGGCCTCGGTTCGGGTCAGACCTAGTCTTGGAGAGGATCTTCTCTATACATCGCTTTATCGCATGGACCTTTCCCAAAACTATAACTTTTCATTTAGTATTTTTTAAAAATTCGGAATTGTTAAAAAAAAACATGAAAAAAAATTTTTTTTTCAAACTGCCGCCATTCAAACAAAAAATTTTTTTTTAACTTATCCAAGGTTCATACGATAGCGGTATCTATAATAATTAAGAATCCATCTATTTTTTAAGTTTCGGATCACCAGGAGGGTTGGAATCATGCACGCCAGGACACCCTCTTTTTTTTTGAGCTCCCGCTTTGACTGCTCATAACTTTGTGAATTCTATTTTTTTTCTTTAATAATTTTTTTTATGTAATAATAAAATATCAATAAACAAATGATAAAAAAATCGATAGTAAAAATATTATTTGTTTTCTTTATACAGCGCTTCAAAAACCGGGCAAAATTCATGCTTCTGCAGTAGAATACCCCCTTAATGATAAAGGATACTAAATTAGCTTTATCAAATTTTACTTTTTCACTTTCCTAATAAGAAATTCATGTTTTTGTCTGAAAATACGATATGCTAATTTGTTTTTTGACGTTTCAAGTCATTTTAAATCGTTTGAGCTCAAATTTGAAAAATCTATGTATGTGAACTCTAAGAAGTTACTATTCCTTTGTAAGAACATACATGAATTTTTCACTTAATTTCACTATTTTCATATAGTTGGAATATCGTAGTAATGAGAGAATTATTTGTTTCTATCTTTTTATCTATGATCAATTAATTGTGTTATATAGAAGTTTTATAAAAATAGAGGAAAGCCTCGTAGCGCAAAGTATTTATAGAGCGCTGATTCGCCAATGCGCGGGTATGTTTGTACGTGTGCAGAGAACTAGGGACATTTCCGTACGGGTATCACCTGTATATTAACTAGTATATAGTGTTGTATGGCATCGTGGCTTAAGGCAAATCGCTGGAACATCCCGTACCGTAAATAGATTATTATAAATACTGTAAAATTTTCTAATATTCATAGGAAAAATATAAACTGAATTACAAGTTCAAATTATTTATTTAAAGTAAGTATAGCTATTCAACTTAAGTCAGAATTAAAATTAAAATCTGAATTATTTTCAATATACAAAAAAAATGGAAAAAAAAATCAAATTATTTTTCCAAAAGCAATTATTCTGTCAAAGCAAGCAAAAAGTTTTTTGAATCATTCAAATCGGATGCTTATTTCTCTCAAAAACTGCCATTTTTACACATTTAGCTCGGTATCTCCGAAACTGCTGAACCTAATCGCCACTTCTCCCCTTCATTACGAATTAAATGTTTTATGGATCGTTCAAATCGGATGCTCTGTTCTCTCAAAAACTCGAATTGTATTTTCTGCAGCATATCTACGAAACGGCCAGACCTGCCTTTGCCAAAAACTAATCAGCACATCTCCCTATCAATAGGAATCGAATGTTTTCTGAACCATTCAAATCGGTTGATCCGTGCCCCCGTAAACGTGGACGAAAAATTGTATCCATACATACATACACACATACACACATCCATTTTTTCTTAGGTATGCCAAAATGGTAAAAAACCTTGAAAACGTGAAGATATGCAAATATTTTTGTTTTCGATTTTCGGCCCATTACTTTAACTACCCTATAATTAATAATAAAGTTAATAAAGCAAGAGTATATCATAATTTATTAAATTATTATGTCTACCAAAAAATGTTGTATGTTTGTGGGCTAAAACTATTTTTTTCTATCAACAATTCACTTTATTAAATAATATAATTTGTCTGAACTACTATGTCCATATTTAAACTTTGCAATAATGCTAGTGTCCTCCAATTCTTAACCAACAATCCTTTAATGTTCCTAGGCTATCTTCGCATTCACAATAATTTTTCTAATAAATTACTTCTAACTCTAATTTTTCTAATAAATACTTCTAACTCTAATAAATTCGCCTATTCTACTTATGTCCTCTAACTTTAACTTAATTAATAATGACATTTATATTCATAACACTTCACTTCATCAAATTGTCTCTATCTGCTCAAATTAACCTTTTTATTTCTTTTCAAATAACTTATTATTAACTTCCCGTAGGGTAAGTTATTGTAATGGGCCGAAAATCGGAATTGAAATTTTTTACATTTCTCGACGTTTTGAAGGTTTCTGAACATTTTGGCATACCTCAGAAAAAATGGATGTGTGTGTGTATGTATGTATGGATACAAATTTCCAGTCACGTTTCCGAGCGAACGGATCAACCGATTTGAATGGTTCAAAAAGCATTCGATTCCTATCGATAGGGAAAAGAGCTGATTAGTTTTTGGCAAAGGCAGGTCCAGCCGTTTCGAGGATACGGAGCAAAAAGTGCAGAAAATAGAAATCGGCTTTTTGAGAGAACGGAGTATTCGATTTGAATGATCTAAAAAACATTCAATTAGTAATGATTGAGAGAAGTGTTTATTAGTTTTTGGCAAAGGCAGGCCCAGCCATTTCGAAGATACGGAGCTAAACATGTAAAAAATGGCAGTTTTTGAGAGAACTAAGCGTCCGATTTGAATGATTCAAAGAACTTTCTGCTTGTCTTAACAAAATAATTTATTTTGGAAAAAAAAAATTTGTACCAATTTTTTTTTTTTTTTTTAGTTTTTTGTATATCGAAAATATTTCAGATTTTATTTTATTATTTTATATTAGACAATGATACAATATTTATAATAATCTATTTGAAAACATTCAGTATTCAACGGGAAGTTCCAGCAATTTGCCTTAAGGCACGAGATGCCTTAAGGCCATAGATCATTCATATCGGATACTCCGTTCTCTCAAAAATTCGATTTCTATTTTCTGCACTCTTTGCTCCGTATCTCCGAAACGGCTGGACCTGCCTTTGCCGAAAACTAATCAGCTCTTTTCCTTATCAATAGGAATCGAATGTTTTTTGAACCATTCAAATCGGTTGATCCGTGCGCCCTAAAACGTGACTGGAAATTTGTATCCACACATACATACACACACACACACACACACACATTCATTTTTTCTGAAGTATGCCAAAACGTTCAGAAACCTTCAAAACGTCGAGAAATGTAAAAATTTTCAATTCCGATTTTCGGCCCATTACAATAAATTACCCTACGGGAAGTTAATAAAAGCTTGCATTAGCAAATGCTTGAGTCAAAAAATATTTTAAGAGAGATTCATTACATGATAAATTTTTATTATTGATTAATGTAGAGATTAACAATAATAAAATTCTTTCTTATCTAAATGAAACTTCAATTTCTAAGAAATAATATTTTTCTATGAATTTTTTTATATTGCAAAAACTGCAAAAGCTCTCTAGTTTTAAGAAATATCTAAGAATTACTTTGAGTTAAGTTAAATTATGTGTTTGAAAGAGTAAAAATTTAATTTTTTTTACACAGAAGGAAGATACAAAAAATTGATAGTTATACAAAATGGCTACTCTAACGATGTATAATTTTTGTAGATATTATAAAAGAAGCAAAAATTGGTCTTGTTTTTATTGAAGACTATTGTAGTCTGTGATCTATAATCGTTAATTTGAAAATCTGTATGAAAATAACTATTGATATATGCAATTCTACCTCCACACAAATAGTTGGAACAATTTTTGACAAATATTGGATTGAATTTAAATGTAAATTCTACATATGAATAAAAATGTTAGTTTAGACCAAAGCTATCCAGGAACTTTAATTTGATGTTATCGAAGCTCAATTATTTATTTGCTAGCTCAAAAAACGCCTTTGTAGACAAATCTTCTCCTACACCACTTCAAAATTGTTTGCTCAATGCACGTGTTTTATCTTCTAATTTGCATCAATAGAATATTTGCAGGTTTCTTTTAATTGTCCAGTATAATGACAATATAAGCTTTATTTAATTCATACTGATACAGTACATTCTACATACCGTTTATATTCAAACGAAGAACATATTTTACGTTAATTAAAAATGGGTTTTAATTGAGCTATGCATAAATAATGGATTGTGGTATGTTTTGTTCAGTTGCTCTAAATAGTAGAACAATCAGCATTCTCATTTAAATGAAGCTAGTTTTGCATATGCTGAAGGTTATATGCTTCAAATGCTTTGTGTCCATATTTCCTATTAGAATTACCATTTCTAAAGATAACTCACACATGGCTTTTTTATTATTTGCACTAGTAAATTCAACCTTTCAAATATTACATGCAGTAATAAAGAACAGTTTTACTTTAACAAGATTCGCTTGAACTTTGGGTTTTCATATATTTTAATTTTAAATATGTAAAAAACTTCAGTATTTAATCACGTTTTTGTTATAACAACTGATTAATAATTAAAAAAGAATCATGAATGATATTTCAAATTTGAAAAAAATTGTGGTAAACAGATTGGTAATAGATTATAGCATTTTAGGCATTGGTTTGATTCAAAGTTCTGTGTTTTATATGGCAATTTTTAATTTGCCATTTGCGTTGGCATTGGTAATTTAGGTAAATTGATTGTTGATATCATAAAATCAACTTAGTTCTAAAATATTCTTTGGCATATATAATTCTTATGAGATGAGACACTTTTTTATCCAAACTATTTAAAATTGGTTCAAAATATTGATCTTACTTTAATGTTATTTCACTTTTTGGCAGAATTTTGAATTAAACTCGAAACGTCGAAAAGGTGTTAACACGTTAACCTGATTTCTACGTACTTGCGTGACATACTAAAAAAAAGTTATGTAAAACTAAAAGCAAAAACTTTGAGCAAAAACCTAAATATTATATTTATCCGTTGACACATTTTGTCTCTTGGGCGTGACGGCCAAACCCAAACTTTCCTTGAAAATTTATTTAGTCATAAATTTAAATATTTCATTCAGTAGAAATAAGTCCATAAAATTATTGCAATTTCTGGAAGCCAAACCCAAAAATATATGATGTACATTGTAATTAGTCAAAAATCCTAATGCATTTTTATGACGTGCAAAATTGCGCTATCTTATTTTTACTGCAAAATATAGCTTTATGTATTAGAAAATATACGAGGATAGTTAAGAACGAATAAAGGCAAACATTTGATTCTATCTAGTAACTTTTTTTTTGAGATTCTCTTTTCAGATTTTGTTGAAGTTATAGATCTCAATGTTCAAACAGTTATAATATAGGCTTTCAAACAGTTATAATTTAGGTTAGGATGTTCAACGGTATGAATGTGGAAGAATTTTTAGGGTAATTTTTTTTCTGTATTTATTACTCATTTAAGTATAGTACTTCTAATTGCTATTTTCATCAAATCCATGGAACATGTATCAGTATTCAGAATAATTTCATTTGGCAATACTAAATTGCTCTGCCAAATAATGTTGTATCACATAGATTTTATCATCATTTTGTGTAATGTACTATGAACTCAATCTTCAAAGTTGAGTTTTAGGGGAATTAAGCTTCTTACATATACAAATTCCTTAGAGTGCAAGTAGGAATGCAATCTACTACCAAATTATTTTCAAGACGGTGAATAATTAAATTTTAGTTGTTTAGTGTATGCTGCATTTACCTCTTAGCAGATTGCTTTACTTCTAAGTACAAACTCGCATAATCATATAAACAGACTTAGTTCTGAATTTCGCATTTGAATGAAGGCTTTTAGAGCTTCAAAATAAAATACTAACCGACTCTCTATATGTACTTAGTATTGATAAAATTTTCTTGTATTTGCATCCAGATAGAAATTGCTTTTCGCTAGCATGTGAAAAAATCAATTCAAAAAACATACGTACGGGAAAAATGTACATCGTGTGGTTTCTCAATGTAAACTTAAATGTAATAATATATTTTTTCATGCATATACTTGTAAATCATTTGAATCGACCAAAATGAAGTAAAAGAATCATTCACACTTCTCACAAAGAAGTGTAAAAATTATTCGTATTGTTGTAAGTTTTAGCAGCACCTTATGAAGTATTTATTATCAGCAATTATAACCTAGAAATGAATCCATATGAAATATTGCGATTACTTCTAAAATGAGCTTTATATTTAGTAATAACATAAATTTATTACTAGATATTCTAATACAGATCACCTTTTTATTTATGATTTTATATTTTTGTTTAATATTGTTTTAATAACGTGGAATTGCTATTTTGATTTGGAATAATATTGCCATGGATTCCTTGAAGTGAACACTGATGTCGTTATTGATTGCCATCAGGCTGTCCGAAGCGGACATCTAAAAATCTGGTAGGTTATAATTCTAACCACTAAGCCAAGAGATCGCCCATATTTATTTATCAGCTTTAATACTGATTCACTGTTATCACCTGTATTCTTAGGTTTTTGCTCGTTTCAGTAGAAAAATGTAATACAAATCAAAACCAGTTAACTAGTTATTGACCGCCAATGCACAAAATTCTGTCACTTCTCAATGGCGAGTATATTCGTCAATCACAATTAACTAGTTAATAGAGGGAATAAAAAGTTAATGTCAATCAATTTTATTACGTCAATGATAATTAGTTCGTTTACATTTGAAATAGCAATTTTCCATCTGATTTGTATAAGCAACAAAACAGGCAACTGTAATCGACAAACTTGTATCATATTATACAAGTTGTATATATGTTTCAAGATATTTGTGTTTGACAGATTCCATTATTTTTAACTTCCCGTAGGGTAGTGTATAGTAATCGCAACAAAATCGAAAATGAAATTTTTTATATATCTTTACGTTTCAAACATTTCGGAACATTTTGGCATACTTGATGTATGTGTGTGTGCGTGTGTGCGGATACAAATTTTCGTCGACGATTTTGCGAATACGGATCAACCGATTTTAATAATTCAAATACATTAGACTCCTACTGATAAGGAGACGTGCTGATTCGTTTTTGGCAAAGCCAGGTCTAGCCGTTTCGGAGATACGGGGCAAAAAATGCCAGATCACGCAAGTCGATTTCGGGTCAATTTTTGATTTAACGGAGCGTCCGATTTGAATAATTGAAAAAACCTTGTTCTGACGGAATGAATAACTGGTAATGTTTTTGTGAAGGCAGAGTCACCGGAAATCCAATAAAAAAAGTAAAAAATAATGCCATTTGGCGGTCAAGAATGAATATTAGACATATGCAGATCGTATTATCAGATATTTTATAAAGATTATTAGTAAAAATTTTGTATACATTTATATGGGTTCCGTACCAATATTAACTTCCCGTAGGTTATTGTAATGGGCCGAAAATCGAAATTGAAAATTTTTACATTTCTCGACGTTTTGAAGGTTTCTGAACATTTTGGCATAATGGATGTGTGTGTGTGTGTGTATGTATGTATGGATACAAATTTCCAGTCACGTTTTCGGGCGCACGGATCAACCGATTTGAATAGTTCAAAAAACATTCGATTCGATTTCGATTGATAGGTAGAAGAGCTGATTAGTTTTTGGCAAGGGCAGGTCCAGCCGTTTTGGAGATACGGAGCAAAGAATGCAGAAAATAGAAATCGAGCTTTTGAGAGAACGGGTATTCGATTTGAATGATCAATTAGTAATTGATTTGAAACATTCAACTAGTAATGATTGGGAGAAGTGTTTATTAGTTTTTGGCAAAAACAGGTCCAGCCATTTCGAAGATACGGAGCTAAATATGTAAAAAATGGCATTTTTTGAGAGAACTAAGCGTCCGATTTAAATGATTCAAAGAACTTTCTGCTTGTCTTAACAAAATAATTGATTTTGGAAAAAAAAATTTGTTTCAACTTTTTTTTTTCAAAAAAAAATTTTTTTGTATATCAAAAATATTCAGATTTTATTTTTAATTCTGACTATAGTTCTAATATACTTTAAACAAATAATTTCAACTTTGCAATTCAGTTTATATAATTCTTATAAATATTAGACAATGTTACAATATTAATAATAATCTATTTGAAAACACTTCAGTATTTCTCGAATATTTCGTTACGGTACGGAAAGTTTCAGCAATTTGCCTTAAGGCACGATTCCATACACCCCACTAGTTTACTTTTATTTTTAATGTTTCATTTTTCTAAAATTAAAATAACTATTTGATTGAACAAAAAATATTGTGCATTACATACTTGAGCTATGCATAGATACAATTTTTTTCTAAATTTCCACATTTTGCCGCTACAGAAAATTTGCCGCCCCAGAAAATTTGCCGCCCTGGGCCTTAGCCCCGACTGCCCCTACTGTAAATCCAGCACTGACTGCACCACTAGTTATTCAAAAGATAGCTTACTTTTCAATATCAAATATACATTCGCAATTTTTCGCTTACGATAACAAGCCATCCACAGTCATCAATTCAGGAAAATTTAATGTAAAGATGGATGTATTGTCTATATTAAACAATATAGATATACATATTCGTTATTCTCGGAAGCGTACACGTAATTAGTCAAAGTTGTTGAATTCAGAATATATATAAATTGGAGTTAATTCGAATTATTCGAATAACTCTGTAATAACTTTGAACTGAGCTCCCAATTCGTAAGCATTTCCAGGCGCCGTTGCCTAATTCTGCGCTGTATTGGTCGTTTGGCCGCGTTTCGTACCGTGCACCTTTGTCTGCCTACGGACCGAGAAACGTGTATAGTGGCTACAATAGAATTATTAGTTCGCTATCGATTTTATAGGCCGAACCAACTCTGATCAAACTTTGTTCAGTACGCCTTTCGAAAACTTGTCTGGCCTGAATTTTATACTCTTCGCTTTCTGTTGTGATGATACATTAGGCGCGAATCATAAAGGTCAATACGTCAAATTGAGTATGAAATTACACGAAGTTTATAATAAAATCAATATTTCATTGTAGACGTGCTTCAGAAACTGTCAGCGAAGTGGCATTGCAAGGAATAAAAGTGGAATTCTCGATTGTACATCGAGTTTAATAACTTGTATAACTTACATTATGTTCACAATAGGTTTTATCACTAATTCATTTAACTAGTGGTGCATAGCATTGTGCCTTAAAGCAAATTGCTGGTACTTACCCGTACCACAATTAAATCTTCTCGAGCAAAAAAAATTAATAATCAATAAATATTGATCAATGATTAATAATAGTTTTAAATGTTTTTAAAGAGATAATTACTATATATTTATTCATTTATATAATATACAGTGACGATCACCCAAAACTGAAAATATTTACATTAACAAGTGCTGAATGAATCCATCTGAGGATATATTTCTTACGAGTAGAATAACGCATATAAAATATATACAGTTTTAAGGGGGTTGTTCGTTTTGTTCTCTATTTTTGTGTTCGTATTTTTCTCTAAATGTATTTATCATAGAGACATGCGTTTTTTTTTCAAACAAAAGTTACAAAATCATAAAATATTAAGTCAATTATCCAGTCCCCCTACCAAAATGAAAGAAAAAAGCAAGAAGGAAAAAAATGGCAGCTATTTAGAAAAAAGTGTTAAAAAGAGCCTTTTTTTGGGACGAGAAGCTTCGCAATTTTTTTTTGTGTAATGTTATGAAGTTGTTAAAGATAGGGGCACTAGGTATTGCAGTGGTAAACAAATTAAAAAAAATGCAAGTCTATCCGACTTGTAGTTTTCTTTAAATTTATGGCACCGCATTGAAAAAAGTCATTTTGAGAAAAACGTATTTAAAGTTTTTAATATAATGTACTAAATACACCATGGTGTTCAAAGATGCTGACACATTGAAAAAGTCATGTGCATGAGGTATTATAACGAAAAAGAGAGCAGCTGGCATACAATAGCTCGCGTAGCGATGAAAAAAAAACGGTTTCAGAGGATCATACATATAGAGATATATATATATCTATAACTTCGTCAAAAAAATAAATATTGATGATTTTTTTATTAAATAATTCTAAAGTTTTTAGCTTTCATAATATCAAAAAATCTCAAAATCGAAAAAAAAGTGAACAACCCTTAAACTGAATTATAAAGTTAAAATTTATATTTGAAGTAAAAAGTAAAGTAAAACTTTGTATATTTTTGAAAATGTTGATAAAACATGTTTTTCTGAAGATTTTGAAATTTGTTTGATCCGTATAAGAAAATTTGAAAAAATTAAATATCTTTGTAAGGAATCGAAAAACAATGTAGATATGTAAAATTTGTTCTTATTATAAAAATATTTATATAATATCTCATAATTTAATGTGAATATATCTAATAAATATTTTAGACCGCCAAATATAAGTTTTTTACATTTTACATTATCAAAAATTTAACCAATTCTTTATTTCTTCAATACAAATAGAATGTTTTTGGAATCATTGCAATCGGTCGCTTCGCTACTTCAAAAACTGAATTACCAATTTTGGCACTTTTTGCCCCGTATGTTCAAAACGGATAAACCTGTTTTCACCAAAAACTAATCAGCACGTTTCTTCATCAGTAGGAATCGAATGTTTTTTGAATCATTCAAATCGGTTAATCCATGCATATGCTAAACTGTTTAGAAACCTTTGAAACGTCAAGATATGAAATAAATATTTTAGATTTTGTGCGATTACTATAACTTACTTTTCCGGAAAGTTAATTACACTACGGGAAGTTAATAATAAAATTTTGAAAATAGAACATTTTTACTTAATGTTTCATTTTTGTCCATAATAACAAGCTTCATAACAATCAATTTCTATACAATTAATTGTTTATTTAATCATCAATTAAAATTATCAAAATGTTTGCATAATAAGATTAATTAATATCTGCAAATGATTTAAAGCAGACTTCATCATTTTCCATCGAGTTCTATAATTTAAACATGTAGGTTGCGTATCCAAAGGGTTGGATATAATTTTTCGACACTTAAAATGATTTTTTTTAAATTTTAAGATCATAAATAAAATCTAGAAATGAACTTGAAATATTATAATTTTGAATGGTTTTATGTGTCATACTGAAACAACTTTGTAGTTATAATTTAACTATTTCAGGATTTGACTCATTGCAGTAAACAAATTACCTTAAGAGTTCATTATAAAAAATGCAGGATTACATTGAATATTGATAAAGTATGTACAAAAATAACTTGATTTCTAAAATTAGTTATAAATTTGAAATTAAATTTATAAATCTGATTTTTTAGATTTAGAGCATCATAATTGCTTACATTTGGTATATGTATGCAATTGTATCAATGTCAATTATTAACTATATATTCCCATTTTAATACAATAATTGCAAAACAAGTTCGTGCTTTTGCTAAAGAACATGAACAAAAATATTAAATTCTGTATAATAAAAAAGCATCACAAATAATAATAATTAGAGGTATCTTTAATTAAATTAATTACCGTAAAATACAAAGATAAAACGAGATTACGTTTAATCGTGAGGTTAGATAAATTAATGACTTGAAACTTAAAAAAAAAGTAGAATCTTCAGTGATCTGGTTACGTAAATGTCTTGAGATTTTTCTGACGGTAAAAAGGATCCTTTATATATTTCTTGCGAAAAAATCTTAAAACTCAAATCTGAAAAATAATATCAAAATAACTGTAATAATCCAAAACTTTCCAAAAATGTTTAATATGAAAATGACTATGGTAATAAAAAACTTGAAGATTTTTGTTTTAAATAATTTTGAATAAGAAAATAGGAGCACTGAAAAAAACTGTAAAATATATGAACTTTTAACAGTAAACTTACATCAAATGTTAATTGTGAGAAGTTCATTAGTAAAATATTGTTTGACATCGAAATTGGAATATTCTGAAATATTGTAGAAACTTTGGGATTAATTTTCTAATCTGTAATTGTAGCAGGTATAGAATGTAGAAGTTTCACTCTCAATCGTATTAAAAGTAGTCCATCTCAATCACAATTCCAAATACCGTAGAAACGTAAAAATATTATCATGATGAAACAAAAATATATATTTTATATTACAACAATAATCATTGAAGTTGAAAATAAATATTGAATAAATAATTACGTTAAATATATTACTATTCATATTTAGAATCAGAGAAAATAGTAATAGTTGATAGTATTTTGCGTTCCAAACCTTCGAATATGCAACTTTTAATTATCTGTAGATATCAATTTACCTTATTATTTCAATTTTTTGATAATTTGTTCAATGATTTAAACAGACAATTAAATTTATGAAAATTTATTATTATGAAAATTGTTATGAACTGAAATAAAACAGTATATAAAATGGACCTTTCTAAAGCTCTTTCATTTACAAATTATATCGTTCTTCTCAATTTATTGATCAAATTTAGATAGAAGGATGCATGCTAATGATAACAAATATTTGCATAAATTATATACAATCTACGAAAGTCAACAGTATATAGTAGATAGTAAAATGACAGCCTTATAATGCAAATGTCTCGTGGCATTTCTGAAGTACTTTTCTAAGAAAGTTTGATCTTATATTATAGGGCAAGATCATAATCTTTTTTATTTATGAGTATTATTATAGACACCGAAGAAAAACATTAGGACAATAGGGCTGTAATACAAACGCAAATTCTGAAGAGGTTGCGGGACATTTGAATTTCTTTAATGCTACTTCATTAAATTAAATTAGTTTTATCAAACAAAATGTGCCTCCCATGCTACTTAGGCTACGAAAGTGAAGATTTCATTAATAATAAAATATCATCTAAACTCGTAATAAAAGGTTGTTACATATTTTAAGTTTTATTAATGCAATTCACTAATTTATATTATATTAGAATTATTTTATTATTAAATAAGTTTCTCTTCAAAATCAATCCTTACAATTGATTTCGATTCATAAAGCATTTCATGGTAGGTTGCCCAATCAGAGTCAATCGGAAGAAACGCATGAATAATATATTAGTCAATCTCACCTCCCTTTGTTAGCTGTTATGGCCAAATTTCCCATAAAATGAGAAAACTTACGGAATAATTAATCTTTGGATAATTTATTAATTCATCAACCAGATAACTCTTATATTAATGATTAAAATAGATTTGATACATTATTTAATGTTAATGGTATTACATCACTATAGGTTTCAAGCAAATAGAACAAAAATGCAATTTCGGTATCTATAGGAATAATTGAATAAGATGAACTTATTATATTGGTGATAAGGGCAGTAGTTCGGTTGGTATCAATCTAATATTGCTCATAGTCTTCATTTACTGTTTTTGTCTTGAGTATAACTAGTTTGCAAAATCACTTTGTTAATTCTTCGGAAAATTAAAAAAGTAGTAAGGTATTCTCATTTGGGTAACTTAAGATTAGACAAGACTTACGATACGATACGATATACTATTACATTCAAATGTGTTGAATATTTCTGATAATTTTCTGAACAATGATATTCTTTCGTATATTCATGTAACACTACTTTTTCGTGTATTTTTGCATAATAACGAAATTTGTCTAGTGTAATTTTAATACTTATGGACTGAAAACATTGAGCTTTATACATAGCGGCATCTAGTGTAATCATTTTATATAATTACTGGTATATATATATATATATATATATATATATATATAATTGGAAATTATTTTATATATTACTGGTAATATAATTTAAAGGAAATGTTTCTTCTATTATCTCGTAATGCAAATGACTTTAAATTATTTCATGTTTTGAATTACGAAATTAATGGACGTCAGGAAATTAAAAATAAAAGCTAAAGCAATTTTTCTTATGGAGCTTGTCAGTGCATTAAACTTAAATATAATGAAATGGATTAATTTAGAATCAGCTTTCTGAGAAAGACCTTAAGCAACAATTAAGAAATTGAATAAAAGCCAATAATGTTCTATTTTTTAATTCCTTATATTAAGATAGCAATGCATAATTTTTATTTTCTATTATTAGAGTAAAATACAACTAATATGTTTTGTTTATTTAAAATCAAGGTAATTACTGTTTGAAATCGACTTCTCAAAAGAGAATAAAAGAGTGCGCATAAGGTTCACACAAGATTGAAGTAAAACTTACATGCTGCTGTACAAGATGGCATTCAAGTAAATATAAATAACATTATATAACAATTTCGAATAATGTTTATTAGTAATATGGTAAAACTCGTTATACACACATTTATTAGTGTCAACCATTATAAACATTTATATAATGATAAATAAAAAATAATTTATTTATAATAGCATTAAAAATATGTATAATATTCAAAAACAATAATGGAATTGAAGTCATACTTCAAATATGCCATGATTGGTTTGTCATTATAATTAGCATTTAGAAATGAACCTTCATTAGAGCAATGAAGTAATTGCTGATTAATAAATTCTATAATAATCGTTCACACATAGTGTATTATGTTAAACAACGCCTAAACAAATATCTTCACTCACTTCACTCATCATGTAATTGTTTCAAGAACTTCATGCAATTAAAATTAGCATACATTCATTGACTAATGATATTTTTTTAATTTTTCGCTGGCGATATAATTTCATTCTTTGAACAGCTGTAATATCTGTCTTGCAATTTGTCGTCAAAATTGGAAAAATGGATAGTGATGTAATCATAGTCCTTGTATTATTTGCAGTGCTTTACTAATTATTCTTTTATCTGACTTATATAAAAAGCGTCAATATCATACCTTTTTATTTTATTTCTTATCATGATTATTCTACTTTAGAAATATTTGTCGGCCCTGTCTACAATTAAACGAGCCGAGGCGTAGTAACGCTTCACTAATATATCTACCTACCCAGATATGGGTGAACATTGATGGGGTGTATGTTCATCTAATGTCAATAAATTGGGTCATATAAAAGCATTCTGATGGTATACAACCTATCATTCACATCGATAACATAAAACAATGGGCGAGGTTTTTAATTATTTTTTATTGTGTAATCTGCGCTATAGCAGTTAGGATATATGAAACGTTTTGAGTTGAATTTTCACGATTTTTAAACTCTAAATAAAATTTTCATGAACTAGGTTGAATGCTTACTTAAATGGAATATTTGAATTTATTAGAACTGTACCCAGAAAATAGAGAATTAAATATATTCGTAGATATAAGTTTTGGCAAATAATAAATTTAGAAAATTTTACTAGAATAGGTGAAATACTTTACATAGATGGATTATTAGATTTATTTGGCAATCGAAAAATCGAGAATCTTTTATCTAAGTCGAGAATCAAATTCATTCAGATTAAATCTTTTTTTTTTTTTTTTTTTTTTTTTTTTTTTTTTAATAGCAATCAGAAAAAACAAATTTCTATAAGCTATTGTGTTCGTTATTAGAAGTCCAGTAACAATACTGAAATTCTATATATATATAAAATGACGGAGATCACCCCAGTGGGTTACTCCATTTTAACGCATTAGATCGAAGGGATGCTTCTTCTTCAATCTTCTAATATGTGGTGTTTGTAAAACGGGAAGTAATGTGGGGTTCTTGTGGTTGAAGATCTTGTCGTGATGGATTCCACTTCTGTCTTTCACTACCTCTTGGACAGTATCGATTCTTAGATCGTTATGTAGTATTCGGTTGCTGACATACCAAGGTGCATTTGCAATACACCGTAAAATTTTGGATTGTTTCCTTTGGATAGATGCAATTCTTGATTTACTGGCGCAGCCCCACAACTCTACGCCATAAGTCCAAATCGGTTTTATTGTCGCTTTATAAAGTAGAATTTTGTTTTCTAATGATAATTTAGATTTACCATTAATGAGCCAGAACAGTGACTTCGTTTTTCTTTCCATTTGTTTTGTTTTGCTGTTTATATGAGTAATCCAATTTAATTTGCTATCCAAGTGCATTCCCAAATATTTTACAGAAGCAGATTCAGGGATAATTTTATTATTAATAGACACCGAAGGACATTTACCCTTCATTAATGTAAAAGTTATATGGTGAGATTTGTCTTCATTGATTTTTGTGCGCCAATAGTTAGACCAGTTTTCAATTTTATTTAGGTGATGTTGCAGTTTGATACTTGCCAGTAGTGGATCTTTGTCAGTAGAAATAATTACTATATCATCTGCAAAGGTTCCAATGGTTGTATCTTCCAAAACCGGAATGTCTCTTGTATATAATATATATAATAAAGGTCCCAGAGCGCTGCCCTGCGGAACACCTGCTTCAAAAACGCGAAAATCAGAAAAATCAGTACCAATTTTTGTGCGAAATTGTCTGTTCTGTAGATACGACTGGAAAAAATGATGGTATTCGGGCAACAAATTATTAATTTTTGTTAGGAGTCCTTCATGCCACACTTTATCGAATGCTTGCTTGACATCTAGAAACGCTGCAGTACAGTATTCCTTTTTTTCAAATGCTTTAAGTATATTATCCACAACCTTGTGGCATTGCTGAATCGTGGAATGCTTGCGTCGAAAACCAAATTGGTGATCTGGAAATAAGTCATTATGATTAACAAATATATCATTCAGTATAAGTTTTTCAAACACTTTTGCCAAAGTGGAAATGAGATTTATTGGCCTATATGAATCAACAAGCTCAGGGTTTTTGTCCGCTTTTGCTATCAATATAATTTCTGACGATTTCAAAGCGTTTGGCCAGTAATTAAGTCTTAATATAGCATTTATGACGTAAGTAATTAAGACGAATCCCTTTTTAGGTAGTTCCTTTAGCATTTTGGGAGTGATGAGGTCCATGCCTGGAGCTTTTCTATTACGCAAAGAATGACATTGTGAGAGAACTTCTCCAGGTGAGAATCTAGGAACACGATGAATCGTAGATGGTAGTGGAGTCTGGTTTCCCGTTCGTGAATTATCGTTGTATTCAGAAATATTAGGTTTGAATACTGTTTCTAGATAGTCTGCAAAACACTTAACCTTTTCTTCATTACTCCTAGCCCAGGAAAAACCATTTGCTGTGGCGACTTTTATTGGATTGCTTATAGATTTCGGCTTTTTATTGCTCTTTATTGGGCGCCAAATAGAATTGTCCAATCTACTGAGATTCGATATATAGTCTTCAAAGTTGGAATTATTAAATTCTTTTAATTTATTTTTAAGTTTATTATTTAAGTTGTTGAATAACGTTTTCATTTGAGGATCGTGGTATTTTTGCCATAATCTTCTAGCCTTGCGTTTTTCGGCTAATAATTGTTTTATCTCCATACTAGTAATATTCCTACCTTTATGTTTTATAGGAGGGGTAGCTAATTTGGTGGAATCCTGTAGTAGACATATAAATTTATTTAATTCATCGTCCACATCAGACGGATGTTTTAATCTAATTTTTAAATCAATTTTTTCTGAGATATGTTTTCGATATAGATTCCAATCTGTTTTGTAGTTATGCAAATAGGTAGGTGGAGTATTAATGATAGCTGTAGATCTCAAAGTCAGTAATAGAGGAGAATGATCTGAAGATAAGTCATATAAAGTGGAAATTTCAACATTTGATGTACAAATACCTTTAGTGATTGCAAAATCTAAGAGGTCTGGATGTTTACGTGGATCACTTGGCCAATAGGTTGGTGACCAAGGCGATATAAAAGCACATTTGTTTGTATATATTAGTTTCTCTAACTCACGTCCTTTTGTGGTAGTAATCCTCGAGCCCCATAGCTTATTTTTGCAATTAAAGTCTCCTCCTACAAGAAACTTTGGTCCTAAGGTTTTGAAAAATTCATGCAATTGTTCGCATTTGATGTTATGTCTCGGAGGACAATATATGGCAGAAAGTGATATGTCAAATGACTGTAGACTGACAACAATAGTGGTGGCTTGCAAATAATCAGCAGTAAACTTACCAACTTCATAATGACGTAAATTTGCTTTAACCAAAACAGCACTACCTGCGTGGCAACCGCCATCTGGATGTGGGGTGTAATATGTTATGTAGTTGGTAATATAAATTCTTGAGTGGTTTGTTAAGTGCGATTCGCTGATTAAAAGAATGTCAATTTTTTGTTCATGTAGAAATTGTGTTAATTCATGCTTGTGTTGTTGAATGCCGTTGGCATTCCATATAGCTATTCTGAAAAAACTAGACATTATTTATATTTACTAACAAATAGTGTCAGCATGTTCATTACCATAGTATTTTGCTGAGTTAATTGTTTCATGACATCTTTGATTTCAATAAGGATAGCACTAAGTTCTGTCATTTCTATAGCATTCGACTTGTTTTGTTGGTTCTTCAGTATTTCTGCATAACTCATATGTTGTGTGTTTTCCTTTAATATACTGTTGTGCTGGCGAACAGGTTTATAAGATTGGTCTGTTTGATTAAATTTTTTCACATTGGCTGTATTATGGGTTTTGTCGTAGTCATGAAAAAATTCACAACCCTCATAATTAGCTGGGTGTGCTCCACCACACAATGCACAGCAAGCAGGAGTGTTCCTTTCTTTTTTACAAGAAGAAGTCACGTGCGAATCGCCACATTTCAAGCACGCATGTGGCCGATTACAATATGTACGGGTATGACCATAGAGTTGACATCTATGACACTGTATTGCATTTCTAGTCCTTCTCGGAGTATCGAAAAAAATTATTTGATTCAATAGTTTGGTCATTTTAAATATTTCAGTGTTTGTTGATGCCGGTTCCAAGTCTACAAAAAACATATTTAGAGGCTTCTTTGTTTGGTAGTGTTTTATATTGATGATGTTTCTAACTTTATGTCCATTCTTCTCAATTTCTTTTTTAATTTCAGCTATGTCACTTGTATAATGAACATATTTAAGCACCACCCTATAGGCTCTTTCTTCACTGGGTTGATAGGTATGAAATACCACATTTCTGCTTTGTAAAAGTTTTACAAGCGTCCTGTAAGTAGTTGGTTCGTTCACATTTATTTTTACCATGTCATTTGGTAGTATTCGTGTTACATACGTATTCGGTTGTAAAACCGAACTAAGACTGTTTACCATATCAGGATAGTCGATGCAATGATAAATAAAAATTGGTGGTGGCTTGACTGTCTTAGTGGCAGGTTGCTCAGTAGAATTTTTGATATTAGGACGGTTTATTTCGTTATTGGATAATGCGCTGAATCTATTAGAAAGTTGTATGGAATTATAATTAATATTTTCATTGTTAATTTTTCTTCTTTTTGCACTAAGTATTTTTTTCGGCACTAGCTGCCATTTATTTACATTTGTTGTTTCCGAACTGGTTCCAGCACGTGGTTCGATGCTACTATTCTCCATGTTTATGTCGTCATTAGTTACGTCATGAATTGTTTGACTATTTTGGGTCATTATTACTGGATTTGCTTGTACACTATTAACTATTACACTATTAACTTGTGTTAAGTTTTGATGAACATGTTCAACGCTAGTTGATTGATCTTCTTCAATTAATTTTAATGAATCCACAACAATTTCCGTTGTATCTGTGTCTTTGTACCCCGAAGGGTACATGCAATCGGCTTAACGGTACCGACTTCGTATGCACAGTGGTTTGTTTACGCGCGCACTGACACTATGTTTTGATTCGAACTGAAAAAATAAAAATAAAAATAATTCACTTTGAATATTATATAATTTACTCCGATGTCGACGGTACGACGTCCGAAGACAGAATGTAAATCTTTTAATAAACTCTATTGATTTGGTATTGATATATCCCAGATCTCATCTTAGATCCTAAAATATTTGTTTCTAGTTTTTTTTACTGTTATCTTTGAAATGGTTCGCTTAGCTTTAAATTCAATTGCCTCCTTAACAAACTTAGTAGGTCTAACTACACCCTGAAAACTATATATATATATATATGCCCAAAATATACCATAAACTATATAATGAATCCCTATCCCTTAAGCATAGTTTTTAAGCAAATTATGATTAAAATCAGTTCATTGTAAACGAAAAATTTAAATTTTATCTGCTTATATTCAATGCAGTGTACTGAGTAGATTTGTTAATGTATTTTATTATAAACAAATAATTATGAAACGATAGTTTTATCGACCCTCATACAAAACTAACTCCGATTTTCAACCGTGAGAAAAGTTAACTTTTCCTCCAATCTCATACTAAACGGTCCTTTAGTATGTAATTTAAAATCGATTAACTTGTAATGATTTTAACAAAAACTCTGTAACAATTTCTTCAAAATATCGCGCATTTTGCGTCAAAAATCATTAAGCTAGACTTCATTTTATGTTTAAAATCAGTTCCTTACAAATGGAAAGTTCTATCATAATTATATGCGTTTTGTTTGCTCAAAAGCATTTAAGATATCTTAGTCACCAAAACTATGACGATAGCTCATCAAGCGATTAAATTGTCTGACCTTATTTCTACGGGCTCATTAAGTTCTCGAGAAAAACTAGCTTTGCTGAACTTTTCAAGCATTTGTAAACAGCGGAAATTTTATGATGGTTTTCCTTTTGGCTCATTTTAATGATTGTTGGATATTACGAATTCGCTCTGCAGTGCGGTTTTGTAAACGTTTCATATTTGGAATAATTAGTTGATCAGCAACTTATCAATACCAGTATTTGAGTATAATTGTGCTTAAAATCCGGTTTTCAAATGAACAGCCATTTTTAATTAGAATTGATGCTCTCTTGGTTATAATATTATTACATTTAGTAAAAAAATTATGGGTAAATTGTATTATTGTTAATGAATAATTTTACAAGTGTCCGTTTTGCAAAATTATACCTACTATTTTTGTTGATTTTAATTGAGGTGACCATACCTCCTGGTTTGGCCGGGACAGCCCGGTTTTCATCTTGTGTCCTGAGTTTTTCTAAAAACAATATTTGTTCTGGATTTAGATTTTTGCCCCATATTGTCTCGGTTTTTTTGATAATTAATAGGTAAATGAACAAAAATTATAAAAATAACCGAACAAGAACTATTTTTCTTCAAATTAATTATGAACAAAATTGAATAGAATTTAGACATGGCTCAAAAGCAAAAAATCATATAGATAAAAGATATAACATATAATATAATATCATACATAAGAAAAAATATGATCACGTTATTTTAATGAACAATGTGCATTCTTATTTATTACTATGCGAAGTAGAAGATATTAGCTCTTGCTATTTTCAATTACGAAATCTTAAATGCCTGTATGTCTAGCATCATTTATATCTTTTTTTGATAAAATACGATTACAAATCCATTACTACGTTTAATTTTATTTAATCAAATTGCAGTTTTAGTTCTACAATGTAATGCCGTATTAATATTTTAAGTGAATTTCTCACATTTAATACTAGGATTTTTATTTTTGAAGGAATATTCTTACCTTTTAAAATGTGATATTTTTAGTATTTAACATTCTTTACCATTTAATGCTTTTAAAGTTAATTCACTTCATATTATGATCGAATTACTGTTCTATCAATCGTGTTCTAGAGTTGATAGGAAACTTTAGCAATATTTTTTAAAACACTACACTAGTGTCCAGAAAAGCTTGCAAAATCCAATCATAATTATATAATTGGGATTTACATATTACATTATATTGGCTTTATTGCGATACTTATTTAAAGATTATGCAACTAATCAATTATTCCTGAGACTTTATGAGAAACCTTTTTTATTTTATGATAATATTTCAAATTATTTCTTATGACCTTTTCTTATTTTAGTTTCTTGATAGAAACATTGAGTGCTTATAATAAAAATATTATAACACATATGTCTATATCATGCAGAAAATACTTGCTTATTAACAATATAATAATTTGAAATACAATCTTTGTTAATTATGAAACAACGGTTTTATCCAATTTCATCAAAACTTATTAACGCGATCTTCATCGATGAGAAAACTTTGAGCCAAGATTTCAATTACTCACTTACAGTAAATGATCGATCAGTTTTAAACTTGGAAGTTTAAAAATAATCATCCTTGCCTTTCACGAACAACAAGGCATTGGAAACTATTCAATTCAAATACACTTAAGTTGTATTTTGAAACTTGCGATTTTATTTATAGTAATAAATATTTATTAACTATTTTTTCTTAATCTTGGTATACCAGAGTTTCTCATACCTATGATTGTATTACAA
The DNA here is from genome assembly GCF_003426905.1 of Ctenocephalides felis. Lineage (NCBI taxonomy): Eukaryota > Metazoa > Arthropoda > Insecta > Siphonaptera > Pulicidae > Ctenocephalides > Ctenocephalides felis. The sequence continues at coordinate 25,181,027 of NW_020539725.1, read as the reverse complement.
TTGATTCAATATTTTTGAAATGTTGTTTTTCCATTTATTCTATGAAAATATTTGTGTGCATTATATATAGACTGTTTTCTCGTTAATTAGCATTCTACTGATTCAGTTATGAAAACAGTTTACTTCATATGTTTGTGCTTGTTCATGCAAGGCAATTAAATATTCCATTTAGTTATTATAATTTAAATTCGCCTACCAGAGAGAAAATCTAATTTGCCGTATTAGGATTACAGGCACTATTTAGAATTGTTGCATTGGATAGAAAAAACTTAATTAGACATTTTAACTGTTACCCCAGTTTTTTCCCAAAAAAATATATATACACCAAAAAATCTTATTCATGGAAGATAAGTTGATAGTAAAGGATATAAGAATGCTATTTTATCAATGTTCTGGCAGAAAGTCGATCTTCTATTCGATTTCGTAAAATAAAGTGGTGTTTCATATAGCAATTTCATTACCAAAACTTGGATTAAATATTGTATTCAATCTCCAATAGTTTTATGAAATGATCAACCTGGATACAAAAACTAAAACAATTTGTATTTTAAACACTTTTTATAAAGCTTATTGGAACATTCACTACTCATTAAAATAAATGATAGCAAAAATCGCATAAATAAAAGGAAATAAATGATGGCAATATAGTGAAATGAAATAAAGTAATTATTTTCATGGAGTTTGTAGTAATAAAATTTAATAACAAAAACAAAACAAAAATAGTCAAATGCATTTTAGTTACATGTATTTTAATAAAATTATTATTGACTCAAATATAATTTTTGTTCGATCGTATATAAATTTGAATATATATATTACTGATGATTACTTTAATTGGTATTGTTAGATTCAGATCGATACGTATATTTCGATAACGGATTCTATTTTTCAAATTGTGTACTGGATTTATATAAAACATTTACTGTGAGGTTGAAAGAACTATATCATTTACTTAAAAATTAATTAATTTAAAAAATTAAATTTACTTTTGCAAAATGCAATATTTTATGATTATTTTCAAATACCATACCTTGGATTTATAACGCTATGATTAAAGTTTTTATCTAAGATACAACATAATTTAGAAAGAATATCACATTTTCTAGAAATTATATAAACGACATAATGTAAATATCAGAATGTTTATTCGGAATCCCTAACTCTTTTGCTAAATTTTGCTGTGAATTCTGCGAAAATAAAGTTTAAAACGACTGCAATGTTGATCGGTCTGAAAAAGTTCGATATAAATAAAGTAGAGTCTATTGCAGTTAAATTTACCAATGAATATTTTAATACTAAATGTATTTTTCCGACGGTTTACGATTAGTGTCAGATTGAGTTTCAACGCACTGTGATGCAGTATCAATATTTAATACCTTTGTTATTTCCAGCTATTTGATTTGTCTCGAAAAAACTTTTTTACAATAATAGTCTTATATACAATTCTCAAAGAACTAAAAATATCCGATAAACACTTCGGATGCTATATTTGAAACCGCGGTACATTTGATCTTGAATATTTTTTGATAAACTAATAATAGAGATAAATGTTACAACTATGATAATTTGTCATATTATATTATTAAAGTCGAAATAATATATATTACAATTTGCGTTTGGAGCAATCGTATAAACTATTAATTTGTGAGACGGATTTATACTATAAAAACAATTATTTTTATATCATACCAAATGTACAGATATTCAAAATATAAAGGATAAAACGGTTGAAATATTGTTAATTAAAAATGACTACAGTGAATTGCCATATTCAATTCCATGATGGAATAGTTAAGTTATTAGTGATATTTAAATTAAAACTTTTTCACATAAAGCAATGAATTTAAATTAATTTCTGAACGACACAAACATAAAATATAATTAGTGGACGCCAATACAAACATTATAAATAAATGTCAACTATTTAAAATGATTATATACGGCACATAAAAGCGTTTATATAATATTCATGTATTCACAAATGCATTTAAATAATTAACATCTCTATGAATTGTTTGTTTTACTTTTTATATTGAACGTTGTTACCAGGTCAGCAAATATATCATATATTATGCATACTTACTAAATAACGTTTTTATAATTTCAAATTATTTCTGTTGACAAACCCTTCACAGTATTTCAGAATTTCTATACAAAACTAGATGTAAATATTTCACTAACATGTAGTCATTTTATTTTGTTAATTAAAGGATCAAGTATACATGTGTGCAAAATTATTAACAAATCAATATATCGCAATGCTTTTGTTCAATTATTTTCAATATATGTTAAGATTTGATATCTGCCAAAATCTATTTAAAATGGAAATTTCTTAAATAGCAATTATGACATTTATCAAGCGATTTTTAAGTAAATTGATATTATCACGTGATTATTAAGTAAATGCAATATGTATTTTATGCTTTTATTATCGATAATTATTTGCAATATAGACATAGTAAAATATATAAAATCGGAAATAATATTTAAAGAATTCTTACTAATAACAAAATTTAACCCTTTCGACTCGGATGCCGCCATCATAAAATTCATATAAATCTCGGAATTCGCAAGTGGAAAGGGTTAAAACTCTATCGTTTTTGGATAATTTATAGTGTTTTAAGTATTAGATACATTTCTTTACAAATTGCTAATAATTGTTATTAATGAATTCAGATATTTGCAAGGATATAAATAATATACTTATATCTAAAAAAAAAACAAATAATTTTTAACCAGCAGTTTTTTTGATTTCAGAATTCGTTAGTTCACAAAATTAACTAACCACCCCTCTTGACATTTCTTGAAATCAGTTTTGAGAAACAAACTTAATTAAAATATTTATTGTAAGTGTAGTTTATTAAAAATGAGGTAGTCGGAAATAGACAGAATTTGTTAGTTCAATTTACTAATTAAACAACTAAAAAAATTTAATTACTTCTTTCTAAACTGATGAGTAAATTACTTATTCGAGCGGATTTGTTCTCATTAGTAAAGTAGTAATGAGTAAAAATCCAAATAATTTTTGTGCTGTTTTTCAATATCATTCATGCAAAGATTTTCTTTTGCATTTCATATACGTACATTATTTTAACAATTGGGCTTGCGAAAAATGCATCTAAAGATTTTTGTTGAATATTCCTGGTTACTAAAATATTCGATTTAGCTTGAATAATTCAATATTAATCATGAATATTATGTAGATAAAAAATCAAACAAAAAATGACATCTATAGATTATAGCAAATTTTAAATTATTTTAAAAAAATCCATCCAGTAACCAACATCATGTACATTTCAATATTTGAATGATTTTGATCGTTTAAAATGTAAGCTGTACTGTAGTTGACTGTTAATTAGTAGAAATGATTCAAAATTCAAATGGTCAATGATAAAAATTATTAACCCTTACCACTTGTACATTATGTGTATTATGTAGCCGAAGCGCCGGCACACGAGTGGAAGGGGTTAAAATATTACAGCTATGTTTCTCCTAATCTTCGGTCATTTAATTTTTTTTACAAACGAGTCCAGCTCTTTATTTGTTATTTCTGTCATACGATGAGCACGCGGCTCCGTACATTTGTTATTGATTTTTATTCAGGAGCTTCATCAATTATTTGTCAACTCGAGCTTTTCAAAACTCAACTGTGTGTCGAGTGCGTTATAATTTTCCCATGAAGAAGGGCTTACGAGTTCACGGGTTCTCGGTGACGTACTCGTTCATAAAACATACGAAATTTGGTCGAGTTAGGCTACGTAACCATGAACGGATCTTTCTTAGTTTAGAAAATTATAAATATGTAGATCTTGAATACGAGAATGAGCAACATTATTTTTCTATCATTGATAGTTAAACCGATAAAAATAAATATACGATAAAACTATTCCATCTACTGAGTTTTTTTTGTATAATTCAGCAGTAATTCGTATTTAGATATTTACTCATTCATTATAGTCATTTATTACTCATTCATTAAAGTCATCTGCTATTTGATATTCAATGTCTGAAAATGTGTTTGCAAATTACTGCTGTATTTAACGAAAAAACTTTAATAATAGAAGTTTTAAGTAAAGCTATATAATAGTCACTTAAGGTAAAAAGAGCCAGGAAACGACAAATATTATAATATTTTAATTATCATGCAGAAGAATTACTAGATCGGACACTTTGTCGTTCTTTTTTCATTTTTCTCATTTTTTGTATTTTGACCCCCAATTTAGATTTGTGTTCTGCGGTCAAAACTATTTAGACACCCAATATAGACAACTTTTTTGTTGATCTGTATTATCATAAATATAGAAAAATATTATTAGTACGTAGGAAGGTTAAGATTTCAAATACACTAGAAAGAAAATATAATCAAGAAGTTATTAAAATTAAATATTTTTATGAGTTTCAAGAGTTAATTTGAATTAAGGATTATTGTTTTTGTGATTGAAAATTGGATTTTATTGCAAAAAATCATGATCATCAGTTATTATTATCATTGATACATAGATTTGGCTTAGATCTGCATATAATTAGCTGAAGTAACCTGACAGCAGAATTCTTGTTGTATGGGTTAATTTTAGATTGATAAATATATAAGAATTACAAATATTGAAAATCAGTTACTGAATTAATATAATGACATTTTTAATCTAATATATTTTTTATTCTTTAATAACATCAAGCGTTAAAGTATTGTTCAGTTTTAAAAACTTCTGGATCACATTTTCTTTCTAGAGTATCCTTTTGCAGTTCTGCATATTTTTTGCTGTTAGAATTTCCTTCTGCTACAGCTAAAATAGTTAATGCAAAACGATTAGATTAAAAACTAAACATGCAAACGATTAGATTAAAAACTAAATAATTAAAGTTTTATCTCGAATCAATTGTAATACTAAATCAATTGGATTTTAACCTACAAAACCTTTAGATCAGTATGCGGTTTGTACACCATTATTCAACGGTATTTTATTTGCCAACGAATCAAAAATCTATTATTTATAATTCATTAAATTATCTATTCTTACATTTCCTGAATGTTTGGTCGGAAAACAAATAAAAAATAAATTAAATTATGCCAAAAAAATGCTACATTTCCTGAATGTTTGGTCGGAAAACAAATAAAAAATAAATTAAATTATGCCAAAAAAATGCTAATTCATCTTAAAAATTAAGACAAATGAACACAAATTATCACATATATTCATAATAATGATTATAATATTATATTAATAATATAATATTAAAAATCAAACTTTAGTTTCATATAATCGTTTCTCAAAACGTTTTAACTTTTTACCTCATAAAATGAGTTTTACAAAGCACTTCGATATAGTGCTCTCCTCATGTCATATGCTCTTTGCTATTAATTTATTTTTTATGACTTTTATACTGCTTTTGTAAGCAAAATATAAAATATTTAATGGTTCTACATAATGGTTAACTAGAAAACGAGTGTATTCATTTTATTTTGATACCATGGAATATTAGTTGAAAATTTATTTGATGAACTATATTTATAATATTCAAAATGAATAAACTTTAATATAAATATACAATAATAATAATAATAATAATAATAATAATAATAATAATAATAAATAGCTGTCTGCCCGACAGTAGGTCTGTGGTATAGGAACACCACAAATAAATTATTCAATTTCCTTGCTTTGTTTAGTATTTTAGTTATCATTTTATTTTATTTAATCTTTTTTTTTTATTGATTTTTTGCATAAATAAAATATAAGTCAAATTATTTATAAGAATGATATGACTAAGATTAATAGTAAAAAGTCGAGAAACATTTAATTTGCAGTTTTCCAAAATAATTACATCTATCCTTGTTAAAACAAAAAAATATATAAATTAAGGTTGTGGATAATTTTCAAATTAATATATTTTTACTCACTTATACCTTATGAATATGCATGAAATTAATTAATTTAAATTACAAAATTTTTCAACCGTCCATGAGGTACATTTCCTTAGATCTGAGGTCGAGCCCACTTCTGAAAGAAAGAATATGAGGTTTGCCTTTAGTAATTTAAGATTTCCCTTTCGGGTTTATTGCATTGTTCGAGGTACTTGTATAATTTTGAAAATCTACACATGCGTGTACTTATTGGATAATTTGGGTTGGTTCCCTTAATAATATTGAGTAACTTGAGAATATAAATATACCAGGGGTTTTAAAGTGAAATTTTTATATCTTTTTACTTAAACTATACTTGTCAAATTTAGTTTCAATGAACTAATTTCAATAAGTTAATCATATTCGAACTGTGCAATTTTTAATTTCATATTCTAGAATATATTATATTATAAAGATATTATAGATTTTATATTATTATTCTTAGGCTGTGCAGTAAATTAGCTTTGTTGTGCAGTAAATTTCTTTGACAAAGGCATTTTTCAATATCGCGGTTGTTTATAAAATAAATGAAAATTGCTTATTAGACATTTGTGCATTATGCATTTGAAAAAAGTGCACTTGCAAGATTTTGATTATATTTTTTGTTTGTGAAAAATATAATTGATTTTGCTTGAAGCTTTATCCGACTTGTATATTTTTGATATTTAACTCATTTTCTTCGATAGTACAATCTCATTTTTTGCACTTGTACTTCTTCTAATATGAAAAATCTAAAACAATTTGATAATTGGTTCTCTAATCGATAAATACTAAGGTTTTATTTTGCATTTATATTAATTACACGAAACAATCTTATCTACTTAAATTTAAAAAAAAATTATAATAATAGACAACGCTTTCTTAATTTTGAATATCCATTTTCAATTTCTTCATAGAATATAATTATAATTACATGTAGTGCGAAATATAATTGCATTTATAGTTACTTAATAGTTAATAATGTTAGTAATTTTTAAAATAAAAATAAATTATTCAAAATATTTGTTTATATTAACATATAAAAATATAAACCTAAATTCAACACATCTATTATCTCCTTATATGTGCATAAGTGAAAATTCCTTTGTTTTATTTTCATAACAAACCTTTAAGGATAAGTTTTTAAGTTATTAAAAGTAAGAAGTATTATAACCTCTTTATTCTTTCATGATGTCGAATTGAAACGCTCATTTTGCCATATATAGAACAGGTGGGTTCAATGCCTTATTATGAGGTTAAACGATATTTTTGGATATGACAGTCGAATATAATTCCTTTGTATTTATATATATATATATATATATATATATATATATATATATATATTGTAAGTATATAAGTAAGCTCAAGTAAGGGTAAATACATCTCTCAAAAAATATTAGATTGAATGCGTTTTTTATGTATATTTGACCATTGAAATCATTCGATGCGTTACCCTGAAATCGCTTAATATTCTAATTGATTAAAATATGCAGTTAAACATTTTTTTGAGTGCCAAAGCATTGTGTATCAAAAGTTAAGAGATTAAAGCTTTAGATAAAGAAACAATTTTGTTTTCAATTTTATACAATTTCAATAATTTACCCTTCTCGAGGTTAAAAATGTTCCATCGCCTGACCAAGAAAGCTTACTCTCCTGGAATGAACAACAGACTTACAAATACTGATATATATTCTCTGAAGTTTTGGCACGTACTTACTTAATAGATGATTTTACCCGGGTTGTTTTACCGCATGTTAACAAAAACATTGTGTTATTTGATACTTGCCTGAAATTCGAAAGTACTTTAATACCGGTTTAGAGAACCTAAGAGTATTTTTTCTTACAATGAGGGCCAAAATATATAATGGGATATCAACGCCCAAATACCTTTTCAGTTTCAAAGTGGTTGTCGTGTATCATATAAATATTATATTTCTATTTAATATTGGTCAGGCTCACCTATCTCTAATGCATTCATATCATAAAATATATAGTTCACTTCAACATTCCATAAAGTGAAGTAGAAGTCAGTTCTTTGAATTAATAGAAAATATATTTTTGCAATTGTAGAAAGCCACATCTGATAGTTACCCCACGTGTGATAATTACAAGTGAATAATTTTTAAAATTAAAGTCAGATAATAATCTAACAATTGTACAGTGACGTGACATAGAAAATTGATGATTTCAAATATTTGTTTAAATGCTTTTATAATATTATTATAATAAAGACTCATCAATAGATAATAGAAGTGTCGTTCTGTTATTCGTAAAATAAGAAGGACTATATCTTGATGAAAGCATTCATGGAATTATGAAAGTGTGTTAATACTTATATCTTGAAAAGTAAAATTTTGTAACATGGGTTTGTGCTATAATGTTTAGATTGCAACTCAAATAAAATTTGACAAAATCATTTTCAATATATTAGTTTTAATAATGAATATAATATGTGTTGAAACAAACTATCAAAATAACAATTTTCCCAAATATAATTCTACATAAACCATATACGAGAATGACATACAAAATTTGTTATGATATAAAATATTTTATGCATGAGGTTTTGTGGCGGTAAATCTCCGTTTGTCATCAGTATATAACTGTAGATGTACATTTTTATTCATTTTCAATAAAACAGTTTGTTGTATCATATATATTCTACTGATGATTTTTGAAGATTTATTATTACAAAAGGCTGTGAAAGTATGTATTTTATTCATGAAATTTTTATGGTATTAATCTCCTGAATTGCTATATAAATATTAGTTTATGAATAACATTAATAGAAAGCGTTATATATCTAATTTATTTTTTTATCTGAATTTGCCATTATGCCATTCTAATTTTATCAATAAATTCAATAATACAATATTGATCAGTTGCTCTTATAATAGATAAAATTAAATTTGGCCTTGCACTATTTATATCTAATGAAAGCAATTAATCCTGTTATTAAAGTTACAAGTAAATTTTCAACAGCTTTGAATAAAATTATTAATAAATTTAAAGATTGATTTTTGGGAAGCACGATTATCGATTTTAGTCTAGTGATTTAAATTTAATTTAATATTTTCATATTATGATAAATTTATAGTGAAAGTTGAATTTGTAATTAAAGTCGTTTTCATTCAATAATTAAACTTATGGATAAATACCTTTTTATTTATAGGAATTTAGTAGCAATTGACGAGTTCTACGTGCAAACTTTTTTGGATGCTAATGTCAAAACGTTTCTGTAATACTGACAAATGTAATTATATATGTGTATATGATTTTGGGCCTATATTGCCATATTACCTATTCTTAATATTTTATAGACAAAGGTACAAAAATGGCAATGTGAAACCTATTACATTTAATACTATCTGTATCATAGAGGTAGGAGCCCACAAACTCTTTCTTTACATATGAAATCAAAATATTTAATGTATCAATGTTTTTTGGATTATTATTTAAAACTTCAAAGTTAATTTTTTATTATGCAATATTAATTTCGTTAAAAAATACTCACATTGAATAATATTAGGTATTGTACCTAATCATGGGATAATTATGAGTATTTAAAAAACAATATGCTAAATGTGATCGATGGAAACGTGAGACTAGGATGTTTTAATGGGACTCATTACAATAATATGTTGTTCATATAGCAATAAAATAAATTTCATACCCATTTTTTAACTTCCCGAAGGAGAAGTTTATGCTTTCATTAAAAAATCCGAATCGCTAATTTTATGTTTTCTCGACGTTTCAAGCCATTCTGAATCGAATGAGACCAAATTTGGAAAAAGTGTGTGTATGTGTACGTGGACAGATTTTTTGCCGTAAATCGACATTTTCTCAAAAACGGCTGAACTGATTTCAAAAATTTAAAAGCCATTCGATGTACTATCGTTTGTCAGGCGCTACGATCGGCCGAGCCGTTTCTTTGTAAATCGCAGAAAAGTGAAAAAAATTTCGTCCACGTTTTAGCCCGCAATTCTGAATCGATTCTGAACATTTAAAAACCGATCGAAAATATTGGTTGGGATTCGTGCTGATTAGTTTTTGGTAGAGATCGGCCGGGCCGTTTTCTTGTAATAAAGTGTTAAAAAAAAAATTCCGACGATTTTTATTATTTTTTTTTGACGATAGATACCATAGTCTTACAGATCATACTAAAATATTACGGCCCTACGACAACTCGTTTAGCTTTAAAAATTCGTCAAAGTTTGCAAAATTTGGTTTCGTTCTTTTGGCATTTGTCAAAATTAGATTTTTAATCAGACGTTTTCTCAAAAACGTCTGAACCGATTTCAGAAATTTAAAATCTATTTGATGCATCTCGATGAGTATTATCGTATGTCAGTTTTGTGCGATGATCTGCCAAGTCGTTTCTTTGTCACTTGAAAAAAAGTGTTAAACGTTTCGTCCACATTTAGGCTCATACTACCGAATCGATTTTGAAAAATGAAAAACTGTTCGATAGGTATTATTTGGGAATTATACTGATTAGTTTTAGGTGAAAATCTACCGAGCCGTTTTGTTGTAATTAACTGTTGAAATAAAAAAATTCAACCGATTTTTATGGAACTTTTTTTGGCGATATATATCATGGTCTTATAGAACTTACTGAAATATTACGGCCTTACGACAAGTAGTTTAATTTTGAAAATTCATCATAGTTTGAGAAAATGAGTAGTTTTTTTGACGTTTGTTAAAATTAAAATTAGACGATTTACTTGGTATAACAATGGAGTACTTACTCTTAATGAACTTACTAAACCATAAAAGTCCTATGGAAGCTGGTCCAATTCTAAAAATTATTGATTTTTGAAAATTTGAAAAAAAAATTCTCCGAGTTAACGTGTTTGTTCGTTTTCAATTATGTGGAATAAATCCATTCGGAATACTTTTAATCATTCATAAATTAATTATTTTTTTATTCATTAAGTCGATTATCTTTCCGATATATCGGGAAGTTCATGTAACTTGCCTCAAGGCAAAATACCAATACTAACTAGTTTATTTAGTAAATATGTTCAACATTTACTGCAATCATGAACTTTTATTAATTGCACCCTATTCTAATAAATATGAGTAATAATATAACTATATAAAATTTTCATTGAAAATTTTTGGCATCGCATTTTGTCTGTTCTATAAAGGTTTTTAGTAATTTTTTGCCTCAGCATTATTCGCATTGAATTAAGTACATAAGAATAAATCTTTTGGTTACGAGTTTCCGTGGCTTACACCTGACACATTTTCCATGCAGATGCTTTTTAGTAGCTCGCTGATATATATTGCAAACTCACATTACTATTTGAACACTTCTCGCTTTTATGCTCACATTTATGAAGTGAAAGCTTTGAATATGAATACTACGCAGTTCATTATTATTTCATACTTTTTTGCTTTTAAAACAATAGTACAAAAGATTTATATAAAAATAATATTATGCTAAAAGCATAATGAAAACAAAAATTATTGTGTGCAGATTTTAGGTTGCACTTTTCATTTAAAGAATAAATTGTGTGAAGGGTTGCAGTGCTTTATAGTCACTATATTTTGTTCTGAACATGCCATTTGGAAATTTGCCAATAACGGCTTGGCTTAATATTATTGAAGTTTCTTTGTATAAGTTTGGCTATTGTAACTTTAAATAGGTTACTTCAATGTAAATAATTGGAACTTGGCACAATCAAAGTTGCAATTTTTTGAATTTCTTCGTTTTTTGCTCTTTTGGGCGGTGTGAAAAGTTCAGAAAAAACAGTTTTATTATAAGGGGCAGTATTAAACAGCTTTTGCTCATTTTTTCTGCTTTTCTCGTAGTGTTAAAAATTACGATACATGCACTTCTATAATTTTAGTAATGGTGATTGATGCTGTTCTGGATATTTAAATCAGATAAGTTTTTATTAAGTGAAGGCCAGAACAAAGTTTCTATTTGATTCTAACAGTGGTTGAAGAGTGAGCAATATTCGACTTCAACATTATTTATTAGTGAAATAAATTAAAAATAGAAATAAATGTAAGAAAGTAGTTCATATTTAACTTTCGATGAAAGTTTCACTCAAACGTTGTAATAAATTACGAGATTTACACTTCACCTAAATTATTGATTAGTTTATTTTTATGGTTAAATACAATGATGTTAATTTTTTTTGGCAAAATAAGCCATTTGCCGCTTTCTTAAATATTTTTAGCTTTAGTGATGGTGTTGGCATTTCTACAATTCTGGTTATAAGTCTTATTTTAATCGAACAGTGGACAACCTCAATATTCTTAATTTCCAGTTTATATTAAACGTAGAAGTAAATGAGAAGCAGTGTAGTTTGTATTAAACTTCTGAAGAAAGTTTTGCGCAAACCTTATAATTAATTACGAGTTCTATATTGTACGTCCACTATTAATGTATTTTATTTTTATAGAAGAGAAAGTTAGCTATTTGGCAAAGAGCACAACATTTGTAACTTTTCCCATAAATTTTAAAGTAAATCTTAAGTTATAAACTTCAATTGAAAACTATTAATTGAATTTTTATAAGTTAATTGCAATGTCTTTAAATGTTGTGTTAATTTATATTAGTTATAGAGAAGCCAGTAATATATGGTTTATGAAGCCTGTGATATATTTTACATATATCGTATTCTGACGGATGGATGACGTGACGAAAATAACATTTTCTTCTAAACCCTCTCCAAATTTATTCAAGTTTTCCTAATATTTGAGGGAAATGAGATGTATGTACGTGGAATTTTTTATTCATATGTTGGAGTGGACAGTCATTTCTATCATTAGCACCATGTAAAGATCAAACACACACACAGATATATATATATATATATATATATATGTATATATATATATATATATATATATTTATTGATTGTTTCTTTTCCAAACAGTAAATTCAATAATAAAAAACAATTTGTTTTTTGAAGATGTTTAATAACGACGTTTCGGAACTATATACGTTCCATCATCAGGTTTATTCTGTCAAAGACAATGTTTTTTAAAAATATTGTTTAACATTAATTAATGAAGGAATGGATAATGTACCAATGTAAAAAGTAATAAAAATTAACTAAAAACAGGTTTTATATAAAATTGAGAAGCAAAAATTATTTACCTGTTATAATTTATATATCCATATCACTAATATTTTTTGTTATTTGTAAATGTTGCGACTTCACAAGACTCCAACACACTGATATGGAGTTCTGTCGGCCAGATGTTAGGGATATGTACGGCATTTAGGCAAAAATAATTTTTTATGGCTCTTGTATTGGTAATTTACGAAAAATGGGAATGTGTTGCTTCAGTAAATGTTGAGAAATATTATGTATATATACATGCACATACATATGCACACCTACATACACATACATACATATGCATATATCTATATATTCATGTATATATAATTATATACACGAACATATACGCAAGTACATGTATATACTGTATATACAAAAACATACATATAAGCACTACATACATACATATAAGCACTACTATTACTACATACATATGGATGTGCACACTGCATATATTACTACATATATACATATATATATACACACAAAATTATTAAAGGATTAATCGTTTTTAATTAGGTTTAAAAAATTTAGATACAAATCATGAATGATATTATGATCTGATCTTTTATTAACACAATTTGACGAATTTAAAAAGATCGAACTGCTTTCAGAAAAAAATCTTTTAAAAGCACAATCCTCTCTATATAAAATATTGGGTTCAAAGGTAAAAATATGTGAATTTTCAATGGAATGTTGGACAAGAGTGTTTTGGAAACTTTGGCTTCTATGATGAATGACGCTCAATTCATGTTGTCTCATTCTCTTATAGATGTATTGTGATGTTTGGCCAATGTATTGTTTTTGACAATTTTTGCAAGAGTTTGAATAAACTAGGTTAGTATGGAATTTAGGAGGGGTGGTGGATTTAATTTTTGAAAACATTTCTTCAAAAGAATATAAAGCTGTTCCTGAAATAAAAATATTTTCTTCTATGAGTAATTTGGCGAAATAATCAAATAAGCCTTCAATGTAAGGCATGCTGTGAAAAGTATGTTTAATATTGTTGTCCTGGAATAACTTGGTGATGGATTGATAATTGTTATTTTTATGGTAGGAAAGTCTTTTATTGGTAATGGAGTTGATGAGGGTGAGGGGATATCCGTTTTCTAATAGAGTTTTGGTTACTGATGTTGTGTTTTGGGTATGAAAGGAAGAGTGAGACAACATGATTGCGTGGTCTATCAAAGAAATGATTGTATTGTCTTTATAATTTTTGGGGCAGTATGACGCGTAATGAAGGTACCTTCCTGATCATGTAGGTTTTCTGTACCAATTTCTGCAAATAATGTTGTCAATTTTATGTACAGTCACGTCTAAAAAGTTCAATTTGTTGTTGATTTGTGTTTCATGTGTGAACTGAATGTTCTTATTGTAATTGTTAAACGTATCGAGTATAATATCTGATTGTTCTTTATCTATTAAAAAAAAAGTGTCATCTACATATCTAACATAAAAATATATTTGGAAATTTAATGTGGAGAAAACAGAAATTTCAAGGGTTTGTAAAACTAGGTCTATAACGCCAGTGGATATTGGGCATCCCATAGCAGTACCTTTGATTTGTAAATAAAAATTATTGAAACAATTAAAATAAGAACAATTCAGGACAGTGTTAATGATGTGTTTGAGAGTAGTTATTTGAATGTCGGTGTAGTTACAAATAGTGGGCTAGCGTTTTTCAAATGAAATCAATTGTTACAAAATATCCTCGCAGTTGTATACAAATATGTATATTATTATATCATATTTTTTCTTTATACAAAATATTTCAGAATAGAGCTTACGTAAAACGTATAAATTTACCTTTAGTTTTAATCTGCTTTTCGTTGGTATTCAGCAGCGTTTGATCAGTGTAGATTTAACGTGAAAAATCATCGGCAGTAAAAAGTAATCGACATGAATGGAACAGTTTTTTAAGCTTAAAAGCTTTACAAAGATGTATTTTCTATTGGTGATTTATATACAAACCTTGTGTCAATTTGTATTTGAGATATTTGGCTATAAGGATGTATTATCCAGAGTTTAGCTTTAATTGTTAAATGATTTTTTTAAATCATTTGGATATTATTTTTCATACTTCATATATTTTTAAATATGTTAAAAGGGCAATATGAACCGCCTTCAGAATCTTCCTTAGTTACTTAAATATTTAACATTTTTGCTATGAATTTCGTCTTTACACGAAATCCAGTCTCATCAATCTAAGTATATCTAAGTTAAGTATATCTAAGTTAAGTATAATTACCTAAGTTAAGTTTAACTAGTTAGGTTGGTCGATAATTCTTATTTGCCATTGCAATATTTCTTGTTATTAATCGCTGTTGTAATTTATTCTATCACGGAGAAGGAAAAATTCAGATTTAGTCGTCTGGAATTTTAATGGAACTTGAAAGTTGATCTTAGAAATGAATTTCTTAAAATATTAGAGTCTCATGAGAAGTAGTTTAATTATGAAAATTGATTGAAGTTTAAAAATAATTTTAATGTTGTATTTTGTTGTTATTGGTCAGCTCACTGGCTCGTATATCTTTTTCGAAAAACACTTTCGTAACGATTGGGATAAAAATTGAATCTTTCGCATCCTTAAGTTTAATTTGCTAAAGTTTCGATAGAGCATTTGATGATACATCAGAATAACTTTATTTTTTTATATAATAAAAATCAATTTATAATATATTTAAAACTTAAAATTGTTCATGCAATAAAGTATCCAACATCTAGATAATAAACCGCAATGACATTGGTAGATGCGATGACATGTTATAAAGTATAAGTAGAACATTATTAATCGTAGGGTAAGTTATAGTTATCTTTAAATATCAAAAATTAAATTTTTGGCCCCTAAAATCTTTAGGTTTTAGAGGTTTTTAAACATTTTCGTATTCTTTAGAAGAAATGGATGTATGTATGAAAAAAAAATGGATGTCCACGATTTCGAGTGCCCGGATCTACCGATTCGATTATTTTCAAAAATATTCTATTCCTATTGACTAAGGGACCTTAGGACACGATATTACGCATCACTACTTTATTTAAATTCTTCTTCGATCAAATACATATTCTTAGTAAAACACAAATTCTAAAATAAATCTCTTGAAGCACACTGCTAAAATGTGATGTTTTAAAGGCATCAAAATAACAAATATGCATGTATCCACAATATTGTGAATATACATAAGTCGACTATCTATTAAGGCATCAAAGTAACAAAATATGCATATTCTCAAATATTGTAAACATACAGAAATCGACTATATATTTTTAAACTCTGCTGCGCATTATTGTATTCTGTGAACGCGTTGAAAACGTAAGGTATAATACAGAAAGATCTCCGGAAAATACATTTTATTCAATATGTAAAATTTAATGCAGTGCTTTCTATTCCACGACGATAACACAAGTTGTAGTTTGATGTATGGATATTAGTGGGTTGCATTGAATAGAAATTCAGTATTCGTATTGAATAATATGCGGAATATTTAAGCAAGTTGGAGAGTAAACTTTGAATATGCGACGAGCGCCTTCGCGTCGCCTTTGCCCAATTTAATAGTCTTGCTGGTAAATAATTGATAGAAAACACACGGTCATATTGGGGAGAGAGAATTAGTTATTTTTAAAGACTCTACAAATATATAATTAGAAGTTTTGAATGATACTTTAATAAAAAAAAAAAATTTAATAGCACGAAATGAATTCTGCATGCATATCACTAACTGGTTTATTTTTTGGAGCTACATTACTAAAGCTCAAACAGTAATAAACAATTTTTGGTTTCTTCACATTACCAATCTGATAATTTTGGTGTTTTGAGAAAAGCGATTATACAAAGTGAGCATTTATATTCGTGTGAAACTTTTCTGTCATGATTCCAATGAGTGGCGGGAATAGTAAGGAAAAAAAAAGTTTAGTTCAGAAGATGAGAAGAACATACTGAGGAACAAAAAAAAAATGAAAATCAGTTGAAAGAAAATTGAATGGAAGATTAGAATATAATATATATATATATATATATATATCTATATATATATATATATATATGTATGTGATATATGTATAAGAAATATATATGTAAGGGTTGTATACAATATGATGAAAAATAATATGAATAATGTAGGTGGCTAAAAGTGCTGCAAAGTGGAGGCCAATACAAATAAAAAAAAATGATTCCAATGAAAATAACATACTCAATTCACATGTTTTAACAAGAAAACTAAGACCAATATTGTAATATAATATCAGATTTATATAGTTTGAAAGACATCCGATTTGCGTTTGCAGCTTTACTGTTTGCACTGTAATGATTACAAAGAAAAGATTGCTCTTGGAATAGAATTAACATAAAATAACTATAATTTATACTTAGTTAACTTTAAAATTATTTGCATATAATAAACTATTATATTAACGCTTATTTTATGAACTTTGAGGATCTAAAAAACTGCAATTTAAAAAAAATTAGATATATTAAACTGTATATTTTGCGATTTCGGAAATCTAGAAAAAGAGCAATTAAGACCTTTTAGTATATTCAAAGCAGTAAATTTTTTATAAGAAAATCAAATATTTTGGACTTCTAATTAACGTCAAATCCACGTTTTGAATAATTTGATATAAAATAGTACTTATTGATACTAATTTTACCTAAAATAATAATAATCTGGAAGCAAAAAACAGTTCTTTTCGGCATTGAATTGCAATGAGGTTGAATTAATCTTTTTATATTTGAAGCATTTCTTTTTTTAGGACTAGTAATACCTACCAATTCAAATTATAATACAAACAAAATCAGATATATTTTGGATCATGAATATTAGAAATTATAATTCCTGCGTTTCTTTCTACTTGTAGTATGAAAATTAAAATATAGTTAATAAATATAAATATAGTTTAAAATATATTAGCTTTTGATATTCTAATAAACTGCATATCAATACAATACATTACAATCCATTCTTACAAAAACTTCTTTTTGTTGTCCAAAAAAAACTATTTTAGAGGTAAATTTACTCTATATATATGTGGTTCGTGCCTCATATCTAGATCTGGATAACTTATTTTTTCCCCATAAATCAATAGATTTTTTTATAATTTTTATTTTTAGTATGAATCAGAATACAATTTCCTATGAGCTCTCAATTCTGCTTTTTTACTCTGTCTATAAATCCGATAATAATATCGTCAATAGATTCAAATTCCATATCTATTTTGTGCCATTGATTTCTTCAGTTTTTGACGTCATGCATTCTCAATAATACAGATTTCTTTTCTTTGAGAATTATTTCCAGTTACATCTGGTTTCGCATGTAAACACGAGGCAATATTTAATTAATAATAAATTAAGTCAATTTAATTTGCTATCATACTGAATATACTTCTTTAACTAGAAAAGAAAAACTATTTTTATATCTCGGACAATTTCTTTTTATATTCTCAACTTTTGAATTCAACGTGTACAACAGTTTATCTGCTGACTGTGCTTTTCATAGGATTTTATTCCCTTGGGTTTGGCGTAGTTTTCCTTCTGTGCGGAACCTGCGGTCGTTTATCTGTCTACAACTATTTCTCAACAGTTCTAGATACACTTGATAGATAAACTTTACATTTGCACAGAATATAAATTAGATTTCTTTCACGTTATATAATCTTTTATTAATCGCTCGTGCAATTTATTATATCACTAAGAAGGAAAATTTCAGATTTAGTCGTCTGAGATTTTAATATAACTTAAAAGTTGATCATGGAAACATCTTAAAATATTAGATTTTTATAAGAAGTGGTTTATTTATAGAAATTGATTGAAGTAGTAAAATTAATTAGCGCGATTTCCCTAACCACTACCTACCATTAGAGATATCCATTAAAGTAGACACCGTTTTACTAAGAAATATCGATTAAAGTAGGAGGACGCATAGTGGTAAGTCTATTTTTCTAAACCTTAATAAATTTATATATTTACACCACTTTATCTAAGACTGTAATATTTAGAAAAGTTTGTTTTTAGTGTCAACTTTATCACCATGAAAATTATAACAAAACCTGAAACACCCTTGTAATTTAAATACATTACATTTTTTAGGGCTCGCCCGTAGGTAAGCGGTTAAGAGCGACGAGACTAGTTTCAGAGGTCTCGGGTTCGATACCGATTTCGAGCAGCCTGTTGTCAGGCAGCAGTGACAACGATTTTCACTTGAAAATATAGATAGCAATATGTTTCCAAGTGAAAATAGCCCTTGCCCGGCATTGCTACACCAATAAAATATCAGACCTATTAGATTAATTCTAATAACAAAATTATCAAATATGGATGGATTAACCATTGGGTTACTATCTAAAAAAAATACGAAGTAAGAAGTTATAGCCCAGCAGCTCATAGGACATAAGGTTCTGATTGCTGTTCAAAAATAATAATAATAATAATAAATTACATTTGCAATATTACCAATTCATGTTTATAGTAATGATATTAATAAATAGTAGTCTGCCCGAAGGCAGGTCCATGGTGTGAGAGCGCCACAAAGTGATTCTATTTCCATCTCTTGTTTACTATTCTAATCACCATTTTATTGCCATTAATACTTTTTCATAAACTTTTATGCATTTTTCTTTGCAAACTTTGTTTCCATGCTTGCTGGTTCTGTGCTTCAACTTTTTTTTAAGTAAAACTTCTTTAGGCGCAAAAGTCCGTTAAGCATGAACTGTTCGTCATTCGCTCTCGATGAGATCATTTCTATACGGGTCGATTGTGATTAGTTGTCGTGTATGTGAATAGAGATCATTCGTTGTATATGTACCGATATCGATAAGGAAAACGGCATAGATAAATGAGCATTTCAAAGTTACATCGTAGTACAGATCTTGATGTAATGAAAAATGCCTGAATCAGAAAAATATTTTACCCTGTTTCTTGAAAATAATAAAACAAATTAAACATTTGCGCCATGTACTAAACGTAAGTTTATTAATTAGAAATGATTCCTAAATTATTCGTAGTTTCAATAAATTTTTGAAGCTATTAAAATGGAAAATATTTTTTAGGCAAGACAGATATTACAGCTGTTCAAAGAATGAGATTATATCACCAGCGAATACGTAAAAAATATACATGAAGTTCTTCAAACACAATTACATAATGAGTGATGTTGCAAAAACATCATTTGTTTAGGCGTCGTTTAACATAATCTACTGTGTGAACGATTATTATAGAATTTATTAATCAGCAATTACTTCATTTCTCTAATAAAGGTTCATTTTTAAATGCTAATTACAATGACAAACCGATCATGTCATATTTGAAGTATGACTTTAATTACATAATTGTATTTAAATATTATACATATTTTTATTTTAATATATAATTTATAATTTATCATTATTAAAATGTGTATAATGGTTGACACAAATAAATGTGTGCATCACGAGTGTTACTAACAAACATTATTCAAAATTCTTATATAATGTATTTATTTTTACTTGATTTAAATTTGCATAGTACCTAATAAGTTTTACTTCAATCGCGTGTGAACCTTACGCGCACTCTTTTTTCTGTATATTCTCTTCTCGCGTAAGTCATCAATCATCTGCATTCTTCTTCTTCCCAATCCTTTTAGTCCTTCTATTTCGCCTTCGACGTCGTAATGTAGAAGGCACTGTTTTTGCAGATTGAGTCAAATACAATTTTCTTCGTGTTTGAAAATTGATTTACTTTATAGCAATCTCGATATATATAATCCAATTATATACAAATAATTGTCAATACATGTAGTAACAGTGCGGCCTAGCAAATAATATTATATATTGGGATTGCATATATAATACATGAAGTTTTATAACTTGATTTAAACCAAATAGTTCAATATATTCCTATTTTTTTACTCACAGCATATCACTGATACGTCTATCCATTGTTCATACGATTTTCCATTTCAATAAATTCTTCAAAGAATTTCAGAGTAAGTTTTGCCATTGAATTGAAACAATATAGTCTCGTACAATGCATTCAGTAGATATGTCATAGAAAATCATGTTTATATATAAATGATAGAAAGACATGCGAATGATATCGATTTATTTTACTGTCAATAGAGACGAGTAGTGAACAAACACTTGAAATATTGCATAAGAACAATACGAGAGAAAAATTTATTCCATCAAAAGCGGAAATATTTTTGAATTTATTCTGAAATTATTAATTCATACTTTCAGACGTGTAGGAATGATTTATTCCGAGTCGCAAAGGTTGCATCTGACAAAGAGCAAAGAGAATTTAAAATGTTTGTTTTAATGTAACTTATTACCATGAATTGTTTTATTTGATTGCTCGATGTATAATGGAAATCATAGTAATTAAATTTACATATATTTAATATACTTAATATAATAATACCTTTTCACAGCAATAAAAGAATGTTACTGCAGAGCTATATCTATGAATCTATTTTTAATATAAATATAATAAACATAAAGGGTAGAAAACTAATGTCTAAATACCATTAAACTCTCAACTCAATATAATTTGTGGGAATCAATTGATCTAGGTGTGAATTTTCATAAACAACGAAATTTAATATACATATTTTTATTCATGAAAATATCTTTTTATATGTTTATTTCCATATATTTTACTAATCTATATATGATACTTATGGATCACAAATTATATTAGCTATTTCGTTCACGGTATATATTTGTATAAAAAATTAATGAAATAAGTTTAATAATGATAAACTTATTGAATAAATCAAATTTTTCTAAAAAATTGAACTTTGTATGAGAAATCATAACGTATATATAGGATACAAAATTATAAGTATTTTAATTATTATTATTATTGTTTTTCTATGAAATTTCTTACATATTATTTATTTAGTTCTAATTTGTATAGCTATATTGATTGCTACTGAATGAAGGCTAAAATGCTAGCCGAAACGTAAGGATTTTAATAAATTTCAAAAAACTCTTACTATTTTTATTGATGTAACGCCCGACTTTTAAACTCAAATTAAATATATATATATATATATATATATATATATATATATTCTGAATTTGATGTTGACATATGTATTAACAAAGTCTAATAATCGGGCATAACATCAATAAAAAACATGAATTTCTTTCAAAAATTTATTTTAAATCCATACGTTTCGGCTATAATCCTAGCCTTCATTCAGTGGAAACTAAAAATAAAATTAAAAACTAAAACAATTGAATTGGAGTGAAAAGAAAAAAATAAAATAGTAATCAGTACTTACAATTAGTTGATCTTAGTGTTAAATTGGAAAATTTTAATAATCCATGGTATTAGGATATGGTAATGCACTACACTATGTATTATAAACATTAACTTGAAATTACACAATATTTTCACAAAATACTGATTTGAAAAAATCACAAATGGATAGTGTGTTATTCGTAGACTGGTTGAAGATGTAATGGAGAAAGACATTTTTAAAAAAATATTTTTACCAAGATTCTGCACATGTGTGGAACAAATTGTAAATCCTTTGCGCGAACGCTTTTATTGTTTTGTAAGAAATTTGGTAATGTTATCTAAATAGAAGAGATTTGTGTCGCACAGTGTCTTATTGTTATAAATAGTTAAAAAAGATCCCTCTATAATTCTTCGTTTAAATAAATTTTGTTCAAATTGTAGTACAGTCGGATTAGAAAAGTCCATATTGTGTTTTAAAGTGTATATATGGTCTGCAAGAACAGTTTTGAATTGTTTGGGGTTTTTTGAATTGTTTTTGTGTTGTTGTAACCGTTTATTGAGGTTCTGACTAGTTTCTCCTATGTAAATTAAATTACAGTCTAAACAATTTATTTGATAGACGAGATTTCTGAGTCGTTCAATATTAAATGGGGTTTTTGTCTTGGTAAAAATAGTGCTAGTAGTTGTACTAAAATTGGTTACAAGTCGAAGTCCAGATTTATAAAAAAGTTTTTTCCAAGGAACATACAATTCTTTAATGTATGGCAAACATATTACACCAGAATGATTTTTTTCTTTTCACTCCAATTCAATTGTTTTAGTTTTTAATTTTATTTTTAGTTTCCACTGAATGAAGGCTAGGATTATAGCCGAAACGTATGGATTTAAAATAAATTTTTGAAAGAAATTCATGTTTTTTATCGATGTTATGCACGATTATTAGACTTTGTTAATATATATATATATATATATATATATGTATATATATAAATAAATTCATTAGGTACGTAACATTTATTAAATAATTTGTATAATCACTTGTTTTCCAATCATTAATTCTAAGGTAATTTATATTTATTAAAGTTTATTATACATACAGTATTTATAGAGCCCGTATTTATGTTTTACGAACAAAAATTACGGTAAATTAAACAGTATGCAATTTTTGAATATTCTTTCTTTTACCTGAACTTTACTTAAGTTTATTAAAAATGTTCAAATGGTTACGTGCATATACTCAATCCAAAAAAAAAATTATATCGCGACTCTTGAAGTTGGTGGAACAGCACGTACAGCTTTTATTTAACCCTTTCGACTCGGGAGTCGGACTGCCAGTCGGTACGCTGCGCTCGGAATATTATAGTGCTATGCTTATCTCTCAACTCGGAATTTTTTTTTGTATCGGATTTTCTCAAAATGTGGTTATATTGCTTTTAAATATAGTTATTATGACAATAAAATAAAAAAAATTAAAAATTTATAAAAATTGCACTCAAAACCATGCTATATTGTTTAAAAAATCATTTCTTCACAGATCTTTATTATAATTATGGGGATCATGAGCTAATAAATTAATTTTGTTATATATTTATTTATAAAATTAATAAATTAATCAATAAATGAATGTAATAGTAAATTATTTTTTAAAAAATAAAAAAAAATTAAATGTAAGTTTAGTTTGCGACGAGTCGTCGCCGACACGATTTGCCGCCGGAGCGGCGGCATCCGAGCTTAACGGTGAAACATATCATGCCGCCGGAGCGGCGGCATCCGAGCGCAACAGTAAAATGACTATGCCGCCGGAGCGGCGGCATCCGAGTCGAAAGGGTTAATTTGCTCATACATTTTTCATAACTGTATAAATATGAAATGGAAACTTAAAATAACATTTGTATTCTAAGAGGTACGTTTAAAAATGAACTACTAAAATTAGTGCACTCTGTTTTATATTGTCAAATTTACTAGTGTACATTGTAGCAATTGTATATTGCAGAAAATATTATATTTGGACAGATACAAAAAGTAGTAGTAATAGAATAAATGTTTTATATATTTGATACATAGATCAGAATCTATTATATCTAGCTTGAATACAGACACACTTGAACTAATAATAAGAACTAAGATAATTGCTGTTCTTTGAGTTTCAACTATATTTTTATTGAATTATTGAATTACTTTTATGTTCTGCTGAAAACATCAGTGTAACACCTTAACTTCGCTACACATTTATTGCACAAAACTTTGACAATATAAAGCAAATATCTGTCTATTCTTTTATGCTTAGTTCAGTGGTAAGGCTCCAGGTTTTATTTCCGTTTTGGGCAGTTTGATATCAAGTAGTAGCGATATCAAGTAGTTTTTACTTGACAGTATATATAATCATAATTTTAAATGAATATAACCGTCCAATCCATTGTCGGAAATTGTATTCACCACATCACTTTTAGAAAAATCTAATATTAATGTTAGGAAAAAGACAAAAAGGAGAATCACTAGGATGCCTTCTAATAAAACAAGATAAATTGTTCTATCTGTTTATATATATATATTTTTAATATAAATCTAGATATAAAAAATCTGATTATCCACTTTCAGTAATTCATTACCTTAATCTAAAAAAAATAGTTTCACATAGATGTGTTTATATTCACTTTTATGTAACATAATCAAATAGGCATAATAGCAATTAGTTATTTTTCTAAGAAAGCTATTGTATAGTGCACACTGTTCAAATTGTAAATTTTTGAATAAAATCAACTTATTTCATGTATTTTGATGATACCAATATATCAACAAAAACTAAAATCAATTTGCAAGATTTATAAGGGCACTTGTCTGGATTTTATACTTGGTTTTATATGTATAAATAAATATGTAAATGCCCTAGGATCCGTGATTTGAGTTGAGATTCGATTCAGGGAAGAGATTTTTTATTGCCATTTTAGACCGCAGTACCCGAAAATATGTTATTTTTAATTGAAATTGTTTTTAACTATATTTTCAAGTGAAAATTGATATCACTACTGCATGATATCAGGTTATCTAGAGCGTGGGTTTAAACTCACAACCTTGTTCACCCTAGACAGTGCGCTTAGTTGTTACGCTATGGAACATTTTACTTCATATATATCATGTGAAATCAAAAAACATAAATATATGGAAGTCGATGCTAATCAAGATATTAAGTCAACTCGCATAATGAATGTAAATATTCGAAGTTTTGCAAATAAATTCCTAAATATTCTGAATGCTCCAAGTTTATAACTTCATATAAATTCAGATGTAAATGAATTCTAATTTGTTTGTTAGTTAAATAAATAAAGAGACGACTTGATACGGATTTCGATCTGTGTTTACCAACACGTGTGTATCGATCTGGCATATGTATTCTCGAACACAAGTACGTACCTATAACCTTGTCTTCTATAATTTTCCGCCGAGTGATTTTCGCAAAGTGAAAATGTGACCGTGTCATTATGTATAGTACGAAGCTCTAAACTAATTTTAGAAATTATGTAAGGGTAGAATTTCCACACGCATGTCGGTATCTACACATAGGTACATGCCCAAAAATAAAGAATTTAATATGTGGGATAGGAAAAACACACTCGCAAGAATGGGCTTATATACTCCAATTGCGTTTGTAACATCAGACATTCGAATTCTGCAATATTTATGAATTCAAAGCAGGACTTCTAACCTCAGTAGACCAACGTCTGGAATCAATATAAATACTAAATGTTTTGAAGGTTTAGTTTTTTTTTATAAATACAGTTTGTGTTACTTTGCTTTTTTTAATATTAAAAGAAAAAGTAAATTCAACCTATGTTTTGTACATAGTTCTTAATTATAAAGAGACCAAAAATTATCGAGACAATAAATGACTGTAATTGAGACTTTTTGTTTCAAATTTAATTTATAAATCTTAGTATTCGACACGATAATGCTCTTTTAAATTGAAATCATTTGAAACAAAGAATAATATCTCAATTTCAGTGAAATGAAGGTTACATTTCTTTCGTGCTAACTTCGAACATTTGCATGTTTTTGCTTTGAATTCCCCAAAGTTCCTGACAAAAGTAACACAATTATTTAAATTGATCTGTTAAATCTACGTTTTGAATATTTTAATGGAGTTCTGTTTTGTTGTCTTCTTGATAAAAAGCTCCTTTGCTAGCTTGTTTTGACGTTCTGTACACAAACTGCTTTTTTAAATTGTTTTATTTTACTTCGGTTCGTATTTTGTACAAGCTCTTGGTTATATTTTCATTCAAGGTACAAGATGTCATAAATCTTCAAAATAATCGATTTGAATACAATTTTATTTTCAAGTCGATCTATTTTACTTCAGGTTCAATCAAACTCTCAGAAAATTTATTGGTATTCATGTAACTCCAAAATGATTTTAAGGCATTTCATCTTTATATAAATCAGTATTTATTTATTTATCAGTTACATTTTTTTGTGAACTTGTGAGCAGCATCACATTGAATTTTAGTTTTATAAATATCCAATTAAGCATCAATATACGAGTTGAGAAAGAAAATGAGTTTTTTTGTATTAACTGCGTATAATTAAACTTGTTTTTTTTTATTAGTTGGTTGCTAAAGTTTTTTTTGAAAAAAATGCGTCCATTCAAGAAACTTACAATACTTTCTGATCTGAATTTCAAGGTTCACTCAGATAGTTTTAATTTGGAATTAAAATTAGAATTGTTGATTAATATTCAAAGTGAGTTCAAAATTGAGTAAAAGTTTAATGTGCTTTGTTAAAATATCAACAAATCTTGATTAATTATCTGATCATTCAAATTTAAATTTTAATGTGTAAGTTATAATTGATCAAAAATTCTCAAAATAATGATTCAAAATCAATTTTGATACTTATAATGAAGAAAATTAATGAAATATGCATGAAACCCATTTATGAACAATTATATTTGCTTTATTCAATAATATTGATCTATTAAGCATAGTAAAATTTGGATTTAGTTAAAATCTGTTTTTGCTACCTTATATGTAAGTAGACTTTTTCAACACAATGACAATTTTGTCAGCTAATTTTCCGCATTATAAAGTTTTGCACGATTATCTGAGATATTTCCCTATAGGGTGATTACAAGGAAGATAACGAAAATAATACCTAAAAGAATTATATAGCCTAACATAAATAACACATTTTTAATATAATTTCAACATTAGATTTTAGAATGTGATACAGATATTTAATATGTTAAGATATTTCCAAACAAGATATCTAGCCAGATTTTTATAAAATAAAATTAATTCGATTCTTAAAGTTTTTAGCATTTTACGTTTAACCTTGAAAATACCTTTTGCAATTATATATGAAGTTTTTATCATATCTATATAAACCAATATTATATTAAAAAATCATTACAAAATCTTGTGAAGTGGGTTGCTTGGCAATGAAAAATTTACATAGATTTTAACCTAAGACACTTAAACAATAAATTTGCAATCAATACCAATAATATAGATGATAGGTAATTTGTTTTGAAAATAAGAAACATATTTTGTAATGTGTATATAGTGTATATTTCATTTTATTGAACTAAAATGATAAAAAAAAACAATATACAAGTTATTTTTTGTAAACCAAAAATAAAATTTAAATCTAATTTTTTACATTGTTGCAAGCTGGTTATACTTAAATTCACTAAAGCAAAGAATTTTTGAGTTGATTACAGTCAGGTCTTGTTGGTGATGTCTAAGTTTTTAATTAGGTTTGTTGTAGCTGAAACGGGCAAACAACTTTAAAGCCATCAAACAATTTTGGCTTTGCATGAACTTTTACAAATCTTCTTAAAAGTTTAACTCAATTGATTTTGGCTCTGAACCAGTAATTTTGTGCAGCTACTTTTTGTGCTTTTGAGAAATATATATTTATTGACCCATTTAATGAAACCCATAGTAAATGCTAAAAGATCGAAAATGTGTAAGAATTTGTATTTACTAGTAAAATATTTTTTATTTCAAATCTATGGAATTGTCATTTGCGATAATAATAGTAATGATCAATAATTAACCCTATTTTTTAATTGAACAATCACAGTAAGCACAGAAAAAATGATTGTATGTTCTTTACCCTAATTTTAAATCTTACATTATTAAATAAAAGTATAAATTCAATGAAAATATAGAAAGGTAGCACATATTAATCATGGTAAACAAAGCTATTCAAACCATGCAGTATCTTTACGAAATTTTGTATACAACATTCCAATACGAACTGTTTTGCATTATACGATTTCCTAAGCACTACTCCAAATTACCTATTAAGAACTCTAAGTTCTGATTTATTTTATATCATAAATATTTTTTTAAGGATATTGAAAATTTCGCAATGCGTGCGCCTAGAAAATATTATTCCACACTATATGTATTTTTTTTTATTTATTATACATAGCAAACTATACACACAGTACATTCAGCTACTTAATTAGGTAAATACTATAAGTATTTGTTCTTAAGCAGATATAATAGTTTGATCAGATTTTATCTTCATCCTTAATAAATTTATTTGTTATATCCATTCAACCCATCTATATTTGAGCTTCTATATTTTATCCTTCCTTTTTTTTTCTAAAAGGAGTGTTATTTATCATTATCGGTATAAAGGACTCATTCAGGCGTCGCGAGGTAAAAAAAATCTCGTTGATAGTCTAACGTGTCACTTCACGTTATATCATGTTATGCGGATATTAGAATCCTCGAAGCATATTGTGTGAAATACTCATGTTCAAGTATATGAGAAATTATGGATTATAAAGCTGGAAGAGCATCTATATTTGATACAAATTTAACAAAGTATAAAAAATGATGATTATATACGAAGCAGCCTTCTCAAGCTTATATTTGATATAAATCAAACGCGAATTTCTCGATAGTAATTGAAATTTTAAAGACAATCACTGTGAAAATTATAATGCTTTTAAAAATGCAAATACCTACTTTTTATAGTAAGTTAGTGTAGGTACAGTTGCGCAAGGGACTGTGTAGTAATTGTCATAACAGCTAAATTATACTGATTTTGATATTGGGTTCAAAGGTAGAAAGAAGTAGTAAACAATGCAAAAAGTTTCCATTATTGCATTAAGTCAATGCCTTACATTGACATAATCTGTCAGCATTGCTTTTATGAAGTCAAAACTTTTGATAAAAAGTAAGTTTTTTGTTTGTTAGCTGCTTTATTTGTTATTATGCCATAAGTCGAGTATTAATAGTTATTCACTAGCTATTAGTTTTTATAGATAATTTTAAATATTTTGAACAAATTTAAGTGAGTGTTTTGTTCTGTTACATATTTTTAACGATAAAAAGCGTTATGAACCATTATGATAGTTATTCCAACTATAGTTTTTTTAATCTACGTTCCTGTCACAACCGTCCTGGGGGTGTGACACTCGCCTTTTTCTCATTTTGATTTTATGATTTCATAAATCTATTAAATCCATCGTATTTAAGGTTTAATATTTCTTAATATAATAGTGTTTTAATATTTCTACGTACAAAAATGTTCAAATTCGTACTCAGAATCGTACTAACAAAGTTAATCCTACAAATATATTTAATACTATTTTAACTTTGGTTTAAGAACATTATTTCGTCTCTGTATTTTTCTGATACTCTGCTTTTATTCCACGATTCATCTGCATTTATTTATGAATAATTTCTTTTTTTAAATTCGTTGATCACTTGTGCCTTTTCTTATGTTACTGGTATAAAATTCTTAATACCCATTCTTAGTTGATATAAAATTAAAGCCATCACAATTTTAATTTTTATAGACCAGGCCACTGTTTCAAAAAATTAATGAGAACCAGCAAATGTTTTCAAGACGTTAAGAATGTATAGTAATCAAATACAATGAATGATCATATGATAAAAATTATTCCAGTTGTACTATCAATTCCAAGATTTTTTTTTCACTGAGCCAAAACTCCAACTAAACATCAAGAAGAGTCTTCATTTTAATCAATTTTTAATATTTTTTGTGATAAAATGGTTAGTTAATGACTTGTAATTTTTGAGTAATGAATAAATTGAAATACTATACGGGGTATCCCAGAACTAAACGTTAGGCGGAAATATGGTGATAGTATTGATCGCCATGAAAAAAATACAAAATTAAATTACTGCATGTAGATTGAAAATTGAGAGCTTTTTTGTGCAACCTAGATCTTTAGTGAAACTGGAACTTTTTTCTCCTTATTGTGGTTAATTTTTATTATTTTGTTCATTTAAACTTTGAATCCTTAACCCTAAATAACATTTCTAGGACCATATTCAAAAATAATGACACAATGGCCCATGTTTTCTAGAGTTAAGGAGTATTTGTTAAACTATTCTATAAATCAAATTTATCAAAATCGGTCGACCTTGCAAAGCTTTTCTATAAAAATGTGTACTAAAGTATGTTGGCACGTTCCATCGAAATTTGGCGCAGTTATATCGCGATTCTAAATTGTAAACTACAAAACAATTTTATAACAAAAATTTGTAAAAAAAAATAAAAACCTTATATACCTTATATAACACACATATATATATATATATATATATATATATATATATATATATATATAATCTGAGCAGTATGTGCATATGTATGAGTATATTATTTTGTATTTTATAATTTATGGTGAACCTATGTCTGAATACATTGTTCCACTAAATTACTTCCTGTAAACCAAACGAGAAAAATTATGAATCGCTGGTACTTCGCAGAAAGTTCTAAATAACAAACTCGGCTTTATTGTTGCCTGTGCTGGTAAATGTTAATTTGAAAATAAAACTTTGAGCATTTTGCTGTACTTTTAGTATAGAACATATACATTTCCATGTTAAAACATTTACTAACTCAAATTCTGCACTAAAATGCGAACAAATGCTTAAAAAGTTGATGCGTCATTGCGGCTCCGACTTCAAAAGATTAAAGGAGGCCTGAACTTTTTAATGAAATCTGCGCCAGAAATATATCATCTAAGGTAGACGAATTCTTTAATCAGTGTTATGTACGTGCTTTAATAGAATTTTTAATTAATTATATGCCAGCGAACACGGACGTTTTTTAGAATTAATTATACTATCTAAATATTGCAACGGAGTCTTATGAGCAGCATAATAATAAAATTTCTGGGAGCGAAAACTAAAATCTCCGAAGGCATGATATAAATTTCGTAATACATATTTTATTATAACTATCAAATTTAATTCTTTAATGTTCAGATTTTATTTATATTAAAAACTTTAAAACGGTGTATTTCAATTCTTATGTCATATTGAACATTAAATCTGTACTAGAATTTGATGTGAAATATTTAAGTGTTTAAATATAAAGTTTAACATTATTTTATGTCAAAATTGTTGCCAATAAGGTTTTATTACAATCATTAATATTCTAATGTCTAATATAAATATTGCAATATTATTAATATTAATAATAAGCTCTTTTGCATCATTTTTGTAAAGTGTGTTTGTAACATGTGTTTTTTGCCCTTTATATAACTATTTTTTGAAAAATTTAATATATGAATTTAAAAACTCATTCTAATTTTCTATTTTTGTAAAATATATGAGTAATGAAAAGCAGAATTTTTGTTCACAATGAAATTGGCCATTGGAATAAAATTAATAAGTTTCTGGGATATTTAGAACGTAATTTATATATATTGTCTAGTCTAATTTTGGAAATTTAACTCCAGCATGAACTCTCATTATTGTTTAAAACAACTAACTACTGCTGTCCAGTGAGAACTAGCAAAAATTACAAATAGATAAGCACTAAGAAACAATTATGTATGTTTTTCTAGTAAAATTACCTAGTAAATTATTGAATTTATCACATGCTTTTTAATTTTTGAATTCATCTGTTCGACATCTAAATTTTTTGTCACTAAAGTTTATGGAACCGAATTTCGAAAGATAATTTCTATCAACTCATCTTCGGTAGCCACCATGTTACAAAAATCTAATGTATTTATTGACTATATTAAATTATATAAGAATGACTATATTAAATTATCAATTTGGTATGTTTTTTATCTTTTTTTCACATTTAAATTCATTTTAAATTTAAATCTTAACTAATAAGTTCCTTGACTTTCCTAAGAAGTTTGTATTTTCTCAAAAAAAAAAAAAAAAACATTTGCTAAAATGATGTATTTGTATCATTTTTCGAAGCTTCAAATCATTCTGACCAAATTTAGAAAAAGTGTAGTGCAAATTTTTGACCTTTCATCAAAAGCAGCTCGTTAGGATTATCAATATTGTGCGGCGATCGGTCGAGTCGTTTTTTTATAATTAGCAGAAAAGTCCACGTTTTAGCCCACAGCTATTATTCGATTATTTAAAAAATCGAAACCCGATCGAAAGATATTGATTGGGTAAAGTGTTGATTAGTTTTTGACAAAGGTCGACCGGACCTGTGGTGTTTCGTAGGTAGCTACTGATTACAGTTGTCGTTCACATTTGAATAAAAACTCGTGAAAAAAAACATTTGCTAATTGTATCATTTCTCGGAAGTTTAAATCATTCTGACCAAATTTAGAAAAAGTGTAGTGCCGATTTTTGACCCTTCATCAAAACCAGATTAATAGGTTTACCAATTTTGCGCAACGATTGGTCGAGTCGTTTTTTTATAATTAGCAAAGAAGTCCACGTTTTAACCCACATCTTTTATTTGATTATTTATTTAAAAAATCGAAACCCGATCGAAAGATATTGATTGGTTAACGCGTTGATTAGTTATCTTTCGGCCGTTTCTTGTACGTTCTGTGGTGTTTCGTAGGTAGCTACTGATTACAGTTGTCGTTCACATTTGATATATAACTACGAAATGTAATGTTTTATATATAATAAACAAACAAAGCAATTTTAGGTATTTTAAAATATATAGTATAGTTATCTATTGAAAACATGGCCTGTTCCCAGATGTTTAATTTCAAGACTTTATTGTAATATTTAAATACTCTAATTATCTAGTCACTGATAATACTTTAATTCTGAAATATGGTTATAAAGCAAATTATACCATTTTTTGTTTTCTCGAAGTTTTAGGTCATTCTGAATCGTTTGACCCCAAAATAGTAAAATGCATGCAGATATGTTGTATGTGAAACCAAATTCGGCTTCTCATCGACATTTATGCAAAATAAACCCATAAATAGAAACCCTCAGGAATAAAACATTTTACGTATAATAAATCAAATCATTTTGAAAATACGTGTAATATTTATATTTACAGTATGCTACCTTGATTGATATGATACACATCTAGTTCTAATGTTCACAAGGTACTGCTCATAATTTATATATAACCAGGAAAGAAGTATAATCTGATTTTCATCTATATGTAGATCATATTACATAGACTTCTGCGGAAGTTCCTGCTTGTTCTAGTTGCATATATGATGAGTAATTCAAGCGGATCCTCATTTTACATTCATCAACGTCAGTAAGGAAAACTGCAATGTAATTTATTATCGAAATTCATTATCAATTGATTGAAATTAGCGGCTTTGAAGCTTCAAATTTGTCAGTGCTTATCGACTGCGCTGTCACAAGCTAACTAACACATTTATTCGGATTGAATTATTAACGAGACAATTATAAAGTTTCCTTGTTGTCAACTTCAATAACGATTTGAATATTTCAAATTCGGATCTAGATGCATTTGAATATTTCATATGTTGTCAAAGTAAAGCCATATACTAACTCTGGAGAATGTGTAAGGAACTTTTGATTGATCGAGAGCAGGATTTGAGTAATTGAAATAATATTTATGAATTGTCAAAGCAAATACTGTCGTTGTCAATAGACTTTATATATATGTATATATGTATGATTTAATTTTGGCTTCGTTTTTCTTTTTGATTCCAGTTTTGTGGAAATAGTTTCAAAGTGACACTGGTCGTTTTATCACTTCGATCAACGTCAATCACTTCTACGATTTTATCGATAGTTTGAACAGTACCTACAAGTTCCACATTTGACATAAAAAAATCCTGAACTGAATCTAAAAATATGCATATAATTAATTGTTACAGTATCGGGACCGTTATCAGTAATAAGTAATAACTTAATTTCATAAATGATAGATTTGCTTTGAAAGAAAATGTGTCAAATGTGTAGAATTTGCTCTTTGTTCACTAAAGCATCATTATATTTCAAAAACTGTCATTATCATATTATGACTGGAATGAGAACCTAGACTATAATATGAGCATAAAATAAACTTTTAAATTATTTTATAGTTCATAATTTTACTTCACATGATTTTCTTTCAGCAGCATAATATCACATTTCGCATTTTATGACATTAACCAAAACTTGAATATGAAGTTAAACAACTTGGCCTTACTTGTCATTTTATAGTGATGACTTTGCTCTTTTCAACTTCTAGAAAACTTTAAATTACAAAGACCTCAGGAAAAATTGCAGTTACGTTAGTAACATATTTTTTACGTTTTCGTTACTCATTTTGTTTCAACTTCACATTTTAAATATTTATACAAATATATATATATATATATAAGTATTTGCCCTAGAATAAAAAATAATACTGTATTCTTAAAAATAATTGCATACAATTTGTCGCAAATAAAGACATAAGGCGTAAGTGGCATTTGCCAAAACTTTGCTCATATGTGTATATAATAGACAGGAATAAACATAATTAATAAGAATCGAGTTTTGGTAATTGATACGGTAAAATTTTGAAATTTATACTAATCTATTTAACCTAAACTTACTCCAATGAGTAATGAAAAGCCGAATTTTTGTTCACAATGAAATTGGCCATTGGAATAAAATTAACAAGTTTAGAACGTAATTTATATATATTGTCTAGTGTAATTTCCGAAATTTAACTCCAACATGTATTCTCATTATTGTTTAAAACAACTAATTACTGTCTGGTGAAAATTAGCAAAAATTACAGATAGATGGTACTAAGAAACAATTATGTATGTTTTCCTGTAAAATTACCTAGTAAGTTATTGAATTTATCACATGCTTTAAATTGTATCTAGTCACAGATATTACTTTAATTCTGAAATATGGCTAATGGCCTTACTTATGAGGTAAATTGCACCATTTTTTATTTTCTCACTCCAAACTTTCATGATTAAACCGCTTTTCGTGATTAGAATATCTATCTATAATCAAACAAAATTTTATCAAAATCCTCAATTTTTTCAACTATTAACAAAATAAACACGGCCTGGTTAATCAAACATGAATCAAAACTATTCGTAACCAATATTTTATTAAAACATTTTGAAATTTCAAAATTTATTCAGAATTGTTGGTGAAAATGTGTCAAAAACTTTCGCACTTCAACTAATCATGATCAAATAGATCGACCCAAAAAACTAAACAACATAAGTTCTTATCGAATTTTATCAAATGGCTTTTAATTTTTCCAATCAGTGCTGACATTTTTGAGAAAATGTCGATAAAACACATACACACATACATTTTTATAATGTTGATATCCTACGATTCAGAATGACTTGATATCTATTTCGAGAAAACATAAAATTGAATTAGCGATTGTCTGGTGAAAGTGCAATTTCTGCCTTCAACAAGTTTATAACAAATATTAAAAATAATGGTTCAAATATATATTCAGGCATTAAAACTAGGAAAACACATATGAAATAATTTGATAATTTTAAATTTTATTATATTTTTTTCAAATGACATAATTACGTTTAATCAAACTTTACAGAAAAATTAAACTAATTTAACTTTTTAATTATTAGCCAAGTTCAGATTAGTTTGGCCAGTTCTATCTTTATGACGTTTTCATTTATTATACAAAATTATCACCGTAACATTTTTTTGGCGTACTCATCAAACAAATTTATACAAGGGTATTCATATTTCCTGAATATATCAAATTTTAAATAAATTTAACATCACTATCGTAATGTTTGTGTTAATAACAAAATCGATTTAAATTTAATTAATCAATCAAAAAGTTGACACATAACGTACCAAAATGTCATTTCTATTAGACTTGATTAAAATGTGTTGGCGTTAATGAAATCGCTTTTATGTAAATCGAACGACTGAATGCAAATTTCATTTCAATCGACGTTTATTTAATCGCAAGGGTATTACGCATTATTATCAAATTAAGCGAAAGCACATATGTTCCTGAAATTAGTATTCAGAGTATCATTATAAATGAGACTAATTATATTGCGAGTGCCATTCTTCGGCTTCTCTCCATATATATATATATATATATATATATATATATATATATATAATATATATATATATATATATATATATATATATATATATATATATATATATATATATATATATGTTTATATACATGGATATATTCAAGTTTCCTTGCTCCCAAGGGCTTGATAAAAAAACAATTCTCTGAAAGTATCAGCTCTTATAATATTAACTTTTAGATAGAGCGCAATTCAATCAAAGTGTTGTACGGAAATAGCATGGATAAAATTTTGAAAATTAAAAAAATAATTTTAGGTATAACTGGCAAGTGAATGAAAAGTGAAAATTCGTGTCATTTTTTATTGAAAATTCGGCGCCTTGCAAAATTTTTGAATTTTTTTTAATTGCGCTCTATCTAAAAGACAATGTTAAGAGCTAACACTTTCAGAGAATAGTTTTTTATCAATTTGGAACCATTTGAGCCTTTGGGAGCAAGGAAATTCAAAAATGTCCATATATAGGACCACCCTATATATATATATATATATATATATATATATATATATCCACTCAGAAATAACAAAACTTTACCTTGGAATGAATGAGTGATCTGACCAAAGTCTGATGGTGAGTCAGACTCCTACTCAATTCAGGGAAATTAACAGTGAGAGATTTTCCTTTACCATTTCATATAGCACTTCCAGGGTTTCTTAACAATTGAAAATATATATATTTGATCTATATTTTAAGTGAAAAACGGATACCATTATTGCTTTCGTATCGGGTTATCTGGACTGCATCGAACAGGATTCTTCATCGTTCTCCTAAAAAGATTTTTCTACCATATGGCATATCAAATTTCCTAATAAAAGAAAATAATTTTTGTTGGAGTTAATTTCATAGGAGAAGAAGAGAAATTCATAAAAGAATATATTTTTATAGTTCATTTATTGAATATTTTTTCACATTTTGGCTAAACTGTGTGTCATTTACAACTGATATTTTTCTAAGCACCTGAAGTCGATCTAAAATATATCATTTATTCATTTAATAAATTTATACTAATCTTATTACTATAATATATAGAATTATATCAACCAATGTTTGATTACCAGCAAACTATTCTTGATTTGTCCACACAACGGCATAACTTTTGCAATAACGTTGTAACTATAGATCAGATTTAATCTAGAAACTAATCTCCTATGTCATGGAACATACAATTTTAGACACTATTCCAAGAATATGAGTCTATAATGGCTGAAATTTTCTACAATTATTTATAAAATATACTAATGTACCAACGTCAAATAAGGAGTTAAGTTTTAATAGCATAATCCTTTAAGAGCTTTTCACAGGATTATTCTCATGGCTACTTAAGTCGAGAGCTTACAGGAGCTTTCGCTGTATAAATGACATATACGTGTACTGAGAATAAACAAATCTTTAATGTACGAAGAATATGCATGTGCAGAAATACACACATATGTGTATATATATATATATATATATATATATATATATATTAACAAAGTCTAATAATCGGGCACAACATCAATAAAAAACATGAATTTCTTTCAAAAATTTATTTTAAATCCATACGTTTCGGCTATAATCCAAGCCTCGTTCAGGAAAATTAGTTGACCTTAGTGTTAAATTGGAAAAATTTTAATAATCCATGGTATTAGGATATGGTAATGCACTACACTATGTATTATAAAATTAACTTGAAATTAAACAATATTTTCACAAAATACTGATTTGAAAAAATCACAAATGGATAGTGTGTTATTCGTAGACTGGTTGAAGATGTAATGTAATCTAAGATTACATTACATCTTCAACCAGTCTACGAATAACACACTATCCATTTGTGATTTTTTCAAATCAGTATTTGTGAAAATAATTGTGTAATTCAAGTTAATGTTTATAATACATAGTGTAGTGCATTACCATATCCTAATACCATGGATTATTAAATTTTCCAATTAACACTAAGATCAACTAATTTTCCACTGAATGAAGGCTAGGATTATAGCCGAAACGTATGGATTTAAAATAAATTTTTGAAAGAAATTCATGTTTTTTATTGATGTTATGCCCGATTATTAGACTTTGTTAATACATATGTCAACATCCAATTCAGAATCATACAAATATATATATATATATATATAGGGTGTTCCACAACTTATCGTCAAGCCAAAACAGGGTAATAGTATTAATCTTAACTCTTACAATTAGAAAAATAATTTATTGTCAATGTGGTTTAGAGTTGAACCTAGTAAAACTGTTTGGTTTCTGGTAAAACATT
Source organism: Ctenocephalides felis (assembly GCF_003426905.1). Lineage (NCBI taxonomy): Eukaryota > Metazoa > Arthropoda > Insecta > Siphonaptera > Pulicidae > Ctenocephalides > Ctenocephalides felis. Next base: position 25,142,305 of record NW_020539725.1, on the reverse strand, counting down.
GTAAGTTCGAAGTTTGAACTTGAGATTCAGAACATAAATGTATGACAAAGCACTTTGTACATAAACAGTACTTGTGAACTGTGACATAACTATGATTGTGTATTCTCACATGACGGATCTACTTTGAGCAAAACGCTAATTATTACATTGTGTAGCAAGGCAAATTACTATGATCGTTGGTTGTTTGTGTGTTATTGTGTATTATTAAGATGTATGTAAATGCTATTTACCAAATCCTTTAATAAATTTAAATTCTCTATGTTTAGTAAAAAAAAAACAACCATGTAGGTAGTTCTAGAGTACATTTGGTTGAGTGGTACCTGAAGATTGCTTACCAAAACCATTGTAAGAGATAATACCTACTCGAACAGAAAAATTAAAGTGTAAATATTAAAGTTACAAATGATGAAGTACTATAAGGTGAGAAAGGTGATAAGAGAAGCATTTTTGACAAAACTTTGTTCATATTAGATGGATGCTGAAACGTAAGGTTATGTTTAATAAATTTTATTAATTTATTCTCACAATCAATTAGAATTACATTCTATGAGCAAAAATATAAACGCATGTAAATAGTTTAAAAGTCGTTTGTTAAAGACGAAAAGAATGAAAGAAAATAATCTTAGGATGAAGCCTTTACTACATACATACAAGCAGTATTGCTTGGAAATTTTTGTATATATTTGTAATATCATTAAGTGAAGCGAATTTTCTTGTTTTATTTACTTTAACTATGTATATAAGGCATGTACTTGGCACATGTCATAGCATATGTAACAAATTTTGTTCTGAATGTTTCATAAGATATGAGATATGCGCATATATCAAGAATTGGGTTCTAGTAAATGTTGAGGCGTGGTCGAATTTTTGACAAGTTGCTGAGGTCATGGTCGAAATTAAACCTAGATTAGAAGCATATTTGAACAGATTGCACTCAACATTTGCTGAAAAAGAAAATTCGATATTTTAGGTATAAGTATAAATAAATTTTATGGGCCCCTTTTCATACAACGATAACACTATGTTTAACTTTCATCCGGCATTTTGTTGCAAATATTTATAAGCAAAATAGGAATGAATATTAATTTAGTTGAATATAAATTTAACTTTATTTTTTTTAATTATTCATTTGTTCTGTTGATCACAAATTTTAATTTTATTTATTCTTTTTAATTATTCTTTCTTATTTTTTATATTGTTTATTATTTACATTAAAGTACCTACTACATTTAGAGCTAAGCAGGGCATACCCTGGAAAAAACACTATTCACAAATAATAAAAATTTTAAAGTAAATACAAAGTGAAATATACGTCATTTTGAAAGCATGTTTTTTATAACAGTAATTTATATAATAATTTTATAACAGTATATTTACAATAAATATTAGATGAACATGTTTTATACTGAATTGTATAACAGACAAAATTGTGAACACTTATCATTATAACTACTAAAACTTTATGGAAATTTAAAATGCGAACAAAAATCTCAAGGGTGCGAGATTTATGCATAGATTTCAAAGAATACATTCATTTTCTATATATTCATATATACCTTGAAATCTGTATTAAATAAATAACTTATATTTATCAAATATAGTGTAATCAAAATATTTCAAACTGAAATTGTTTGAACTTTTTAATATGTCAATATTGATCAATGCTGACAATATCGAATTAATATCCACGTCATTAGTATTCAAACTTGTATTTAATATTTTGATATACAAATAATGAAGCTAATAATTTATATGAAATCAACATGGTACTTGTTTAACCTCATCATTCCTTTGATTGCGAAACCATGATATTTACATTTCACAATAATACCGGTTGAAATTACAATTTGAGTCAAGTATTTATTTGGTGAAATTATTACTGTTTGAAAATAAAGTGCACTGACCTATTTGGCAAAATTAATATGATACGAATTTTAGTAGTCAAAGTAGATAATAGCCTAAAAATCATTACATTTTACTATTAGTAATTTATTAATTTAATTAAGGGTTTTTTATGATACTGTGATAAAATACACATTTATGTCTATGGATGTATATATAGAATGAATCAAACTATAAAGTTTAAACTAATATTGTTAGACGTTCAAAGCATTTGTGATAATTTCTATATTCCTTGACAAATGTTGGAACTACATATCAAAGTTGAAACCATAGATAAGAAACTGGTTAAAACCATATTTTCATGCAAACGTTAAAATCGATTTCGATAATTATACATTGTTTATTCAAATTGATAATTTGACTAGTTAATTCATTTGTGAGTATATGTAATAACAGAAAAAAATTATTAGTTAAAAAATTTAAAAGTTTAAAAATGAGCATTTGTAATTAAATGATTAGATATTTAGTTTAGAAATTCTAACTGAACTAGTGAATAAAAAGATTAAAAATTGTTACTTCCACGCTAGGCTGCTATGCTCGAGTAAAAATCTAATGACAAATTAAACAAAAAATGTGTTTATTTTACTAATAAAATTTAAGAATATTGTCTAAATTTTCTTTTTTGACAAGTTTATTTAATACATGAAATATTTTACTAACTTTAAAATAGCAAAATGAATATTTTAAATGGAAACTAAGAGTAAACACGACTAAATAGACCTTACACTGTGTTGATCTACATATATATCTATAATTTTTATATTTTATAGAATTTTCAGGAAGCACATTCTTCAAAGAACCACTACAAACTCTCTCTATTGCAGCTATTTTGTAATACTATATTATATGATTTCCTCCTATCAAATAAGAAATAATTACAAGAGTTTCACTAGATAATAGCGCACTGAAGTAATACGAAGCACATTTGTCCTATTAGCATATAGTGTTCCCTGTGTTGTACCCAGAGGCCGCTTGTAAACTAAATTGAACCATCAGCCCAATTGTAACACAATAGTAAATTGTAGTTTGTACGGAATACTGAGTACTGGGACACATAAAAAAATATAATGAACTTAATAATATATTATATGAGCTCAAGATGATATTCGTTAGAAACCCCGTCATTCCTTTGATTACTTGTATTGGAAAGCCACGATATTTACTACATTTTTAGGCGACGCTATTCGATCCTCCATTGGTGGATAATGATTACTTCATGAAGACCAATTACAGAAATCTGTTGTAATAATGACATAAAATGAATTTTAGAGAAAATATTGAAAAGTTGACGGAATGCAGATTTTGTGAGTGTACAATACTGGTAGTCAAATTTAATTAAAGCTTAAGTTTGCGGTCGATATATTTCTTTAATTTTGAATAAATTTTAATTGACTTACTTCTGAATTAGTATTGAAAAAGAATGAATTAACTAATTAAGTTTACTCAATTTTTTAAACAATTGTTTTTATTACATATAACACTTTAAAAAGAGAAAACTTTATTTAACTTAATACTATAAAATATCAAAAAAATTTTACTTGTACTCTGTTTTACCTTCATTTAATATTAAAATATTTAATCTTAATAACATATCATGAATGTAGTCTTGAAGATCCGCGGTTAAAATGGCCTACCACGAATAACTCAAAAACGAGTAAAGTTAGTAAATTTTTAACAACAATATTTGAAAGTAGAGAGCAAAAGATGTGTGACCAGCTATCGGCTATGTTTGAAAATCTATAACTAAAGTATTTTCTTTCGTTGTCAGTTTTTTGGTTGGGAGTTCTCTGTTGTTAAGTTTACTTAATATAATTGTGAAGTACGCGATATTGATTGTTTTATAAAATATATTGTCATTTTCAATTTAAATTGAACAGGCGTTTTTATATAACTTACAACATCTTGTTATTAAAACTAAGACTATTTCGAAATATGGGAGTTAAGTAATAAAAGTGATTAGAAAATAAAATCCGTTTAAATAACAATATAAATTTATAATCGTATATTGAATAGCAAAATACAATTTAAATAAGTAATTGAATATATTAAATATGCCCGTTTTCCTTCCTCCTATTCGTATAAACATATGTTCATATATGTATGTATGTATGTATGTATGTATGTAAATGAGGGTATATAGTATACATACCTTTTTATCTATAGACTACGTGCAGATTTATATATAGACTATAGGATAAATCTGCAGGTTTATTGTCAAGCAATTACCTTCGAATATGGGCTTAGCAAAACCTCAGGTTTTGTCTTCGTGGATCGTTAGAATAAGGGGTATGCAAATATGTGCGCACGTAAATATCCTCATCAATATTTGTTTGCATAAATTTACATATATATATATATATATATATATATATATATAATGTACATATTTGTGTGTACATACGAGTATATACTTCATTATAATGGTGTAGATAAGTATAGAAACGTAAAGCTCCTAAAATATATGTGGGTGTAAGTTGAGTGAAAAAGGTATAAGACAAATAAAACAATAAATTTGGCATTCTCTAGAAAAACATCCCTTATGAATCCTTTACTTTAGACATAGATGCCTTTAAATAAGAATTTACATAAAAGAATACGTTTTTGCTTATTCGCATTTTCCTTTGTTTTCTAACCGTGAAAAAACACCCACACAAATGTACAAGACTTACCTGTATATATATATATATATATATATATATATATATATATTTGCGAACTTTAACAATTGTTGGGCAACGCTTTTTTTAGGGAATGCTATTAATCATTTTATAAAAAGGTACAGGAAAAAATTGCATCATTAAAAATAATGGTTACCATTTCTCAAGGGTGCGAGATTTATGCATAGATTTCAAAGAATACATTCATTTTTTATACATTCTTATTATAAATTTACATATATATATATATATATATATATATATATATATATATATAATAGTGTGTGTGTGTTTCTGATGCAGACGTGACCAAAACATTTATATAGAGTAAGTACTTTGAAATGAATAAAGGAAATCAATTATAGGTAATTTTCTTCGATCGCGTGGAATAAACTTTGGAGCACTTCTGCATTTATGTAAAATGTACATAGTTATGTAAATTCAAGAATTGTCTAGATTTATGCATGTATATATATATATATTTATATATATATACATTAAAATTTTTTTTGTGTATTGAAATAAATGCGTGACTAGGCTAGGTCTTTTGTTTGAGTATGTCGGGCTCAATACAGCAATAATACCGACAATAATTTTCACGCTTATGTTTTGCCTCTTGGCCCCATGATATCCGTCGTTAAGTATTTCTTTATGGGAGGAGGCTCAAGAATTCTAAAATTTCTAGTCTTAATTGGTCCCATTCGGTCTTCTTTTCAAGGATTACAAGTCTACTGGTAAGAAATGTGCTATGGCATTCCACGCAGCCTCGGATGTACTCGATTTCATATTTATCAAAATTTTGAACAGGTTTTACGGATTATTGAAAATATTAATAATTCTAATCATTTGCTATATTTTGTAAAATATTTATTAATTTCTCCAAACAAACCATTCCGCACGATGACCTTGCAATTCGATAGAACATACAAATGTCTTCTATATTTTTGACAGTATGGATCAACCACTGAATTGGTTTCAAAATTAAAAGTTCAAAGCGTCATTTTTTTATCAAAAATTTAGAAAATGTTCAAGCATTTTCAAGTTAAAAAAAAATACGGCTTCTATAAAGTCTGTATAGCGGAATTTGCAGAAATCAAGAGATGCCATGTGCCACTAGTTTTTAACTTCCCGTAGGGCAAGTTATAGTAATCGCAAAAAAATCGAAAATGAAAATTTTTGTATATCTTTACGTTTCAAAACCTTCTGAACATTTTAGCATACCTTAGAAAAAATGGATGTATGTGGGTGTGTGTATGTGCGTGTATGTGTGTGTGCGGATACAAATTTTCGTCGACCATTTCGGGAACACAGATCAACCGATTTCAATAATTTAAAAAAACATTCGATTCGTATTGATAAGGAGACGTGCTGATTAGTCTTTGGTGAAGGCAGATTTAGCCGTTCCGAAGATACGGGGCAAAAAGCGCCAAAAATAGTAACTCAGTTTTTAAGAGAACGGAGCGTCCGATTTTAATAATTCAAAGAACATTTTACTTGTATTGACAAGATGAAGAATTGGTCAAATTTTCATGAAGGTAGGTCTAGCGGTTTCAGAGATCTAATGAAAAAAGTAAAAAAAAGCCATTTGGCGGTGAAAAATGATCATTAGACATATGCACATCAAATTATCAGATATTCTATAGAGATTTTAACAATAAGTATAAATTTTGTTTACATTCCCATGGGTTCAGTACCACCTATTAGACGACGACGCATGGCGCTTAAGCGCTTTGACATTTCGTCTCTATGCAGTTAAAGCAGTACGATTGCTATGAAAAAAAATTCAGAATTTCCAAAATATGTCGAAATAAAGAAAACATTTTTTTTCAATATTTTTTTTTTTAAAAAGTAAGTCTGTGTCAAATTCATAGTTTCCCAAAAATCTAACTTTTTTTAAAGTAAAACTTTTTCAATAATGTTAATCGTTTTTAAAAAAATAATAATTTTTGGTACGGGGTGTTCCAGCAATTTGTCTTAAGGCACGATGCCATGCGCTAGTTAATTTTGTTCACATACTTGTTCGTTTCTATGGCCATCACTAAAAATTGGTACGAGAAAGAATATTTATACAAAATATTTTAAATGTGGGCAAAAGAACGTACACAGTGAAACTGTCACGATCAGGTAACAGCTTTGCACAAATTATTTAAGGTGCGATTTTTATTGTATGTAGAGAATCATTTATAAATATACGTCATAAAAGCTCTTTACTGAGCGTGCAAAATGTCCCAAAACTTTATAATACTTTCGTGTTTTTTTCAAAATAGTTGGGAATTAGAGAATCTATATGTAAAGCAAAAACTCTCCATATATAATTGATCTGAATAAAATACCACTTAGCTATCACTCTATGTCCATTCGAGTGGAAAAATCAGCACCGCCCTAACAAAAATTTTTCGGTTCCACGCTAATGTGTCGTCGTGTGCGTGTGAATGTTTTTGTGTATTCAAACGGATGTGTGAGCTTTCCTTGATTGTGTCCGTGATAGAACGTCTGCATGTGCCGAGCCCGAGGCGGCTCGTACGTTCCGCATTGCGCCAAAAACAGAACACTGGGTCTTGCGAATGCACGAATTGTTTCGGTTTGAAAAGCACCAATTTGTTGATCGTTGGAGCGAATAGACAAAACCCACTATTGTGTACATTCCTTTTAAACGACGCACTTTGGCACAGTTGTCCGTTCGAAAAAAAAAACAGTTAAGCAAATAAACGGTTGGATCACAAGTAGTTGCATTCAAAATGCACCACTCTACACTTTAATTATACGGGTCATAGGTCCTGTTCATGCAGTACGCAAATTCAAATTACTTCCTTCAATAAATTTATTACTTAAATAATCAGTTGAAATTTAACATTACTATGACATAAGTTCTAAGCTTTATGGGGCCGATTCTGCCGTAAAATAGACCAATGTTATGACAAGGCTATGTTACGTAGCGCCTCTCAAACAAAATGGTACTAAATACTGTTAAAATGCTATTTGCTGAGCAGTAACATTCATTTTACACATAAAATGCAACTTTGACGTTTGTGGATTTTCTAGGTTAGCTTTTCTATCTGAAACGCATGTCTGCCCAACAACCACGTAGTATTGACAGTTTTTAGTACCACTTTATATGAAAAACACTACGTAATATAGCTTTGCCATAACATTGGTCTATTTTACGACAGAATCGACCCTTATGTTTAAATGTAATATAATGAAAAAATTATTGGACGTGATTGTGACGATTAATCAAAATCTTTAGTCTTGACTGTTACTGACTCTTCTAAATATTAACCCTTAATATACCATCGAGCATCTATCATAAATAATTTTTATTTATTCATGCATTTAAGAAATATTGAAAATGCAAATAAAATCAACTATGAAATTATAATTTTTTTATGACAACAATATTTTTTTTTATAAATTCACGTTTACAAATTTTGATTCAATATATTTTTGAAACATTTATCGGTACATACATTTTCTTTCTGATGATGAAAACCGTTGTTTACATTCAATTCACTAGTGATTACAAGTATGTATTATATATTGCATCCACGAGCTTTTCAGTGAGAGTCAATACGTTAAAATACACAAGTATAAAAATATATTACCAGTTAGTGGTTATTTATAACATAAAATAATTTGATATTTTGCCCACGGGCATTAAAATTTTCTGCTAGAGCCCACGCTACGTTTTTGCGTAGCAATATAGTAATATATTATAGCTTATAGTAAAAATATGCGTAAATTGATTATTCAAAACAAGTCCTACTAGTAATAATATAACAGATACTACTAGTAATAATATAACAGAATTATGCTAGTTTTAGAATGGTGGGCGTATATCACCCACGCAATCGTTTTTCTTGTTGCAGCTTCTACAAAGATAAATAATTTCATTTGTCGTTTTACGTTCTTAATATTAATGACAATTTTAGTCAGTCTTAAAACTAAAATGGATATAAAATTAGATATGCAGGCCCCAATAATTGCAAAACGTCCTATTATGATCTACAGCAGTGAATTTTTTGTTAATTCTTACCTTCATATTTCCTAAGATCTGAGTCCCTTATTTCTGCTTTTTCTTAAATAAAAGGTGAAAAGTACAAAAAATATTGGCGCATTTTAATTATTATTCGCGTTGCTCATCTTCTATTAAAGTAAAAGACAAAACAATTAATAAACTTTAAAAAGAAATCGCAACACCTATTTGGACATATTAAAATTATGATCCTCCAAGATGTATCAAGAACTTAAAATGTACTATGTAAGAGTTGCAAAACAACTTTACTGAAGACAATTCTAAAGCGACTAAAGTTTCTGAAATAGTGTCAACTATTTGTACAAAGTTTCGGCAGTATGTTACCAGAGTAAAAATACTGACAGAAAAACTGAAAACGTTTGATATCAAGATCAATGCAGATTATTGTTGGTTTTTATGAGCGCATCTTGAATTTTTTTTGAAAATTGATTAAGGGAGGAAAACTTATGATTTCATGCTATGCGCCTAGCTTTGTCTTAGAATTATTAAAAAATATGTGTGATAAACGCAGACTTTAACAAATACCAATTTTGAAATTCACTTTAGTTTACATAAATGTGGAGAGTTGATATTTCACAATAGACTCCTGGGGCAGTAGTGCATTTTTTTATACATGTTATTCCAATGTTGGGCAGAATTATTTTCAATTCCTACAGAACACATTTAGTATCTTTCTAAAGAACTAATTTGTTCTTGACAAAAAATACGATTCGTTAATTTTATATTTTCTTGGCCCTGTAAATCATTCTAAATCGTTTGACATCAGGATTGGGAGAAATGTGGGTGAATCAGAATGAGCGAAAATTTAACATTTTGTCGACATTTTCTCAAAAATCTCTGCACGAATTTCTAGAATTGTGAAGACATTTGATAAAGTTCAACGATTGGCCGAGCCGCTTTTTTATAATTAGCAGATAAGTGCAAAGAATCTTAAATTGATTTTGAAAACCCAAAAAGTTATACAAAATATTAGATGATAAATGTGCTGATTAGTTATTGGTACAGGCTGATTTAGTATTTCTTTTTAGTAATTTCTGAAGGTCTGCATAGTGACGCTTATGGTTTAAAAAATAAACAGTTCAACAAAATTTAGTTTAACTGGAAGTGGTTTATTTATAAATTGTTATTAAAGTTTATAATAAAAAAAATTATTTTTCATTTTAACAGAACATATGGTACTTTCAACCATTGTGGCAATTCTCTTGAAACAAAATGCTACATTTAGTTTTTTAGTATTTCTATTAAGATAAAAATAAAAAATATTCTAGTTTTAATATTCTTTGAGCAATACTTCTGATAAATAGAGAGGTAAATACAAAAATTATTATATATTTGATACAAAACGCTTCATAATTTTTATAATAAAATGCCATGAGCACATTTCTTTTATCTATGATCACATAAATATCTGTTTCCAATGTGTATTTTCTGTCATTGAATGCAGACCACCCTTTACTAGTTTCGCTTTATGGATCATATATCTGCAGATAAATAAAGCAAACGAAAATTGAGAAAAAATAACGTTCCAGAAAATCTTAGACGATTAAACGCACGTCTATAGAAATTATATCGCATTTATGTATTGCTACGACCTGCTACGCCAGATAAGACCGGGATGAATGGGCGAAGGGAATGAATGAAGAATAATGATACTTAGTATAGATATGATGTAGTATAGTCATATTATACTTATATACATATATATATATATATATATATATATATATATATAAATCTACGATTTAAGTGCTATGTCAGTCTGAGCTTTTCTATAATGGTAATTCATATTTTACGGATTATATTATAATCCTTTTCATTAGATAGCGAAACGATACTGGCAGCCAAACAAAGAGAAATGCACGAAGCAAAAGTTTTTCTATAGCAGTAATATTACACGGAATTTGTAGGATTATGAACAATGTAGGCGACTAATGATTATAAAATAACTATGGTAATATTGTGTAATATGATCTTTCTTTCTCTTTCTTCTTTCTTCTTTTTGATCTCTGGATAGTTTTTTGTGTCTAATATATTTATTATTTTCACTGAATAATTCAAGATAATTGCAAATAATTGCAAAAATTGCATAATGCGTATTTATAAATTAAAAGGACTTTACAATTATAACAGAAATCTTTATCACATCACTTTATTGATCGAATAGAATTAAACTACTTTTTACTAAGCTTATCATAATTGATTCTCTGATGCTGTAAAGATAGTATTTGTTTTCACTTCTTGAAGGAGCAATATAATAAAAAAACAAATTCATTGAAATTATTCATATAATCTACTTAATATTTAGATAATAATGAACATTCATAATATTCATTAGTTAGTATTATTAATAATTATTAAAACTTGAATACTTTCGATACTTTGTTTGGTTAGTATATTTATTTGTTGCTTTGATCTATTAACACTTATGGGACGGCACCGATTTCAAAACAATCTAGTGTACCGGCTGTAAACTTGATTTCATTGTGTATGTTATGCAATTTGTTTGATAAAAATTTGTGGTCATTGAAGGACATACATTTATAATATTAATTTATTTTTGATCATTTTATAAAAAATGGTGACGTTCAAAACATTTTCCAAAATGCATAGCTGGTTGATTTTAACATGATTTACAACAAAATGTTGTTCGCCGCCTTCCTCCTAGTGCTTTTCTGTCAGAACAGACAATACAATCACTTTTTCTTTCTCTCGCATTTAAAATATGCCACGGATTAGTTAATATATTTGTTAATTTTTGTGCTGCCATAATGGTTTGTTTTTTCTATTATATTGTCTAATAATTCATTTGTAAAATATAAAGTAAAATAATCTATTGGGGGTCTGAAGCTTCTTGGGAAACAAATAAGTACACAAAACCCATGTGTCGATTATATGCACACAGATGCATTCTTATCTTCTAGATTTGAGAAATAAGTTTAATTAAAAAATAATCTATTGGATGCCTTATATTGTTCGAGATTTGTAGTCGGGGTGTTTGTTGACATATGTCAAACTCGATAATTGAACGAAAATCGGCACATTCGCTAATGTCTTTCCTCTCTTCATTTAATTTGTCGAACTTCTTCTTTTTGTTGGTTGGATAATATCATTATCGCATTCATCACTATCTTCGGTGCGAATAGGAATTCCGTAAAATTTGTCTGTATGATTGTCTATTTGAAACTCATCTTCACTACTGCTTAATTCACAAAATTTACCAATTGTTTTACCATATTTAAAAGCGCTCGGTCGTTTTAAATATTAAAAAAGACTATATAGCAAAGAAAAAAAATACTTAAAGTTATTTTCAAAATACAACACTGTTTATCACTGCTATAATGTAAATTTATTCAACGTTTCGATGCAAACTGAGTCATTGTTTATAAAATAGCCTGTTCCTTACAGAGTATGTTCGTCCACTCAGGTGGACAGCCGTCTCCAAAGAGTTAAGATTCGATATTACAAAATAATTGCAATAATCTCATATTGTTTAATTAGAAACTAAAAGAAATTTACAATTAGGACAGAAAGCTTCGCCACTTCATTTTATTGTTCGAGAAGTATACTTGTTAATAAGCTTATCAAAGATTCTTTCATGCTCTGAAAATAGTATTTGTTTTCATTGCTTTTATAAAGAAAAACCAATTAATTGAATTTAATCAATTAGAAGGCAATAAAGGATGTGGATTACTTTTCATTTCACGATGTAATTTACAACTGTTCTTAGTGATATGTGGTAAATCTAAAATCAATATAATAAGTTAAATGACATACGATAAATGAAGATGATAATAAAAGTAGCCAGTATTACTTCTAATTTAAATAAGTTAAGGTTGATTAGAATATTTATTAATTTGCATTTAATGAAATTAATTATACAGGGAAAAATGTGAAAATGTATTTAAACTATCAGTGCCTTTCTTGTGTAAGTACGTTCTTGATCTGATCTATTTTTCAATTAAATTAAAATTCAAAAAATTCTTAATAGTTTTAAATAGTTCTTGAAGCAGCATTTTGTTCTAACCAACGGGGATTTATTCATAATTGATCATCTATTTTTACGTAAAAACTACCTTTGAAAGTAAAGTTATTTATTCAAAAGTATTCTTTTATTGATCATGAAAATATTTGCTGAAAGAAATGTGTTGCAGTGAAACCAGCTCTTTTTTCTAGCTATTATGCATCAATTCAAAAATTATCAGGATTAAAAAAATTCCCATAATTAAATGTTTAAAGTTCTAGATTAAATAAAATATGAACTATGAAGGAGCAAAATTACAATAATACAAATAATTTGGATTTTTTTTGTTAAAATAAATTTTTTAAAAAAGCAATTTACTATATGAAATTGGAGTAAGTAGAATTCTAGTAAAATCATATGAAATATGTAATTTGTGAAACGGAAGTATATTTTTGCATATGCAAGCTAAAATCGCATATGAAAGTAGTTTTGAAACTTAACTTTTCTCAGCACGTGCAGCGTCGTCAACTTCAACGGCATAAAGTTTGAAAAATTCTGCATTAATCGATTGATAGCCACGTCACATGTATGTAGAATACTAAAAAGCCTTTTAATCGGCTGAGAATAATTAATTGGGAGCACGTGAACTAATTGGCTTCGAAAGCAGCTAACGACCGTTTGATAGATTTACTTTAATGAAATTTCGTCGGCGTTTATAGAAGTCTACTGAACCGATTTAAAACTTTAGAAGTAATTTGATAATACGTAGAATTAGGCTCACGTTGATCGGTTGAACGGATTTTTTCATAAGTAATTGCTTTATGAAATTAGCTAGCTACAAATTACCAGCATTGTTTGAAAATTCCAAACCGTTTGAGTAAGTTCACACTGGTGCTGATTAGTTTTTGGTAAAAATTATTTTATGAACTTGTGATAGATTTAAATTTCTCACGCATTTTTAATTACAAGCATTCGATAAGGTTTGGCACCCAGGACTTTTATATAAAATAAAAACATACCTTCCATCCAGGTATTATGGGATTTTCAAATCATATCTACAAGATAGGATTTTTCAAGTAAAAGTAAATCAAGTAACATCTGATTTCCACAAAATTATGTCAGGAGTTCCACAAGGTAGTATTTTTGGACCCTTCTTATATGTTTTATACACAAAGGACCTCCCATTACTTGAAAATCTGACACTTGCTGCATTCGCTGACGATATTGCCATACTAGGTAGTAATCACAGTGCTGATCAAGCTTCCCGACAAACGCAAGAACATATCAATAAACTACAAATGTGGCTTGCCAAATGGAAGATTTGCATAAATGAAACCAAATCAGCTCATATCACATTTACCCTGAGAGAGGGTACTTGTCCTCCAATTTATTTAAACAACGTCCAGATTCCGAAACAGAACATAGTGAAATATCTTGGTCTTCATTTAGATAGCAGACTTACTTGGAAAAGCCACATAAAAACAAAAAAGCAGCAAATAATGATCAAAATGAAAGAATTTGATTGGCTTCTGCGTAAAAAGTCTAAGCTCACTGTTGAAAATAAGTTGCTGCTATATAAATCAATTATCAAACCAATCTGGACCTACGGAATTGAGCTCTGGGGATGTGCTTACAAATCTAATATAGCTATAATGCAGAGAACTCAGTCAAAAATTTTACGAACAATTCTTAATTCTCCATGGTACGTAACAAATGAAACCATTCACAGCGACCTCAAGATGAAAACGGTGCATTTAACTTTCCAAGAATTCAGAGAAAAATACAAACGCAAACTGGACTCACATTCGAACCCCTCTATAGTAGAAATTACTAAACCTTATAGTACAAGAAGATTAAAACGACAATGGCCTTTAGACTTGGTCTTAGATTAGGTCCAATATAATATTATTATATTAATTGTTAAACTGAGATGATCTCATTGGAGCTCTTCTTAGGCATCGCTCTTACATTGTCATTTTAGCTCATAGGAATCTTTATGTATTTCAGATTGCTAAATAAAACGAGTCAAAAAAAAAAAAAAATATAAAAAAAAATAAAATTATCAAAATATATTGATAAGTTTAGATTTCTGACATTAACATTAATCGGATCGAAAAATCGGCCAAATCTTTTCTTCTTATCGAGTGGAAAACATAGTGATATTTTCAAAAAATTATACAATAAACTTTTTGATATATCTAAATAATTGTCTTGCTCAATCAATATTGAGCTAGAAAATCAATATATTGAAAATGAATGAAAATTGAACTTCAATTAATTATTAATTAATATTATCTTTAATTTTTTTTTTGTATAATGTAAGTAAAATAGTCAACAAATTCGGCAAAATATGTCTTTCTAACGGCAATTGAATCACACTTTAAATGAAGAGAAAATAAAATTAGTAAAACGCATTTTCTGGCAAAAAACTGCCTTCAACAACTGGAAATATTACTATGTAAAGAATATTCCAAATCATTGTTAATTAAATTTATTATATCTAGGTATTGGGTATACTCTAAATGCTTAGCTTATTATTCAATCTTTAAACATAATTGCTGAATATATCTGGGTTTGTATGATAAATAATTTATCATATAAATTAATACATAATAATAGAGGATAGCAATTTAAAATAGTGGGTTAATGCTGTATATATTAGTACCCAGTGGTGTTGTCGAGCCGGAACCCGCCGGAACGTCGTTCCGGCAAATCATTTTTGGGGCGGAACGCGTTCCGGCAAAAAAAGATATAAAAAATCCTCCGAGATATCCTTACCGCCAGCTCGAAAAAAGTAGTTCCGAGAAAAACGCGTTCAAAGTTTTGAGACTCGGTCGGACCCAAACCGAGGCCACGTCACTTAAACGGATATAACTCAGGAAATAATAGTAATAGTGAATACCCCCTTAAGAAATTCAGCTCGCATAAGTTACTCAAACATTTAATAAAATTTATAGATCTATGTCTATTGTCGCATAGTGCACACAATCGTTTAAAAGTGCAGTAATTAATTTTTTATGAGGTGATAACGGCAAAGGCAGCAGTAAGGTGTAATCGACGCCTTTTAGATATTTTAGATATTTAATACCGAGATAAAATTTCTTATAGAAAAAATAATATTCATAAATTAAATCTTATATCTTATCTTATAATTCTTATCTCATCTTATCTTATAATCTTATATAAATTCGCATTTCTTATACGCTAACACCTACATCATAGGTTCCTATTCGTGTATTTTTATAGCCTTACGTATGCCTATACGTTGCATTCTATACTACATGCCTTACATCTATATACCATGCGCTATATTTCATCACATACTCTCAAATCCCTACATTGTATACCGAATACACCTAACCTATATCTACTATATATTCTATTACCTATATTTTTTTTACACGCTACATTAACCCTACCGAGAATCGAACCCGGGTCCGCCGCGTGGAACGCGACGACCTTATCCACTACACCACCGTAACGCTACAATCAACCGTCTTTTTTCGCGTGTCGTCGCGCCACCTCAGTATTAATTATCTAATTAATTAGAAAATGACCCGCGGAAACAACAGTGCGTCCCATATTATATTATTAATGGGGATACCCGATAGAGTAGTGGCTAAGGTGCGCGACTTTCACGCGGAGGTCCCGGGTTCAATTCCCGGTATAGACAATAGATAATATATATAATAGGTAGAGATAATACATAGGGCGTAAGGTAAACCTATATAATATAGGTGAATATATAAATTAGACAGTAGTATTTATAAGAAGTAAAAGGCATGTAGGTATATAATAAGTTAATGACGGTATAGATATCTCACGGTATGATAGATAATAGATATCTATATATGATATACAATAATATAAAATAGTATAGTATGATAGGTAATAGGTTATCTATCATATTATTAATAGAATATATAAATTAGACAGTAGTATTTATAAGAAGTAAAAGGTATGTAGGGGGTATATAATAAGTTAATGACGGTATAGGTATCTCACGGTATGATAGATAATAGATATCTATATATGATATACAATAATATAGTATAGTATAGTATGATAGGTAATAGGTTATCTATCATATTATTAAGATAATGTCTTATGAAGTATTGTAATAAATCTTGAGTACGTTTACATCATAATAAATACATGTAGGTACTAATGAATACAAATAATACCAGAATAAATATAATTAATGTCATTGAAGAATATAAATTATGTACTCAATGATTCCCTCATATTTGTACAATTTAATGTATAGACTAGCTGTATATAATAGAGTTAATTATATGATAAGTCAATATATTACATTTGTGAGTTCTTATCGAAATTTATCAAATTTTTTGAACCGGATTTTAAATTTTAGCGTTCCGGCAAAAAAAATATTAGCACAACACCACTGTTAGTACCTACTAGTAAAATTATGAGCAAAAATTATTATTCAAATCCATGCTTAGAATGAAACTTCCAATGTTTCAGATTGATACAAACTTTCCTTGTGTGACCTACAAGCATCCTTTAAGAATATTTTGGACAGAAGCCAACTGCTTGTTACATAAATTGAATTTTATTGCGGATTATATGTTTCTAACATATTTTGAAAAATTTATGGTTACAACTGTCTCTTCCATATTTATTTGCGAAGAGCCGGTTACATTTATAATAAAATGTGTCAAGTGCAAAACCTGGTTTGATTAAAGTTGCATCGCAGACGTGATGAAGAATACTATAGTTGCATTGTTTTTCACAAAGCTTTTTCGCAAAAACAAAATTATAAAATATTGGAAAATAAACCAATTTGACATCTACCACCCACGCACGCGATGTTTTTGCAATATATTTTTTTACTATTCATTTGGCAGATAACTACGAAATATGCTTTGTTTATCAGAACATCCGCGAATTTATACTTTTGTTTACTAAAACCGACTAGAAAATATTTTTTCATATTATGACCTTCGTGTCATGTGCGATTGATATGCTGCCACTTTGACACTTTCAGTGTTATGAGGTTTGATATGAAACGTCAAAGATGGTATACGAAAATACCGCTCCACAACAGTAGAAAACGTCATATTTGATTAGTATTTCATGTCGATAATTAGAACTGAATATACAATAACAACAAAACATTGTTCAACTTATTCTGATGTTTCATTTGATCTTTAAACGGTAGCTATCTTTGCTTCAAACCTCTATGAATTCTCTACTACAAAATGTCTTCTTGGACATTATTCAACTGGCAACCGGTCGCTTAAATATGTATTATGTATGTCAAGTGTATATACATATATAATATATATATATATATATATATATATATATATATATATAATTCTAAGCACGTTTGATGTTGAAATTATATTTTTATGTATAAATCTACATTACCTTTAGTCACATGTCGCATTTATGCGTATTCCCGTGCGTACGTTCGCATAACAATGAAAATCCACTTTGAAATATTAAATTATTCACCATTATCACGAAGTCGTGAAAATGACTGTCATAAAAATTTATAGGATTTTTACAATTTTCAACGGATGGATAAACTTTAGTGCAACTTTTATGAATGCATGCGTTTCGCTACTTCATTCGTCATTTTTTGACGTTTTTTCTGAATATTCCAAACCATGTACCCATTAGTCACGAAGAGATTAAAGGATTACATCAGAAATGTTGAGTTACGGATTAAATTTATTCTTTCTGGTCGGGTATTAGCACGAATACATGTGTCTATATATATATATATATATATATATATATATATATATATATATATATATATATATATACTGAATAAAAAGTGCTAGTTTCTTACATTTCAATTTTTACAAATTTTTCCATCGATGTTCCGGTTATACGGATTTTCCGTTTTCTTCAAAATTCTTTAGAATTATGTCAGCGTGATATAATCTACCACCAATTCACAGGATGGCGACAAATGGGTAAAATTATATTACAAAGATTCAATTAAAATTTGTTATAACAAAATCAAACCATTTTGATTCTGAAACCATGTATTCTAGTTATCAAAATTTTTATTTTACATAGGAAATGATTCAATTATAATTATATAATTTTCAATGCCAAATTTAATATAGTTTATTTTTGAATGTAAAAAAATGTAATTTACTAAACGAATTAATGAAAAAAATGAATGGGTCTGCGATACATCCAGAAAATTCTATACTCGTTTATCTATGATCCAGGGTATTTTTTAAAGATCATTTAAAATTGGTACAAAACTAATCATTTATCCAGTTCTTTTTTATTAGTTATTAATTAGCTAACAACTAGGAATTTTTTTACCAGTAGATGTACTTTTTTAACTGAGGTGTTGATATTTCTGGTACTTATTTTACATTAACAGAGATTAATAATCGGGCATTACATCAATATAAACCATCTGCTCATCTAGTCAAATTAAATCATTACTAATTATTATTAAAAATAGTCAAAATTTGGTCAAAATAGCATTATGTCTATTAGAGTATTATTGGAAAATAAACTGTTAAGTTACTCAATGTTCTAAAATTTATAATGCTAAAAAGACTGTTGGATTAGTTAGCATTATATACCTGATATAATAATTGTTTTGTCGAGAAAGACACCTGCACTTGTCTTAAATATCAAGTTTAAAGCTTCAACAAGAGGAACGCTCACCTAAATTGCAGCACACATTGCAGTCTAATAATATGGTAATTAGTAGAACTGTGCCAAATTACAGAATATGGTGATTATTATGGTAAGAGTTGGAAAACTACATCATATGAAATCCATATCATTAAAAATTGTGATATTAAATTGAGATTAATTTCTTATAACAGCAAATTAAAATTAAAAACTCACAAAATTCACATTGAGAACAACATTGAATATTGAATCTAAAACTAATTAGAGAAAAATTAGGAAATTTCTGCATGTAGAACAAATGTTATAGTAAAAAATTTCAAAAATACGACAAGCATGCGTTTAAAAATAGTACAATGATGCAGAAAAGAAAAATTCATGCAATTGGGTCTATCCTTAAAACAGAATACTACAATTGTTCTGATCCTGTTCGATTTGTGTAAGCAATATGAAGTATGAATTTTTATATATTTCACATAGGGATTTTTTCTTCTAATTTATGATCTAAGAACTTCTATAAGCTATTGAAATAAACTTTTTAAAGTTCACATGTCATGAAGTATGCATTTTTATATATTTCACATAAGGATTTTTTTTTCTAATTTATGATCTAAGAACTTCTATAAGCTATTGAAATAAACTTTTTACTTAACAACGTCGCTTTATAGAAGGCAATCCAACAGTACACCTTATTACATATTTACCTTACATTCAATATTACATATTTATTATTAAAATGATAATATTTTTAATTTGAAGCATCAATACTGAAAAAAGATTGTTTTTGGGTTTGCATATTGTACATCTTTTCATGTAAAACCGGAGTTCCCACTGCTCAATATCAGATTGACCAAAGCTGTGTCGAAATTTGAAACCTGTGGTTGCAAAGTCAAAACTTTCACCATCGAACCCTTGTATGGAATTAAAGCTACTGAATGCTCATGAAACGTAAAAAACTCGAATAAAAATAATAACTGATATAACATCGCTAATAGGAAAGTTTCAAATTTCAGATATTTTTATTTACCTTTGGAATTACAAATATAATTCAATAACGGATATGTGCGGGGATATTTCCATTACGTAATTGAATATTGCATGGTACAATAACTCCATATCTGTTTGAGTTTGGTTCAATCTGTGGTCTGATGGTATTAAATACAATACAAAGGTTTATATTGGTACAAACTCAATGGTCTTTACTAAGACGATTTCTATGGAATAGGAAAACTAATTGATTTCCATAGGATTTCCGTTATTGCTATATTTATTGAGATTCGTGAAAAGTAAATTGCTTGATATAATTGTGACTATGAAATTTATTCCGCGGTTGAAACAAAGTTATTGACTAAAATATGTTCAGTCTGGCCATCATCTCTATTTACACACATTGATATCTTAGTCAGTAATAATTGCAATGACTCTCAATTACACTCTTGCTTTCTATATATGATCTCTATATTTACTAATACTGCCACTCTACATTAATTACTGTTTTGTCAATGTCTATACATAATTCAAGAGGAATTTCTATTTATAATTAGCAAATGTTAATTTGTTTTTAGGCATTTGGGTTTTGCAAGTATGCAAGATATTCCCAAATTATTTTTTATACGTAATATTCAAAGTTAATCAATACATAAAGCACAATGACGACGAAATCGCCTTACATTTGTTATATCATGAACTCTAATATTTCACATATAAAATATTTCTGTAAATATGCATTTTGAAGTTTTAATTTAATTTTGAATATATTTTGCGTAGTGTTATGGAATAAATGATGGGTTTAAAATAATGTTCCATCCAATAAATTTATTATGATTCATCTAATATGTGATGGGATTTTGTAATATGATCATTCGTAATATAACTCAAAATGAATATTGGGTTTAATAATTTATGCTCAAATGCATTTACTACTGTAGACTATAAAATGAATTATGCATCTCACTAATACATGCATTACTAGATAAAATAAACACATAAAAAATATATTTTGGTCTATAATTAATGTATTAAAGTTTTTACGTATCACACGAAAAATGCATATATCCGTTAATGGGCAAAATTGTTACAGCTCCTAATATATAGATTTTTACACAAGTGCTATAACTTCTTTCGATAATACTTTTAAAATAGTTAAAATTAAATATTAAAATAATAGACTGTTTTTGAAAGCAATCTAATTTGGTGGTGATCTGATTTAATTTGTTTCGAGAAAAGTTCAAGTTTTAGTGGTCGAGATTTTCATAAAAAAATTATTAGTAAATCATGGAGACAACTTTTTTTAGAATTTAGTCTATGATTATTCCTACACACCCAAGTAAGCTTGTTGAATTTTATGATGCAGAGCACGTTCTTGGAATATATTTTATACATAAAATATTCCACAAGATACTCATTTATTTATATGTTTTCAAGCAATGCAATGAATGTCGAGATGTAATCAATATTGAAGTGAAACTTATCTGATTTCATCATTGGCAGCCCTTGATTGTAAATAGAACCCACGTCAATACTACGTACTGATGGTCATCAACGTCTGCCCATCTAGAGCTTTATCTGCTTCCTCTGATTCAACGTCATGTTTTTCTTATAAGATTTTTCCAACTTGACCTCAATGTGCAGGATCTAAACACACACTAACGCATATATATATGTATATATATATATATATATATATATAAACACACACATACGCACAGATATATATATATATATATATATATATATATATATATATATCTGTGTGTATGTGTAAAACTTATTTTATATTTTACATTTGTAGATTTGAGAAACGTACCCACGTGAATGTTATTTCACCTTCTATATAATGATAATATAATATTTTAAAATTTATACTAAATTGACAGAAAATTGATTCCATCGCTTATTTTGGCTTCTTAGCAGAGTCTTAATTTATTTTATTTTAAAAGAAGTAGTCCTGACTGCTTATTTTGTCTAGTGGAAAGTTGCATGAATTTTCCAATAAACGAAAAAAATCGATTCAATCAATTTTTTTGTTTATATACAAGTATAATCTACCTGTCAACTAGTCACCTGTCTTTTGATCCGCCTGCCCACTTGCCTACCTCTTTATATTTATATATATATATATATATATATATATTTTTATGCTTTATTTAATAGCAATCAGAATTTTTTATATTTATTTACCCGTTTACTTTTTTACTTGTTTACCTGTCAGCATGTCTCTTTTACTAATTTTTTGTTCTATTTTCTACCTGTCTACTGGTTATAAGTGCCAATCTGCTTAACTACTTACCTGTGTACTTTTTTACCTGTTTAGTTGCATATCTTCTTTCCAGTCAACCTGTTAACTAATATTTTTTGAATCATCCAAATAAGTTTTCTCAACAAGCTGTTATTTTTCATTTAATTTTTCATTTTCGGTTAAATTTAATTTTAACTATTGTCCTTGAAAATTATGAGGTGATTAGTAAAAATGACAAGCTGGTCTTGTAACATCGGAATACATGATAAATGAGAATAAAATTGATGATAAATGATTCCGTTCGATTTCTTTACGAGTCGTTTCTGCAAGATATGGTATGAAAATATGTTTTATGTTTACTTTTTGCGTTTTTGGATCGAATTTGATAGAAATGTCCTTCGTCATCCTCCTTGATTATTTCGACACTGATTTTCTTAAGCTTGTGCCATTAATTCGTTCTTATCTAGAGCAACAGCTCCTTTTAAGTGATAATAACCGAAAAGGTCAAAATGTCTTAATTCGGAAATAGAAAAGTATCTTTGGTATTAAGGACATCTAATGTACTTGTATAACGAGTAGAAATGTTTTTTTTTAATGATTATTCTTGAGAAATGCAAGAAGAATTTAAATCTTTGCAACGCGTCTCTATCTTTTACTTTCAGAAAATCATGTGTTGAGTTCAAATATTCGGAGAAGTATTTTTAATCTCATTTTCAATTGATCATGAATTATTATATAAGAGCATTATCAGACTTAAACGTAGACTATATTTTAATTCGTGTACAAGTTAAGTTACTTGAAATTCTAAAATTTTACTCAAAATTGTTGATCTAGTCAAATTTCAAATGAAAATAAAATCTTACATTATATATCCGGAAATGAAAAACTATTTCTGACATACACATTATAAATTTTTCATCTTCAAATTACAATTATTACTAGCAAACGTGACGAGAATCTAAATGTATTCTATATTTGCAACCCGGCTTGATCATAATTTATACTTTTATAAAAATACTTCTTTTATTCGAAAAACTTGCATGCAAAAGATCTTGGAGTACTTCATAAGCTATTTTAAATCCATAATAAATAAAAAGATTGAATATCATTTTTAGTTGATTAATTTTTAAAAGATTATGATACAATGTAGTAGACGTATCCATTTCCTCATAAAAATCTAGATAAAGAGAGAGTGAAAATAGCTCATTCTGGCGCTGTTGAAAAGGGCAACTATTATAAAGAAAAACCATTGGGTTGTCTTTTAATATAAAATGCTTCAAAAAAGATAAGGCAGTCATGGGTTGCCTTTTTCAAAAGAGCAAAGTTGAGAAAAAGTCTTCATAACAACTTAATTTGACTCTTAAGTTTTGTTTAAGTTTGAACTTAAGTTTTGATTTCTGTTTAACAAATAAATTATCTGGACATATGAATGTTTTTATTCAAAAGCTTCCAACAAATATCCAACTGTTTGAATTTTTTCCGTAATCTTTGAATATTCCTAAGTGACCTTATTCTCCATAACACTCCACTTTATCATAGTAGAATATGATGACTTTGTCACTTGGAGCGAATAAGCGCTTTATATAATTGTTATTGATTTTCCATCAAGCTCAAATGTCGTATTTTTCTGACGCTCTTTATATATCCACACATTAATTGACGCCGTCAAGCATATGTGAGCTTTTGAAAGTTCATTGTACATATTACATGAATTCCATTTGAAATGATCACTATGTCGTTAAGTTAATGAATAGTTAGGAAATTGTGTTATTTTTATTATCAATTAATTGGTAGGAATATTATTAGATTGTTATAGTATGTATGAAATTAATTTATTTTAATTCTATCATAATTATTAGTCACAATATGTCACAATTTGAGTAATAATGCGCTGGAGTGCTATAATAATTTTGGAAGTTATTTGAAGTAAATCTGTTACATATCTGATAATAATGCAATGTAATTTAAGTACATAATTGTGCTAATGGTTCAGTTTGATGATTCAGATATATTTAACATTTTTTAATATTTCTATAAAATTTATTTAATCAAAAGAATAATAATTGTACACAATTAATTTAGACTTGGCATTTAGAGTAGATTAGTAAACTTGGTTCGATTTCTCATAGGTTTTTATCACAACGGCTTCAATCATACTATAAATTTATCCATAAATATTTATTAGATGATAATATGTGCGAAACATGATGAATTTAGATTAATTTATTACATTTGTATATAATTATGCTTATAAGTATTTAGATATATCTCGAGTTTTATAGATTAAATTATACCAATTAAACACATTGTTTTTTATAATCCATTTTTAATACATACTATATTTACGTATGGATATTGGCTTTGTTTTTGTTTGACCTTTTTAGTAAAATATATTAAAATCTGCTTGATTTATCCGATATAAAATTTTTAATTGAAGTTTATTGCTATATTTCTCTTACGAAAGAATTCCTAAATTTCTTGATATCAACTTCTGTGAACTTGAGGTAAAATAAAATATTTTAAATAAAGTTTTAACTGCTAAGTCAGCTTAATTAATTATTAGGAATTGTAATGAGATTTGTCAAAAGTTGTAGTATTAACTAAAATTCGAATTTTGATTTTCATTCATGAGTCATAATTATAAATAATTAAAAAAAATAAAAATACTAGTGGTAAAAAACATTAAAGAAAAACAAATGTATATATATATACAAACACATTGAAGAAAAACAAATGTATATATATTCATATATATATATATATATATATATATATATATACATATATATATATACAGAAGACGTGTTTGACAAACGTATCATTAAATATACATTGAAGGACGGAACACATGAATACAGAATTTGTGAATACCGAAGTTCAAGCCTTTATAAACCCTTTATATTTGCACACATAAATATTCATACATATGTATATATATATATATATATATATATATATATATATCTCAATACATACATACGCATATACATACGTAATACCAAAAATTTTTATGTACTTTCAGATCATTTTCCCTACCTTTTTGCATCCTTAATCTGTTTTCATATTTTGTTACCATCAAATGTTAATATAATATTAGTTAATACTATTCAAGATTCTGAGGAAGCTAAAAGTTAGATTCAATTGTGTTAAGTTGGAACCGTGGAATCAATCCTTTTCAAACTGTTAAAAATATTTTCATATAAGAATATTTTGCGTAATGTATATAAATTTCCCTAATTTTTACCCCATACGAGTTGCTATTTTTAAACGAATTAGTGAAACCAATTCCTATCAAATTAGCTAAATCATTTCTTTATATGAAATTCATACAAATTTCTTATCATAAATCGATTTAAAATTTAGATTCCTATCTTAAAATGTTCAGAAGTAAAAGCTTAATCACATTTTAATGAGTGCTCATACATTTTCCCATAAGTAATTTACATAGATACATGTGTAAGTATGTATGCCATTAGTTTTATTAATTTACCGTAGGGTAATGTTTTACATTAAGTCCTTCTGATTATTTTGACATACTTTTCTGTATGTTGTATTCATGTACTTACAATATGTTATGAAATTCTACTATAATGAAATTACTTTGAATTCGTTACTAATGAATTATAGATAAGATATGAATTTCTACAAAAACGTCGAATGTCTAAGTATTCCATTATAATTAAAACTATAAAATAAAATCTTTATTGTTAATTAAATTTGTATTAGAACTTATTCAATAATATCTTTGAACTGGGTGATCAATCGATCGTGCTATTTGGAGCATATGAAACAAATAATAAAAATAACAGAAATGGTACATATACGTAGGCTTATATAAACATTATATATATATATATATATATATATATATATATATATAGTATGCGCATAAATTTTGTATTCCATACGGGTACTTTGAACTTTATGCCTTTTGTAAGCAAACATAGCTCGAAGCAAAATTTAATACTTTATTCAAGATTTCATTTTAGACAAGGAAAAGTCGTACAATAAGAAATGTATATTTGCGTTTAGTAATGACGTAATATATATATATATATATATATATATATATATATGTGTGTGTGTGTGTATACTTAATTTCAAAAATGTACCCATACAATATGCATCAATAGCTCAAGTGACAATATAATAAATAAAATTGTTTTCCAACACTGAACAACATACGTGAATGCTATAACACTCATTTTCATTATGATGCTGAATATCCTGAATGCTATAGCATTCAAATTTCAAAGTTAATTATATTGAAATCAATTTTATATAACCTCACGTTCGTATAATTATTACACCTTTCAAGTTAATAACTAATTAATTCCTTAGGTTTCGTATTATCTTATCATTTCCCGTAATCACTAATTAAATTGATCCAGTAAAATGCATAAAATAGAAGAGTACATGGATCATTCATTGCATATAACGATTAAAATGAACGATGTATAATAAAATTTTCTATGGCATATTCAATTTAGTAAAAAAATAAATCATTGTTAATATATGCTGAAACTTTTACTGTATGAGAACGTATTAAATTTAAAAATTGACCATACAATCTTTATCTATATCATTACAAATGACAAAATGATAAATTAAATTTGGTTTCAGCGCTAAAATATGAAATTGATTTGCATATAATTGAAACATTTTTATTTATTCTTCTCACAAAAGTGCTGAACCTATTTTTGAAATTCTAAGCTTTTACACATAGTTACCCCTTGTCGAATATTTCAAGTTTACATAACACTAGCAAATATATTATTAAAACAAAATGAATAAATTTGCTTTTTTTTCACTGCATTCAAAAATTATTATTTGATATTTCAGATGTTACTTGATATTTCTTTCGACTTTAAAATATTGATTAAAAATATGTTTCCAAGTAATACAAAAATTTATATTTAGACCATATGAACTGTCAATGCCTCATCACTATTTGAAAATAAAAAAAGAGAACATCTTTTAAATAACTTCAAAATACCATGCTCAAGTGCAAAACCAGGCCATAACCAGTTCGAGTTCCTAATACGAACCATGTTTTATAAAAAATCTTATTCTTGAAACATGTGTCCAAGGCGAGTTCAACTTGAGATTTGTAGAAATTGGAATACTAATACAGAATATATAAATATATGTATATATATATATATATATATATATATATATATAATGGTATTTGTAATGGATATATGCACTTCAGAGCACCCGGTTTTGTTATGACAAGAAATAATTTGTTTTCAATTCATTACGAATGTTTTAATATGAAAGATACAAATTAATTTATTTTGTGTATATATGTGTATATATATGTATGTGTGTATGTGTATGTATATTTTTATGATTCCTGTTTTGCAATTACATTACAAAGCATTACAAAAACAAATTATTAAACAAAACTAAATATTTTTTGAGATCAATTTCTAGAAATTTGTAATCAATTTTATAGAAATTTGTGATCGTATTCTAGAAATTAAAGTCAATTCATACTATGGTATTTAAATATTTCTAGTTATATCCTACTAGGATGTTTTACGAAACCAAAAGATATAAATAAAAATCCATAGAACTTTTTTTGTTGATGTAAAGGCTGATTTATACAAGTCCTAGATATTAATCCAGCATTAAACTCAAAAATTTACATAAAAACACACTCTCATATATATATATATATATATATATATATATATATTAACAAAGTCTAATAATCGGGCATAACATCAATAAAAAACATGAATTTCTTTCAAAAATTTATTTTAAATCCATACGTTTCGGCTATAATTCTAGCCTTCATTCAGTGGAAACTAAAAATAAAATTAAAAACTAAAACAATTGAATTGGAGTGAAAAGAAAAAATAAAATAGTAATTAGTACTTACAATTAGTAGATCTTAGTGTTAAATTGGAAAATTTCAATAATCTATGGTATTAGGATATGGTAATGCACTACACTATGTATTATATACATATATAATACATATATGTATTATATATGTATATATATATATATATATATATATATATATGCGCAGTATAATCAGAAATATATAATTCACAAAAATCAATTTGTTTTTCCGTTTGACTGAATTCAATTTAAATCTGTATTGAATATTTAACTTTGATGTATTTTGGGATTATTGTAAATATTGGTATCTTGAGGATAAAGTACTCACTAACACAAATAATATGTCAATGAAATATTTATTAAGCGATGATATTAAATATGTTATATATATATATATATATATATAAGAAGAAATTACTTCTTATATGAATTCAAGAAAAAAATTTAGTATAAATTAATTCTTAAGATTATATTCATCACAATTGCAGCGTTATTTTACCGGGACTTTCACTTTCCAAATTAATTTTGACTTGAATGTTAGTAAGCAATAACAAAATAATTCAAAATTGTTAGTTTAGTTATAATCAAAATATATTTCGTGTAATTCTGCTAAATGCAATACTGCTAAATTTTTATATTTAATGCAATCTCTTATTAACGTGCAAATATAAGAAAGCATTGCTCTTTGGAATTGGCGAAATACAGTATACTTTTTGAAAGATTCCCAAAATTTAAAAAATTGTAAATTATTGAAAAAGTTACAACTATTCCATAGGAGTTTATTGTTCAAAGCAATTTTTTTAAAAACATTCGATTTTTTCTCGGTCTATCAAAAATATTCATTTCTGTTAATTATATTCAATTAAATTTGTATATATACGTACATACATATATATATATATATATATATATAATTAATTTTATCATGTACTTAAATTTTAGTTTTAATTACAACATAATAAAAGAGCACAATCAAAATAATATCTAAATGATATCCATAATTTAAGTTTGCGTGTGTGTTATCACATATAATTCGTTCTGTCATAATTGTACCTATAAAACTAATCATTTCTGATGGATTTAATAATTTATTTTCATTTTCATATTCATTTTCAGATGGATAGTGTGGGCTTGGCACTGTTGGTGACATTTGTCGTTCTGATAGTTTTAGCCTTATTAGCCGGTGTTATATTTTATATTCTTTACAAGAGGAAAAGGAAGCGCGAGGATAGCGAGGAAGGATCTATAAGGTAACAATATTTTTTCAATGTTTATATATAACATATTTCTTTGATTTAAAATTACACTAATTATATTCATAAATGCATATATACCAGAATGATTGTGCATGGTAAATTTCCATTTAAATATATATGGTAAACGTCATGAGATGTCAACCAAATGTACACAAAGTAGAGATTTCTTAAAAATATAAAATCGAAAACATTGTGCAAAATGTACTAAATGTGATATATTCAAATGTTGATGTAGCTCTTGCTCATCTATCTAATGTCCACCAAACATCGTGGTTTGAATTATTTTTTTTTTAAAGTTTGCTTCAACTAAGCATGTTAATAGTTAGTATTTTCAAAAAATATTATCCGAATTTGTTCCGAAAATTTATTTTTGCTGCATAAGCAATATGGTCTAAATAATAGCTGCTATAAAAGTTTTGCTTATGGACCGTAATTTTAATGAATGCTTAACTATGATCAACAAAATTTACAAATTGTCGAGAAACTCTTTTCTAAAACGATTTTTAAAAAATTGGCACTAAGAATTTTGTTGAAAAGTAACTTTATTTTATTGATAAAAAATTTAATATAAATTATTTGATGAAATTATATTTATCTTTTTCCATTATAATATACATAAATCTCTAAATTTGTGTCTAAAATATCTAAATAAAACATAAAACGTGTATATTTTTCATCAAAATTTAATATACAAATATTAATATGTTTTATTTTAAAAAAATGAATGTGCTTATGTGCTTCTTCTAGGAAATATTTAAAAAGTAAAAGATGTATTATACATATAAGGTGAAATGTTTTAGATATGATTTATTTCCTTTCTTTTCAAATAGATTTTATCATTACGAATAAATTATTCATCAGAATCTCTACAAAGAGTACTTATCTATCATCAATTTCAAAACAAAATCGTTAAAAATTAATCTCTATCAAACTACAAATATTATAGCTCTTATTGCTGTACTTCTGTTTTATATAGCTATATTGTTATTTTTTGTTTAATGCCATGTGACTACTAATTCTGTTTAGGAAACATTTTCTCTTACAATTGATTAAGGTCTCACTCAATTATTATTGTCATATGAAGTTGAATTAATTAGTCTCTCAAATGGATGTATTTTGTATATTTGTTTCCTGAATACTGATACGGTGTATACATTTATGTAAGCGCATTAGATTATCCAAGCGTTAATTTGATAACAATTGTTTTTCATTAAAACCCATTTGCATGTATTAGTGTCTTATTCTTACCCTTGTAGCACATACAATTGGTTTTTTCCTATGACAGGCGAATAAATGTTGCTTTTCTATCAATAATTTAATTTATTTGTTATTTTCTAACAATGGCTCAAATCTAATTAATTATTTGTTTGCAGTTAAATTACATATTACTAATGCAATATTTTATTATAAATATATTATTGGTATTAAATAGTAATAAAATAATTTCAAATTTTATGAATATCATTCAATGAATACTTTCTAATATCTTGTGACATTGGCAAAAACAAAAAAATTTACAGAACAAATAAAAATGCTGTAATTTTTTTCATTGGTTATTTACTTTGACGTAAAACTACAAGGCGTCTCCACCGTTTATCTAACCACAAATGCAGGGTCACGATTAACGTATAAATCATTATATATATATATATATATATATATATATATATATATAAATTAAAATTAAAATAATGAGAGTTGAAAATCTTTGAGTATTGATAAAGTAATTATAGGGTTTCGAATCAATCACATTGCGTTCAAAATGTTGCATTCGAAAGATGGCATAGAATTATCTGAATTTACTTAAAAAGGAAAGACAAACAAATACAAAATTGCAATATAAACAATGCAATAATTAAATAAACTGAATAAATATAGAAACCAATTAATGAATAATTAAATTATTTATATTAGGGGCTGTTGTATAAACAATCGAGCATGAACTATTTATACACACACATGATTATTTACAAATACATAATTGTATTTTATTCTAACGAATTATTCTAAAAATGTCCTATTTATTATAATATATTGTTTTTATGTATCTTTTGGTTTTATGCGTTAGGCTAAAACTGACTTCTGACTTTTCAGATATATCCCAAAATGTATTCAGGACAGCAAACTTGTGAAAATTCTTTCATGTCGGCATTTTCAAAAACGTGCAGTGAAACCTATATGAGGTACAGGTTACAAATGTTTGCGCACAATTCGATTGATAAATGTCAATACTAAACAGTATATATTATATAAGTTTGCTTTCTGAATACGTTTGTAGAATGTAACCAAGTGCGTGCCACAAAAGGTATCTTCATCCTATAACCATGATATAAAATATGTAAATCAGTATTTTTATCTCATAATCATAAAAAAGTATGAAAGCCAAACTATAAACTTTAATGAACAAAATTATTAATTAACTTCTTCTAAATGAAATGCAGGTTTATTTGTTTAAAACTAAAGATATCGTAGTGTAAATTATTAACTCAGAGTCAATATTCTACTTGTAAATATTTGTATCCTGCTAAAGAGGAATAATGAATGACTATCTTGTGGTTGTATGTTTCGTATGTATACAGATGCTACGCTTTTTCTTTATAGTTGGCAAATTACTTCCAATATTATATTAATTTTTGTTGAAAGTATTAATTTATGCTAGAATAAATGGCAAAACAAACATCGTTATTGGAGTTATCAAATACTCTACTTATTATTTTCATCATAAGAATTTTTTTGATTCATCAAACTTAAAATATCAATGAATGAATAAATTTAAAAGTACAGTTTATGAAAAAGTGTGACAATCATTAGTTTAACATCTAAACAATCCATGTGTAAAAACTCTCTTTCCACCAAAACTGTCCCCAATGCATGTTTTCAGAAATCTGCTGAATGTTAAACTATTAAATACATTTTTGAGCATATAGATTTCAAGTCATTATATTGTTATCATAGAATGTTTAACCCATAGATAAGGAAAAATGGTTTAACCGATTTAGCTAGCTTGAAAAATATTTGCAATCCAATCTATTAATAATAAATATATGTTGAATCTTTCTTTAATTAACAGAGCAATAGATAATTCAGTTGTTAGCTTATTTACCTCTGTCAAATTGCCTGATAATAATAAAATGCATGCAAATTCTTATCACAAAATATTCTTAATTCCAAATTACCAATCGTTTCTCATATTTTGCATTTTAGGCTTGAACACGCGTCACCTGTACAAGAAACAATGACTGAAAAAAAGGGAAAATTAAATGGATTTCTCAGTATGAAAACGCCATTAATTTCCACTAAGACTTTAGGGTGAGTCTCTTATACAATTCTACATATTTGGATATTTTTATATCTAAAATTAATGCCTTATTGAGATGTTACTTAGGCCAATTATTTTAAAAATTAAAAAAAAATGATTTGTTATTGCAAATACCTATAAAATTTTAACCGCGAAGCTATAAGGACGTTGCAAATGTTCATTTTAATATCGCAGAAGGGTTTATTTTAAAAATTCCCAAACGTTTAGGTATTTCATTGTTTTTTTTTTCAATATAATATGTATTCCTATTAAGAGAGAAGGTCAAGAATTGAATAAAATATTAAGGGCGCCTCGTTAAAAAACAATTATTTGAAATATTTAGAGTTAAGTTATTAAAGGAAAGAATGTACTTATTAAGTATAATATTTTGAATATTATTCAAAGATCAAAGTAAAATATTTACATAAAATCTTCGCAAAACAATGAAAAGACTTTCGTAATTGATGCGAACTTTAGAGCCGACAAGCTTTTCACATTTTCCTCAAAGCAAATAGCAAAGGTTAAAAATTACAAAATTTAAACAGAGCAACAAACCAAACGTTTTGGCTATATTTGTGCCTACAACCTTTTGTGAATGGTTTGGTGTACACCTTGGATAAACGTAGAATTCTGACCTAGTTTTCCGAGTGATTTCCCAGCTGAAAATGTGGAGTATGCGCTACGGAGCGTAGATGCCGCAAGTACATAATGATTTTGCTGCTGTAGAATATTATTCATCATCTTTATAAAATTATTAAATATTCAAAATAAAAAATAATACTGATGATATTGAACTAAAAATTTAAAATAAAAAAAATAATACGGTTGATAAAGTGTCATTATTAAAATGATAAAAAATAAATTACATAATACATTTCTTATGATGAAAAAATTCGATTTTAGATAAAATCTTTTCATTTTTCAAAATTATTCAGAAATATTCATTATTGGTTTATGTATCTATACACTCATTTCAAATCATTTTATGTATAATTACACTTTGGTGTTTTCTTTGTTAATTAATTAAAAGCTTTGCTTTCGTAAAGCTTTTTCATATTAATATAAAAAATTATTCACCTAATTGTTAAAGTTTTATAGAGTGGTATTTAACATAAATGTTTTATAGAGGGTTTCCCAGAACTTTAATCAAACCGAAATGGGGTGCTTGTAACAACCATGAAACGTCTTAAACATTTGAAAAAAAAATATTTTATGTTCTTGGGAAATTATGAGCTTTTAAGTATATACTCATACATATATACATACATTTTAAGTGTAACCTAGATTCTGTTAAAATTATGACTATTGTTCGTTTACTGTGGCTGATTTTTACAAATTTTGTCCATCATAACATTGAAACCGTAACTTTAAGTAATAAATCTAGGACCACAGTAAAAATAACAAAATTGCCTCACGTTTTTAAGAATTTTTGTTGTACTATGAATTTTTAAAATTTTTAATTTTTAAAAAAGGTCAGATTTGAGACGTTATTCTTTAAAAAAATGCTAAGCTGTGTTAGCAAGTTTTATCATAAATTGTCACATTTAATGATGATTGTAAAACGGCAAAATACTTGATACTTTTAATTGTGAAAAATTTCGGGTAAAAAAATAAAAACCTAAAAATAATACAATAACCGCTAACGCACTTCGCTCGCGTTCAGTTTGTAAGAAACATTGGAACTGATTGCAAGTAAAATGCATTTGCAATAATTATGTTATTTTTAGGGTTTTATTTTTCACTCG
Source organism: Ctenocephalides felis (assembly GCF_003426905.1). Classification (NCBI taxonomy): domain Eukaryota; kingdom Metazoa; phylum Arthropoda; class Insecta; order Siphonaptera; family Pulicidae; genus Ctenocephalides; species Ctenocephalides felis. Next base: position 25,107,723 of record NW_020539725.1, on the reverse strand, counting down.
TATTTTACCATTTTATCCTACTCCAATGCGCCAACTTTTGATGAAACTTGCCAACACACTTTGAGTATAATTTTTCAAAAGACGGCCTCTCGAAGTTATTTCTGTTAAATGTATTTTATTTTTACTTATAATAATAATAATATCCAATTTACATAAATGGATTAAAACAATAATATAATGAACTAATATTTGAAAAGTTTCCAAGTAACTTTTGTTTTAAAAATCATATATTCGTTTTATGTATTACTTATTGCTTATATATTCTTCATATTGAATATTATGAATGAAATAATTATATATGTTCGAGTATTTAGCCTAGTATAATATACATTACACGGATTAGTGCAGGTCACGCTACGAGGAATGTTTCATTACACGCAATTACTTACGATACTCGATGCGTTAATAACATGCAACTACATGTTTGAAATATATCTTGAACGGAATCCTACATCAAATTGCTGAAGATTTTATTTTAAAATATTTTTATGATTAATTATTATAAATAATAAAAATATAAAATCAACACTTAAATGAAATACTACTACATTTGAGAATTTCATGTTAACGTGAAGAAAATAACAAAACTAATTTCAAAATCATTTTGAAAAAGTTGATTTATTTGTTCAGAAGAGAAGCTTTGAATTGCAAATATATAATGAAAATAGTTTGATTCACCATTTGAATTACAAATTTCAAAACTTTTCATGCACCGGGATCAATATCGAAAGTTTGTATCTACTTGTTGAGATTTCCTAATATCTCGTTACTGCTAATTCTATGTTCAACAATAATTTTTGTTATATCGATAATGCACATTCATATTAAAAAAGTGAAATTATCTCTAGTATATTAAATACTTGCATTCAAACATTCACAGGCCAAATGAATATTTGGTAAATTTGTATATTTTTTATATCTATTATTATATTATTATTATATTTTTATTTTTATATCTGGTTACATCCTGTCAACAAAAATTAACTTTAAATTTCTGCATTAAAAAAATAATGCACTATACTATACATTTCTATCTTTTTTTTATTTTGTTAATATTCTAAGAGTTCTTTAAAAAATTAAAATTCCATGTTTTTCAGTGAAGGAACAAACTTGCACTTTTGTCTAAAATAACACTTGTATTTAGATTAACTGCAACTGCTTAACAAATAATAGTAAATAATTTTCTAATTTTTCAAATGTATTGCGCTTAATATATTTAGAGATATAACATCGAAACAATTGATATAATTTTAATTTTAAATAAAAATTTAAATCAAATTTTATTTGATTATGAGCTTTATGAAAATTTTTTTATGTCTAATTTGGATATATAATTTGGGTAATACCATGATTGACGTCGTATTGTACACCGTTTTGTAAATAATTAAAGTTTATGTATGTACACACATGAAATATGAATAAATAATGAATCAATAATTTATTTAAAATAGTCGCAGAGCAAATAACAAAAATCATGTTACTTATTAATAATAGTAATATGAGTAGGATATGCAATATACTAATATTAAATTAAACGCTTCTGGCTTTTAGAATTGCGCTTGAAGCAAATAACTTTATTTCTTCCTTTCATAAACTCCAACATATTTTTTCCATTTTCAACTACACGTCTTATTTTCTGGGATATTTATTTATTATCTTTTACGGTTATTGCCTCTACTTTTACAAGAACAAAGCGACAAAACAGTAAAATATTATGATTAAAGTAATTGTTTGTGTGACTGACTTTTATAACGAGATTTATCATAACATCGCAACTCAAACAAATTATCATATTACCGGATCATGTTCAATTATGAGGTTTATTTGCTGATAAACAAATGGTGAACGTGTCACCACGAATTATTATTGCTGACATATCATAATGAAATCTATACAGGAGTGGGTTCGAAACATGCACGCGTGCACGGTATCGGATATAAAAGCTTGTTTATTTGGCTTGTTTTACAAATTTGTAAAAATTATCAAGATTAATAATTATAAGTAATAGCAATAACTAATAGATTACATGTAAGGTAACCATACGTTCCGGTTTAGCCGGGACAGTCCGGGATTTCCATCTTGTGCCCCGGATTTTTCTCGAAGCAATATTTGTCCCGGAATTATGAAAATGAACTATTTCACTCTCTTTCATAGGTACTAATTTTTTCAAGATAATGAAAACAAATTGCAAAAAAGCGTATCCACATATAGATTTAAAAATATAAGTTACTAGCAAACCGGGCGAACTCCGTTTCACCACCAGATGGTTTTATTTTATGTATAAAATTTGCACAACACACGTGATTGATTTGATGGTTTCCAATTGAAATGTTAGGAAACGAATAACTTCTTTTTTTAACTTTTTTGCACAATCTCACAGTGAACACAATGTTGGTTTGTCACAAGAAATTAACTGAGCAGAGAACAATGAGTAGCAGTAAATTAGTTTGTAGTACATGCTAAGTATCAGAGATGACGCTGTATGTAAAAAAAGAAAAGTGTTTTCCGCTTTTCTGTTGAAATCTTTCTTCAATTTTCTTTGCTATAAACCTCACGGAGTCCGAAATCTTTCCAACGAATGCAAAATCGTCGAAATCGGTTCGTGCGTTCTGGAGTTATATCGTCAGGAAGAAAAACCCGATTTATTTTTATATAATAGATAACATAACATATGAGCAATTGATAAAGTTCTTACCAAAAGTCAGTTAATCTGATTTTGAAAAAAAAAAACATTAAAAAAGTGATATTTATTGCATCCCAAATAGTATTTGTTATTTTACAATCATTTTGTTTTTTTTGTCCGGGATTAGCATAACTAAAAATTGTCGTAGCGATTTTAACTTCAAAACATATGGTTACCTTATTACATGTAATTTTCTTATTTTTTCTAAATTTTACTTTTTTGTTCGTATATTTCATGAACAATTGTCTAACAGTTTCGGAGCCAAAACTTTGGAAAAAGACGTTTTGCGCGTATTTGGCAGATGCTTATAAAATTTTTGGTTTTACAACATAATTCAATAATAATTTTCTTCGATACTTTTGGAGTTTTAATCCCTACTCTAAACTTTTTCTGTGCCTTAAACGTCTTGAAATATTTTACGCTTTGGAAAAAACTTGATATTGCTTTTTTGTAAACAAACTGTGCTAAATATTTAGTATTTGATACATAACATAAATACACAATTTACGTCTATATATTAATTAATTGAATCAGAAATAACAAAATTTAGTAAGCAATTAATGAATGTAACACTAAAATCTAACATGGGCCCATTTTTATTTAGAAGGACATCGGAATTTATTTTGGCTAAATTAGATCTCTTGAAATGTGTTATAGATTTTTGTAGATCAATGCAGAATACTTAGAAAATTACTATTCTAAACACATATCAACTTTACAACTGAATATTTAATTTATACTTTTTAATATTTACAATCAACTTAATCAAGTGACTTCTATATATCTTATATATAAAAATGGATCGCAAAATGTGTTGGTAAGCGCTTAACTCAACAACGCCTGGACTAATTTGGTCAATTCTTTTTTTAAAATGTTCGTTGAAGTCCAAGGATGGTTGTTACGGCGAGAAAAAAACGAATAATTGCCGGGAAAACCCTAAAAATAGCCCTTTTCTTTTTTAATCGAGTAGGCAACGCAATTTGTAAAAAAAAATGATCTGTGTCATGACATTTTGTGTAGTTTTTGGTAATCTAATTTTGAATATATTTATATAAATATAGATATATCTTTCTATTAATCAAGCTATACTGGCAGCCAAAAACATTGATGTACATTAATTAAATTTCAAAATTCAAGAACAAATTACAGGCGAATCAGTTGATTCGACAACTAACCAAGACGATCCACCGGAGTTTTTAAATTCGCTGGATTTGCTAGGATTGTCACCTCACAATCTTCAATTAAAGGTTGGATCGGCAATTATAATGTTGCGAAATATCGACCAACTATATTCAAAGGATAGTATAAAGCAGAAGATGTTCTCGCACCATGCATTCCAATGCGTTTCCAGTGCGTTTATGGTATCATTAAGTGTTTGTGGTATTAATTTAGAAAACCCATGTTTCTCACATGGAAAATTGTATGTTGTTTGTTTCCGTATTGGAAAACCATCAGATTTGTTTGTCTATGCGCCAGGTAATCAAACAAAAAACATCGTTTATCACAAAGCACTACAATGAAAATTGAACTGATTTTTGAATTATGATTTACATTATTACAATTACTTACTTTTAAATGCTTATAGTGTTTAATTATTTTTAATTCACACCGAATGATTACCAGGGTGACGGTTCTGTTCAGGATAATTTTTTGCAAAGAATAGAAAAAAGGTAGGCACAAAACACCGCCACATTACAATGTTTTTGACAGGACGAAGTCTGTCGGGCCGGCTAGTTAAGTATAAAATAATAAAATATGTTGCAAATGTAAAGTGTATGTGTGTGTCTAAATTTGATATATTCATATTCAAAATAATTCATACAGTAATTACGTTATGGTTCAAAATAATTACGTTATATAGTAGTAATTACGTTATGATTATGAATCATTAAAATTGGATTACAAAAGTTCAAGTAGGTATATTGGATTGGTGAATGGCTACATTGACAATGGATTTATTAATTATGAATATTATTAATTAATATTGAAAATTATTATATCTGAGTATTTTATGATTATGATTTGACATTCCGCCCACTATGGAATTCATTTTCAAATAAAATTATAGTAGCATAAGAATAATTATTGTCAAGAAGAAAGAACCAGCTTTCGATAGAAATTAATTAACTGCTTTTGCTTTTCTTTTTTTGTAACCAATTCTCCGATAAAACAGACTATAACAAAGCGTTGTTATGGTAACTCTAAGTAACGCTTCTTTTTTCATATAAAATGGTAGTAAAAACTATCAATTTTGCTCAGCACAGCAAATACATAGCATTTTGACACTTCTTAATACCATTTTATATGAAAAATCTACTATTACTAAAGATACAGATTTTTAAACAATTGATACACTGAAAGTTTTGTTTGAAATGTATGATTTTTCATAACATCATTTATATAAATATAGACCGTACAAGTATATCAGCATAATTTTTTGCAAGAATGATTTTACAACATAAAATACATACTTACAAACAAAACCCTATGTAAATAGTTATTCTAGAGAACTATGATTGACAACGTACTACTTATAATTGATCTTCTTTTTAATTATAATGGATAATCATGAGTTAGTAATTAAATTACAATTTTAAGTTTCGTATAATTGAAATTTAGGTTTTGCATGGCAAATTGCCATCAATGCTCTAGGGGCAAATTTAATGACGTACATCCATAACAGAGACGTTGCTTGGGAGGGTTCACTCTCCCAGTTTATTAATTTATATCATAATTTACATGCAAAATAATGTTTACTTGCATACTATATTGGAGTTACGTGTTCGTAATAAAATTATATAGAGGCGGTACACTAACGTCTTAAGTCTTCTAATTTTAATGAAACCCGACGAGAGTAAAGGTATTGAGGCACGAAACAAATTAATCAAAAATTTAAATATAAATGGAGACAAATTTCATTTTTGTGTTTGTGTAGATATATATATATATATATATATATATATATATATATATATATATATATATATATATATATATATGTGTGTGTAGTATTAAATTTTTGTCGTTTTCAATCGATTTAGCTCAATTGGCTCAGTAGTGTACGCAATCTTACAAAAAGCCACTTTGTTTATAATTGATTTTTAATACTTTATTTATTCTTTCATAAATTTCTTTATTTATTAAAAATAAATAAACTACTATATTTCAAACTATTCAAATTACTTTGAACCATATTTATAGACATTATCATTCGTCTTACAATCAACAAATATAATTTCACAGAAATTATTATACAAAAATTTATTAGACTATTATTTATATCAGCTGAATAAAATTAGGTCATAATTGTATTGTTTATTGTAATATTCGTGTTTTAACAATTGACTATAACATAGGAACTATATCTTATGGCCCTGTTATTAGGAGTTTCGGTTTCACTCTATTTTAAAAAGAGCGACCAATAGGTTGCTTTCTAATTTATTTCAAAAGCAAATTAAATATAAATAGTGATCAGTTAATAATTACAGTCATTATATTGCCTTTCAATATTTGATAAAAATAATATATATCGTTCACAAAAGCTCAATAATGACTTTGCAATTCCGTACTTACAATAATCATAATCGTATAGAATATGCAAATAGTAATTTGGTTAACATTTTCTCTATAACTTTTTTTTAATGTCTTTTAATAATTATGAGAGTTGATGTTTAAAAATAATAAGATAACAATATGTATTAAATTATACAATTTATTCCAAATTAAAACTATATTTCCATACAGAAATGTGTATCTACATAGTTTATAATATCAACTTTATTGCATCTTTTCAAAAATGTAATAGATTAGATAATTAGATTATATCAATTTAAATTCATTTTGTATACTTTTATATTTGGCCTTCACTGTTTATAAAACAAAGTACCGTGACGTATTGATATAGCAGTGATGTAAAATAAAGGGGTTTCGAGAGTTTCCCCGAAATATTATATGCACACCGTGACCAAACCGAGGAGACAGGGATGGATAAAACAGATCAAACATTGAATTTAGTTTAAAGGAATATTTTCTTAAGTTCTTTTTTAATTCAAGTACAGTTACCATTCTGGAAATATTTTTACATTTTTAATACATAATGGTAATATTAACAAATTTATGAAATATTCTTTGAGCAGTGTCTAGAACTTAAATTACTTCAAAATATTATGAATTGATATGAAAAAATTACAAGTAAATTCCATAAATATATATGAACTTCAAGATCAATAGGCTGATTCGTAAAAAAATCTCTTTGCTTGAATATATTTAATGTTTTTCAAATAATGGAATAAATTGAAAGAGAACTGAAAATTCAATTTCGTCGTGTTAATGTATTAATAACAATCTTTATAATTCTTTTTATCAATTTGTAAAACTTAATTCATTAAATATCCAAAATTGAATTCCTTAAATATATATGAACTTAAGATCAATTCACTGATTTTATGCCAAATACCTGTCTACGTGAATAGTGCTAATGCATAATTCTAAATATAGCTTGATTTTTTTTTCAAATTACCGATTACATTGAAAGAGTATTGAAAAATCAAATTCGTCTTAAAAAACGCATTGATAATAATCTTCTTCTAAATGCTTGTAATCAATTTGAGAAACTTTTTTGAAAATTGGTTCAAAAACTTAAATTCAAATCGTTTCAAAGACATATGCACTCAATCATATTTTAAATACCTAAAAATAGCAAAAAATCTTTATCATTTATATCGAATTAGTTGTGTTTTTAGCAAAGTAGTAGAACCTTAACGCTGCAACCACAAGGTTTCGAGTTCTAATCGAGAGTCTAAGTTTCGCGTTGGGTGCAACAGCAAGGAGCTATGCTAAAAAATTGTTATATGTAGCTTAAATTGCTCGATTTGTTTGATAACATTTAATATAATTTGGCGAGGACAATTGTCTAAGACGTTTCATTCGGAAGTTAAATTATATTTATAGAAAATTCTTAGATAATTTATAGAGAAACGTTCAGCAAGAAGTTTAGGTGAAGAAGTAGTATATTACAAATTGGTCAGGTACAATGTGAAAATGATCTTCTTAATTGTATATACCTATGTACCCGCTGAAAAATTAACCTTATTGTTTTGTTAGCTAGTTAATCATTTAAATCCGCTGGGACAATTATTTTTCCTAATCGCAATTGTCTGAATGGTTAAGTAATTTTTAGCACAGCCTTGAATGAGTGGGTTCTGATAAAAGCTCCTGATTGCATATCGAGATTAGCGCAGGTCGTTGTTGTATTATCATCAGGCAGCCCTGGTTTTATCTTCGAGAGAGATGAAATGAGGAGAGGGTAACAAAATCGATAACAACATCGGGCGACCTATATATAAACCTACAAGGTCGTCTCTATATATGCGTGAATTCGCAATCGTGTGCGTTTCGATTCTTTTCGGTGTGTGCACGAAAGTCATAAAAACAAAAATTTATTTACCAACAAAATTCTACATGCCATAAGATAGGCTTTACTTTCAAACCCATATAGGTGAATGTGTATAGATGCCTACGTCTATAAACACATTTGCAGACATTTTTGTATATGTTTGTGAATCAAAGAAAATTATACTATTAGGGTAGGGGGGGGGGAAATTATACCATTAGCGGGACTTAAAGGTCCTCGAGTAAACAGGTTCATAGTGAATTATCTTAAAAACAAGCAAAGTATAAAATTTTCAGCGGTTCTGTTTTAAAGTCGAAGGCATATTTTATTTCAGTCGGATATGTATCAATACTCATATCAAAAGCATTTTTTGTCGGTAGTCTTTCTTAAAGTTTTTGTATTTAGTTCATGATACCTAAATATAATTTTTAATTTGAATATTATGTAATATGTATTGTTATTTTTATGTCAGATTTAGCTGTTGAATTTCAACGTTTTTTTTATATTACCTCTATGAAAACTTGAACGTGGGTGGGGTATAAAGGACCCATTAAGCCTTTACATTGGGAAAGGTGTAAACAATTAGAAGTAGGAACTAAAAATAAAGTTAAAGTGAAACAAACAATTATAGTAGTATTTGACTTCCTTTCTTTTTGTTAGTTCGATAAGTTAATTAAATATTTTGCCCACATATCACTACACATTTCAATAATAGTTTCATAATTGAAAACGTTGCTTAACTCTTTGGGGACGGTTGTCCACTTGAGTGGACAAACATTCTCTGTGAGGCATAGGCTATTTTATAAACGATGACTCAGTTTGCATCGAAAATTTGAATAAATTACATATAGCAATGATAAACATTGTTGTATTTTGAAAAAAAATTTAAGTTATCTTAGTTGTAATTTAGCCTTTTTGTTTGCTATATAGTCTTTTTTATGTTTAAAACGACCGAGCGCTTTTAAATACGGCAAAACGACTGGTAAATTTTGTGAATTAAGCAGTAGTGAAGATGAGTTTCAAATAGATATTCATACAGACAAATTTTTCGAAATTACAATTTGCACCAAAGATAGTGATGAATGTGATGGTGATATTATCCAACCAGCGAAAAAGGTTGACAATTCGAAGAAGAGTGGAAAGACATTAGCGAATGTGCCGATTCTCCTTCAATAATCGAGTTTGACATATATCAACAAACACCCCAACTTTAAATACCAAGCAATATAAGACATGCAAAAGATTATTTTGCTTTATATTTTACAAATAAATTATTAGGCAATATAATAGAAAAAATAAACCATTATGGCAGCACAAAAATGATCAAATATACTGACTAATCAGTGGCATATTCTAAATGCGAGAAAAGCACTAGAAAGAAGGCGGCGAACAATATTTTATTGTAAAACATGCCAAAATCAACCAGCTATGCATTTCGGGAATTGTTTTGAACGTCACCATTATTTATAAAATGATCAAAAATAAGTTAATATTATAAATGTATGTCCTTCAATGACCACAAATTTTTATCAAACAAATTGCATAACGTACACAATGAAATCAAGTTTACAGCCGGTACAAGTAGATTGTTTTGAAATCGGTGCCGTCCCGAAAGTGTTAATATCTCTACGTTTTGTGATGATTAGTATTGATTGATTAAACTAATAACATAGATATAATCATTGGTTCATATTATATTTTTCAAGCTTATTTATAATTAGTTACTGAAGCAAAGTAATTTTCTAATATGTATAGTAGCTGATCTTAGCATTTAATTCTAAAGCAAATTAAAAAACAAGTAAGCTTGAACACGTATAATTAAAAATGTATTATTCTACGTTTGGTTCTCTGTTATGAAGTGTAATCTACAATCAAGCCTCAATTCTAAATTCAATATTAGTCGTTAGCCGATAAATTTCTATAAATTCTAATATAATTTGTAAAAAAATATTATAAATAGTAGTAAATAAGCTGTGGGTACTATCACTTATCTTAGCCTAGTATTTTTGTCGATAGGGCAAGCGAGCGGTCAACTACTCTTTTATGTATTTAGATTATATATCTAAATTTTATGTTAGATTTGTATATCTAATAGTAGTAGCAAATATATACGCTGCAACATTGCCCGCAAAAGCGCAATTTTAACTTAAGATTATATACGAGATTCACAATCTAAAGTAAAAATTTTATATCATTTTGCTTGATATTGATATGATTGCGAATCGGGCTCAAAATACAGATTCAGTGAATAACAATAAATTTACCAGCAATTGTCAGTTTTTCGTCAGCTATAATAATAATCACAAGTAGTTGAATCACTATGTTAAACTTCTTTTGATAATACAATACCAGGAGTAGGCATAGTGGCACCACTTATCCATAATAAATAAGATTACTGACTATATGTAGTATATATATATATATATATATATATATATATATATATATCAATGTATGCCTTGGGTTGGATGTGCGTATCTGTTTTATCATGCGTATATATTCCCCATAACTTAATAACTCGATGTTAAGTCAAGAGTTTCATCAAAAACTTTGTCATTCTATCTGCAAAACTTTTAATGTATGTAATGCCTATATTAAAATATTTGATCACGAAGCTTACTACGTCGAAATTGCGATTTAGGACCTAAAAGACTAGTGAGATAAACACTAAAACTGTTGTCTAAAAATAGCTTATGTCATAATTATCATTGATTTTTTTGGACATTCAAGTCTGTGAATAGTATTTAATATATATATATATATATATATATATATATATATATGTGTGTGTGTGTGTATATATTAGGGTGGTCTTTAATGTAGGCCTTTTAGAATTTCCTTGCTCTCAGGGGCTCAAATGCTTCCTAATTGATATAAAAAATCCTCTAAAAGTTTTAGCTTTTAATGTTGTCTTTTAGATAGTGCGCAATCAATCAAAGTTTTGTATAAAAATAGCATGGGAAAACTTTCAAAAATCATAACAATGTTTTTTAGATATAACTTAGCAAACAAATACATTGTTTATATACAAAACTTGCAGTTTTAAACTCATCGACAAATATTATATGGTCCATACACATGTTAAAATGTATGTTTCTGTATTTTGAGTATCTGTTAAATAAATTCATTGACTATCTTTAGTGCTAAAACAAAGTATTCAAAACAAGCTACTTTATATTATTTTAATTTTATTTGATTTATAAAGATATATATCTCATCATACATACGAGTATAATTATAATAACAAGCTTAATAAGTTACTTAACTATTTTAAAAAAGGGATTATGTTTTGTCAACTTTACTTTATATAGTCGTATGATTAACATTAAACATTCAAATTTATAAGTAATTTTTAGGAAAAATATCAAAATTATGACTGCTAATAGCTTATTTTATATAATACATACACCTTATCTTTGCCAATTCAGTGATTGGATAATAGTAGATGGATACAATAATTTATAAGCCGCTGAAAATATTTTTTGAGGAAGATTGCATTAGTAATTTGGTATATTACATTTTATTGAATATTATCGATGATATTTCTGCCTAAACTGTAGACCATTCTGAAACTAAATGTTTAGTTCAGATGCTTTAGCGTGTAATGAATAAACTGACTCGCAATTTAACAGTTTTTTAGCACTTAAAAATAAATAGAAAATGCATTACTTGGAAGCCATTATGTTTTGAATTAATCATGGTTACATTTGAATATCAGAAATTTATGTGACTTATCTAGAGACTAAATACTACTTGCACATAGTTACTGAATTTCAGTACATTGCAATAATTCGCCAGAAGGCAAAACGCCACTTGCATCCAGTTAAATATGAATTTATGTAGACTCGATTAAATATGCAGTGCAATATTGTAATAAATTGGTATATAATTACATACATAGATGTGTGTGTGTGGGTGTGTGGGAGAGATCAAAGTTACCAAATTTCATATATGGAGGCATGTGAAACATATTTAGTGTATGTGCGAGGTTGGCAGCTCACGTTGTAGTTCGCACGTGACACAGTCCCAAATTATTTCCTACTATACACCCATTAAATATTTCATAAAATAGTTTTCATAGCTCGTTTTACAAAGTTCAAAATTCATTGTAACAAACTTTTCGCTCTCGAACTGGCTATGGATGAAATGAATTCCTTAATTGTATAATGTGTGAAATTATGGCAGATCGTTGATTTAAGATTTTAATAAACAATGTATTTGCATTCGGCATACGGCTCTTAACAGCGCGTTTATGTGTTCAGTGCACAAATGTTACTAATTTATCGTTGCAGCTGAAATGCTTGAAATGCACCTCGCTTGGGATTAAACCATATTTAACGTGTACTTGCAAACAAAGATGTATTAGTACATTTGTAGAAGCAAAACGCATATATTACTAGATGATATGTGAGTGCGCATATCAATTTATTTTATTTTACATTCCATTTGTACATTACATTTATATTTAATTCTATGCAGAAAGAAAAACACATAAACACCTGGTGTATACACGTGTTTCTGTCATAGACATTAAACGTGAAAATATAAGAAGTGGCAATGTGATAAATGTATAAGTAATTGAAAGATGTTGGTAAAGCTGTGGGAGTAGTAATGATAATATATAAAATTAGAAACTCCCAACATAATAAAAAAATATAAATTTATTAACTGTAAAAATATTTCGATATCAAAAATATACATGACATGTCCGATTGTTTTTTACAAATCAAAACCAGCCTGCTTGATATCGCCACACACTCCTTGCCCAGTGTTGATCTCACAGTTTAAAAAAAAAAATACAGGGAAACACGTTATAAAAATGTGGTGGGAAAGCAGATTATAGCAGACCAGTGTTGTAATACTGGTCAATTACAAATTTCCATGTTTCGTCAGCAGATCCACCGTATGTGGTGATTTGACCTGCCATCAACTCCATATTCTGCATAATGTTCTCGATCTAATTGGTATTAGTTATATCCGAATTACTTAATGTTTAGAATGCATAATTTATGGGTACAGTTTCCATTTCTGCAAGCGTTGCATTCGTATCTGATGAGTTCCGATCAGAGAAAGAAGTTGGCTCTTTATCCAAATCAGGATCATTGGTTTCTTTGACATAAGAGTCCAGAATTGTGGAATCCAATAAATTATGTCAAATTTTGTTTTGATTCGTCGTTGTCACCGATAATGGGAGGTAGCATTATAAGACGATTTGTTGAGTTAACAGAGAAAGAGAGGTTGAATTGCATTCCAATGAAAAGTTCAGACTCCAAATTATTTTTTCTGTCAGCAATAAACACTGAGGTCTGGGTATACCAAATGAGTAACCTCGGAAGTCTGATCCAGATAGTAAGTGCGTTAACTATGATGGATTGGACTGGACATACCTTATAGGTCGTCACTGAAGACCAGTGATTATGGTGCTGCGTCAAAATCAATTTTTCTTAAATCTTCGAAAAATAAAACTCCTTTATCTTCATCTCCATCGTCGTGAGTCACCAATGTGGGAGTAGTAATGATAATATATAAAATTAGAAACTCCCAACATAATAAAAAAATATAAATTTATTAACTGTAAAAATATTTCGATATCAAAAATATACATGACATGTCCGATTGTTTTTTACAAATCAAAACCAGCCTGCTTGATATCGCCACAAAGCAATTATCTAAATTTTCTAACAACATATTGTTTTGGCAGTCATAATTTAGTTGAAGATAACAAGTCATCATCATTGAAAGGCACGTTTTTATCAGTAACTAATTCAAATGCATTAACAATGATAAAAATAAGATGACTATACACGGATTAGTCCCGGATTTTCACATTACGTCCCCAGATTTTCTAAAAGCATTATTTGACCCGTATTTGGATACTTTGTTCTAGATTGTCCCGGGTTTTCAAAAAGATAAATTTAAATTAAATTTTCGTAATTTCTCCATAATAAAATTACAACTACCGATCAAATTATCTGAAAATGATACTTTTACCGAGAATGCTTATATGAAACAATACGTTATTATGATGATATAATACGTTATTATGAGTAAAAAAATTACCCAAATCTTAATACCCAAGGTGGGTTACAATATCATCTCAATTTTAATTTTTAACTTTAAGTGCTAACTTTCTAAATAATTTTATACGAAAAGAATTATACAAACATCTATATGTAAGGCTTAAAAGCAAAAAAACTTGCTTATGGCTATATCTGACGTTAATTAATAATTATGGAGAAATAGAAAACAACTTAAAAATGCTGAAATTTTACTTCTTTGTGAATATGTTTAAAATTAATTAAAATTGACTATGCTATCAAAAATGTGATACACGTGTAAAAATAATACCGAGTCGTTAGCGTTATAAAATAAACACATTAATAAAATCAAGCATCTAACTATTTTAGTTTTTAGTTTTTTAGTAAACATCAATATTTTTTTATTTATTATATATAAAATTTAATCTTCTCACTTTTGGGTAATTTCTATGATTTCTAAATTCCGAATATTCCTATGATTCCCAATTTTCTAAATTTGTTAGTAAACATAAATATTTCTTTATTTATCATGTACAAAGTCTTTTTTTTACTTTTGTATATTTCCTATGATTTCTATTCTTATATGATTCCTAAATTTTTAGTGTACATTTATATTTTTTCATTTATTATGTTTGAGATTGAATTTTCTTTGAATTATTAATACTCTGCAAGTAAAAATAATATATAGAAAACTATTTATATAAATTTTCAGATTTCTGTTCTTCCAAGAAGTATTCGATAACGATAATAAACGGTTTTCTGGTGCGGAAAACATACTACTAATTGCTTTAATTTTAGAGTAAAATCAAGTGGTAATATACTATATAACGATTTATATAGTATAATTAATATTTATATAGTATAGATGTGAAGCCTTATTATAAAGGCGTGTAAATGAAGCAGATTTTAGGTGAAATTTTTATTGATTTCGTATATTTGTTTTTACTAAACCGCTTTTCATAGGACTCTAATATTTTACCACGGTCAGTTTGTGCATAAAATTTACCATTAAGCCAAGTCCAATGATTGCAAAATATCGTAACTTTCACATCAAGTCTTGTAGACTTTCTCTTTAATAGAATAAAAATTAATATGTGTATCAAATATACTTAAATACTACATATACACACGCAGTTTTTTTTTGAAATTTGGATCATGTATTTACAAGAATCTATATTACTATGTACGTTACATATTGAAAATAAGGAATTTCAAACTATATCTTCGTCTTACAAAGCGCATGTGACTAGTTAAAATATATAGACAGACAGAATAATGCTCCATTCGGAATCTTTTAGTACCTTGATACCTTTTCTAAAATGCAAAGTGAAGTTTCTTAGATAATGTTCAGTGACCGAAATAATTCTTCTGCCGGTGTATTTAATTTCCAAGCTTATAATGAGAAATTAATTGAGATACGAAAGAATTACTTAAAAGACATCTGGGTGCACGAGACTATTTTCTCATTCGAATTTATATCATTAATTTCCGGTAGGGCAAGTTATAGTAATCGCAAAAAAATCGAAAATAAAAATGTTTATATATCTTTACGTTTCAAAGGTTTCTGAACAATTTGGCATGGTTTCAAAAAATGTATGTATGTGTGTGTGTACGATACAAATTTTTGTCGACGATTCTGGGAACACGGATCAACCGATTAGAATAATTCAAAAACATTCGATTCGTATTGATGAGGAGGCGTGCTGCTTAGTTTTAGGTGAAGGCAGGTCTAGCCGTTTCAAAGATACGGCGCAAAAAATGCCAAAAATGGTAACTCGGTTTTTAAGAGAACGGAGCGTCCGATTTTGATAATTCATAAAACATTTTACCTGTATTGACAAGATGAAAAACTGGTTAAATTTTTGGGCAGGTAGGTCTAGCGGTTATGAACTCTCAATAAAAATAAGTTGAATAAATGCTTTTTGGCAGTCAAAAATGATCATTAGACGTATGTACATCAAATTGTCAGATATTTTATAAAGATTTTCATAATGTGTAGTACATTGTGTACACATTTTGTGTAAATTTTATTGGGTTCCGTACCAATATTTTTAATTACGGTACGGGAAGTTCCAGCAATTTGCCTTAACGCACGATGCCATGCACCCCACTAGTCTGATAAATTAATTAACTGGTTGCAAGACAAGAATGCCATGTCATAATCTACACCTACATACATAAATCTGTAACTACGACCTATTTCAATGAAATCTCGAACGTTTTTCCCATCATATGCCTTTCTTCGTGAGATATCTTTGTTTTGTTCCTCTGAGTGCCATTATGATAATTCATATAACAGCCAACGACGAGCAATTTCTTGATTCTTTACTTCTTCGCTTTTTATTCCCCGAGTTATATTTGCTTTGTCGTACAAAACGGGACATTTGTATATGACGCTTTATTAAATGTCACGTTCATTCCTTTTATTTTGATTTCGAAAATGATATATAGGCTACGTGTAGCTGACACAGGTATTTCAATTATATTTTTCCACAGTTTTGCCGACACTAGTACTAATGACGTGTATTGTGTTAGGAATGGTCAGTTGAAGTTATGTAAAGAGTGTTTTATTAGAAAGTTTATATGGAAAAAAGACTTTTCTACGTTTTCCAATCAAGAGACCAGAAGTATTCACAAATAATATGAACATATTAGAAATATAGGATCACTCGTGGGTAAGAGGATAGGCCACTGAACCTGAATCGAAGGTCTCGGGTTCGATCCTACTTCGAGAAACCTGATATCAAGCAGTACTGGACATTGGTTTTCACTTGGAAATATAGATAGAAGTATGTTTTTAAGTGAAAATAGCCCTCACCCAACATTGCTGCATCAATAAAAAATACTTGCCTTCTTTCAGAAATCGTAATAATAAAATTTATCACACATGGGTGAGATAACTGTTTTGGTTATAATCTGTAAAACCGACGTGGTATTAGGTCAAATTAACTCGACACCTTAAGAAATGATTGATATTCAAAAACTAACTTTTTTAATTTTGATAAATTATAGAAGATTTAATTCGATTAATTGATATTTTTTCAATGGTTGTTTGAATTTTGAAGGACCAATTGTAATATACTTTAATTATAACTGAATTTATTTATTTTTTGTTAATTACAAGTTATAAGTGTATTTACAATAATTTTAATGTTGTTTTTAATAACGTATTGATTGATTTGATTTTTTATATGATTTTAGATTGATGATTTTTTGTTTTATATCAATATAAATTGCACCATTTGATATGGCGCGAACATACATTTATTTTATGTTGATTACAAATTATATTCGTATTTATAATAATTTCGATGTTGGTTTTGATAACGCATTGATTGACTTGATTTTTGTGTGATTTTTGATCGATGATTTTTTGTGCATCAATATAAATCGCACCCTTTGATATGGCGCGAACAATTGATATTCAAAAAACTGACTAATTTCTTCAATTTTGATAAATTAGAGGATTCCTTGAAAACTAACAAATGTCTTGCTAGAAAGTGTATGTTATAACTAATATAATATAAAATAAAATCTAGTAGATCCTTCAGCATATTATTTGCATAATAATATGCTAAAAAATATGCCTGCTAATTACAAGGGATTTTTACATAAAAATTTGAACTTTAGAGATTTTCCGACATAATACTTATTTTTATTTGAAATCCAGAGCTTGATTATAATATTAGAATAAAATATATCAATAAAATGCATCGTGTTTTTATTTTGATAGAATATAGTAAAGAAATGATTTTCAGGCCTATTGGTGTAATCACAGATTGCACTTGATAATTATCTCTCAAATCAGAAATTTCCCTTTTTATTTGAAATTTGAAAAATGTTTAAAAAAGAAAAAAAATATAGTACATATCTACTAATAATAGTTATAATGAATTAGTACATTCTGATGATTTCCGATAACAATGAATTATAATGTGTTTTGGAACAAATCCACAGTTATAGTCTTAGGTATTTTCCAGTTCCTGATAATTTAGATAAATCTTTTCAACATAAGTCAAAAATAAGATTTCTTATGTAACTAGTGTTGCCACATTATTTTATAATAGCTGTAATTATACAAAATTATAATTTTAAAAATACTTGAACACATACACACATTGCTACAGAAAATAGTTTTTTACATTTGACGTGCTCGTTTTTTTTTTGAAATTTTTTGGCTAATATATACAAATGAGTTCTAAGTCAAAAGTTCAGCCCACAAATTTTATTTGTTCTTATATATATATATATTAGATATATTTTTACGCGGCTAAGTATACAAAACAAATTACTGATAATATTTCAAATTGTTACATGAGGTATAACCATAGACCTTATATTATATAGTGTAATGTCTATGAGTATAGCATTAACTATAACAACAATCAGTAATTACTGTTTACTAATGCTATTTTTTTGTCATTATTTCCCTCAGCATTTTTGACATACCTTCATTTTTCATTTTGTGACATTCAATTTTCTCTATTCAATTAGGTTTTGTACTTTTTTCGTAGGGACTTTTGGATCAATTCGGGTCAAATCCAGTTGTTTTTCTGGCTGGCTTGACTGGTAGAGTTTATATGTTTACATTCATATTATTTTGTGAATCGTAATTAGAATCATTTTCATTTTGCCTAAAACTGTTGTGATGAATGGTCAAGACTTATTTTTTTATCGCAGAAAAACAAGACACTGTGTTATATATTTTTTCACAAATGTACTTATCTAAAATAGGTAATGATGAAGTATAATACCCAAGGGTAAACTTATGTACCAATCCACCATCATGTTGTATATATATTGTAAATTATATATATTGAAACTTATATTTTCCTTTTATTGTAAACTGTAGTTTTGTGGCTTCAATTATATTAGTAACAAAGTTTGGCAGTAAAATTCACGTCCTTCAGAAAACCACATTATCCTGCCAGTGACTTTACTTTATTTAAAATTCTTTCCTGTTACTAGAAATTGTCAGACAGGCCAAACAAAGTAACAGAATCGCAAGAACTCAACCGAAAGAAAATACAGACAATTCATTGTGTTAAAACTCCTCTCCCATATTTTATTTTTTGAGTGTAAAAAAGTTTAAAAAGTACAAAGAATGAACACTCACTTTACACAATGAACATACCTTGGCTTGTTCTATTATTATAAGAAGATATGTAAACAATCAAATATATTTTTTAATATCAAGTTATCGAAAGGAACAGAACACAAATTTTCTTAATAATTAATTTCATGAATAAGCAAAATAAAATACTTCTAATCGATTGCATACCGAACTGACATGCACACTTGGTGTAAACAAAATTCACAGAAAACACGGAAGAAATTTATCAAAGTTCGTTTATAGTTCTTTCCCGCTGAAAGTTGCTTCAGTAAACAAGTTTGGATCGCAGTTTCAAAACAAGAATATTATATAGAGCAGTAGGTATATGGTGCATTGCTGCAGGGCCAGTTTCTACTCTTAAGTTTCAGTAGGATTAAAACAAAAATGATGTTTTTCAAAACTAAAACAGAGCCCTATTTTGACGTTAGTTTAGTACAGTAGTTATATTTTTTTCCAGTAGTGTAGAGCAGGACTTAAAGGTCCTTTATACAGATAAAAGGGTCCAAAACCGATATCTCAAAAACAAGTAATGTAAGGAATTTTTTAGCAAAAATATTTGAAAGTAGAGGGCAAAAAATGTTTGATATCAGAAGATAAACAGCCATGTTTGAAAATCCATAACAAATGTATTTTCTATCGTTGCTAGTTTTATTGGTTAATATGATTTTTAAGTACGTGTTATTTAATTGTTTCATAATATTTATGGTTATTTGTGAGTTAGATCCTACATTTCTAATTAACCTCTGTAAAAGCTTACTCGGGGATAGGGTAAAAAGTAACGACTGAACCTTCATCCTGGCAAAGGTGTAAACAGTCAAAAATAGTAAATAAAAAAGTAAAATATGTTAAAAAAGCAATTTTACAAGTGGTAAATTAAATGAATAAGTATTCTCTGCAATGTTACATACTGTCTCTCTGCAAAAAATGTACCCACGGAACAGAACACATTTTGAACATTATTTTAGTGTCTTTATTTTTTACTTTTGCTAATGTTCAAAGGAACAAATTTACACACATGATATTATTTTTTGGAACTAATAGTGCAATTTTTAATTTTGAAAGCAAATGTTATAAACCGAGTAAAAAATACAGATGATTACCACATATTTTGAGATTTATGCGATTTCTAGGTTAGGATTTATATCTAAAAATTTTACTGAAGAATTGGCCCTTGAACTTGCATAGTTATTTTTAATAATATATCACTATTTCACCAATTTATCAAAACTCGTGTACCTTCAGTTAATATCCAAATTCTTATGCATATAAATTGCTTTGTCTGTAACAGAAAATCTAGATTGGAATGTAAAAACATAATAAAAAGTAATAAAACATGAGTGGATAAATAGTGACTTTTTGCAATATCTAAGAATATTTGTCAAACACACATGTGCAGACATTTCAGAGTGTAGAGATGGCTACCTATGTGTTTAATGCAGGTTATTTTGAAATGTCCAGTATTAGGTGCCACTTTTCAAAATCATATTTTTTGTTACCAAAGTTTGATTGATAGTATTAATTATTTTTTAGCAAAGGTTGCGTTTTTGTTAATTTAGTCCCCCGACACTCGGGGACTTCCCCCTAAACCAAATTATTATCATAATAAGTTTTTGTCTTTCACACAAGTATCTATTTGATTTATTTATCAAATGATAAAGATTATCAGTTATTTAACCAGTTTTATTTGTCCTATTTAAATTCATTAAACCCCATATACTAGATGCAGCACTTTAAGCTAGCTTTTTTAAAAACATGGGTGCACGTATATAAACAGTACTTTTATGATGAACATCCTCATAAATCTGGAAGTTTGTTTATATTTAATTAAATTTCAGCTAAAATAGTCACTTTGTTTCACTATTTTCACAAAGTCAGCAAAATGATTTAATGTTGGCCAACGCGAATTCTGGGCACGTTATGTCAAGACAAGCTTATTATAGGTGAATGTAATAAAATAGGAATTTATATTATATATACATGTATATATAAATATATATATATATATATATATATATATATATTTATCTATATATATATATATACATAAATGTGAGTGTAGCAATTCCACCCGAATCGTTCGTAATTGTATCAAATATATAATCTGCAGTTGACTTCTAATTTAGTGTATATTATATTGGGCCGTAACTTACATACTTATGTATGAAATTCACGAATACCACTCTATATTTATACACTTGGGAATATATATATATATATATATATATATATATATATATATATATATATATACAATGAACGATAAATAGATGATCGTTATTTGGGTTTACGATTGAACGTTATTGAATCGTAAAGTTATATGTATTTAATCCACTTATGTTATTAGGCATATATAAAGATGTATACTATATATATATGTATATATATATATATATATATATATATAAATGGAAAAACCTGGTATTTTCGTGTACATAATATATCGGAGTACCGTATTACCAAAACCAAACCAACCAGTACCAAAAAAGCTAGAAAGTTAAGAAATCTACTAATAAGCAAACTGTTTGAAAAATGTTAAAATATGAAACAAATAAAAGATTTAAAAAATTGAATAAACCAAAAGTGCACTGCAAATATGACTAGATTTAGAATGATGATGAGCAAACTATATATTTTCTTTATTCAGAATTTGTTCATGATTCCTTATTCAGGAAGGAATGACGGAACTGGAAGATCAAGAATGCACATGATTGATGACATCGGAAAAATAAGTTTGCTGTAAATTGAAAAACTTACATGGTAAAATGGTTTCAAAAGTGAAGTTGACCTTTGTTGAAGTTGTGTTATTAATCGTTAATAGTGAAGTTATTAGACGCTTATTAACTTCCCGTAGGGTTGGTTATAGTAATCGCAAAAAAATCGCAAATGAAAATTTTTATATATCTTTACGTTTCAAAGGTTTCTGAATATTTTAGCACACCTTAGAAAAAATGAATGTATGTATGTGTGTATATGTGTGTGTATGTGTGTGCGTGTGTGCGGATACAAATCGTCGACGATTTCGGGAACACCAATCAACGGATTTAAATAATTCAAAAAAACATTCGATTCGTAATGTGTAAATTATGATACGGGAAGTTTCAGCAGTTTGCCTTAAGGCACGATGCCATGCACCCCACTAGTTATGTAATTGATTTTCAAGATAAAATATTCAATATATTTAAACAAAACAAGGACTGTGCATGCGGATGCTGTTCAAAACTATCTGGAGTATTTACATTATTTGCAATGTTTTTTTTTACAAACTTTTGCTTATCATTAGAATTCTAATGATAAATGATCCATAAGCAGCAATAAGACCTTACACGACGATCTTAACATCGAATTTATAAACAAAGTTATAAAAATAAACAGTGTCGAACATTTTCAAGGAACAGGAACTTCATTCAAATTCTAAAGTGACTCAGCTTCTGAGACACTAATTTCAAGAAGACTGAAGACGAAAAATGATATTGAAGGCCTTTAACGCCTTTAATGAACAGAATTAGTGACTCGTTTATTGGAGTGAAAAATAAAATTAAAAAATAGAGTTTACTACAAGTTAATTCAAGTATTGAATTCTACAAGTTATATTGTAATACATTACTTTTTTATATTCAATGAAGATATCAAACAGTAATTATACCAATCGATTAATCGTTATATTGAAAATACTACATAGAAAAATATACATTTGAAGCGAAAATTAACCTGGAATCTCTTAGGAAGATATTTCTTGAGCATCATTACTTAAGCATTAAATTTGAATCTCAGCCTTCACCTTAGCATATTTCAATATTGATCATAATACCTTAATGTGTTTCTTATCTCACGTAAAATAATATGATACATGACCTATAAAAACGTGTAAATTCGTCTTATCTATGCCTACTTGAACTGGTTAGCAGATATATTTTATATACATATATATTTCTATATGTATATATATATATATATATATATATATATATATATATTTAGCTATGTATAATGTGTATATTTTGTTATCTGGGAACATCCTGAACTTTTTCTGAAGGGGTAGATTATGTTAAGCGAAAAATATTATGGTTGATATGGTACGAAATATTTATCACTTTCCCACAAGTATTTTTATACATGAATATATAAGAGAGATGAAATATTATAGCGCACTCATCATCAGAAAATATTTTTTAATATTTTCTACAACATATCACTTGCATACTTTCACGTATTTAATAACCACATACGAGTATACTATATAATTGGACTTAACAGGAATGAATATTTTTTACTTAAAATAATGTTTTATAACAAAATAGCATATTTTACAAATTCTTATTAAAACTATTTTTTTTTCATTTTATTAACGCCAATTGGTTGTACTCTGCGAATTATTTAATTTCGTAACAAATTAATTTAGATATAAAAATAACAATACAAGTTATTATATTAAAAGCATAAAAATACATGTGAAATTTATGAAATTCATTTATATTTTACCACGTACAGATAAAACTTATTCATAAACATTATATATCTATTCTTGATACACACTTATAATATATCTTAATAAACAGGTATATTATTTATTAGTAGATATTTCATCATTAGAATGTTATGCTCAGTTTTACAATTTCGTTCCAAAATATAGAAATAGAGTTATATTGTGGCTTTATATAGTTCTTTCTATATTTTTTGTGAATTTTTATTATTTGTGAAAAATGCGAAATGTAGTTTCTAAAAAAATGCGTTTTAATTTATTAAAACTGTCCTAATTTTCATTTATTAGACAGCAGTATGATTTTTATATACCACTTTTTATATATTTATAACAAATAACCCTCCTACACATTAGCATTGGACTACAGGATATGTATATATATATATATATATATATATATATATATGTAAATACGATTCGTTAAACATATGAGTAAATAACTATATATAACACATCAATCAATAAGTGCGTTGTATATACTGTAAATAATTATTAATTTAATTGTAGCATATATGATTATACTTTTTATTAATTCATAACTGTCAAAATTAATTGAAATTTCTAAAATTTCATATTTTCGAATATAAAATGTGATTTTTAATATTACCTATAACCTAAGTTGTATAAAAATGTACATGGTGAACATATCAAATGTAAAATCGGTTCAGTAGTTTAGTCGTCCATCGCGAACAAACATCGTGATACGAAATGTATATATATATATATATATATATATATATATATATATACATATATACACTTAATTATACGCGTGCATTCAAATCCATTATGAAAATTTAGCAGAATCACCGTTTAATTTAACGTTCCGAAAACATTTCCTGAATCGATTTTCTGTCTGATAAACAGAATAGCAAGCATACATATATAAATATATATTTCTACATACTATATATATATATATATATATATATATATATATATATATACCTTGAAGGTATAAACTTGCAAAAATAACAAAACTATAATTCATTGAGAGAATTTCTAGGTCAACGTTAATGTAAATTCGCATATACATTCGTATATATATATATATATATATATATATATATATATACTACATGATTCTTGATTGCAATTTTGCTGTAGAACTATTGCATCTTTTATTTCATATATTTCATAAAATTGAAATATTTTTGCAGTCCGTTGAATAAATAATATTTTGTTTTGAACTTTTTCGTGATTTTCAAAACTTTTTTAATATTATCTTATATTTATATATATATATATATATATATATATATATATATACATATATCTATCATGAAATTTAGCATACTTTAACTAACTTACTTTAACTAAAATTAAAATTGTTACAAATTACTTATTTATTAATTGAAGTAGCTCAGAAAAGTTTATAGCTCATCAACGTCAATTGGTTTATAACGTCGCCATTAATTGTAATTATTGTAAATACATTTCATAAATTCACATATAATTCGATTTTCCCGAGCAAACAGTTTATTGGTATGAATATGTAACGCCATAAAATCATCATTCATAAACAATTTGCATATTTTTACGTTTATGGACGTATATAAATATAAATTCGATTGAGTTAATTGAATTGTGGTCAATAATGATGATTTATTTTGAACGGTAATTGTTAATTTTATCAGTGAATAATTAGAGATAATACTTTTAAGAATGACGATAAATTGACGATCATAAACCTTGTGACTTACGTAATTAGCTGATGAATAAAATGCATAGTTTATGGTAATTTTTAAACTTACATTTTTCATAATGATTTACTATATTAACATAAATATCAAAACCTGATAAATTTAAAAACAATCAATTTGGATATATGTGTAAATTGCATAAAGAGTAGCAAAAGATTGTTTAAAGAAAAATTATACAGCATTACCATAGATTGGTGGTTTTAATATCTTGCATTTTTGCATTTTATAAGGACTCATTATTTTATTTTATTATTAATCATTTCTATAAATTTAGCAAAACTTAAATGAATTTATTTTGATGATGCACCTATACAACCAATAAGGAAAATTCGAGAAGCATTACATTTACTATTCTTGAATCTTCTTCCGTTTAATTTAAAGTTTCTGTAGAAATGTCATATGCTTAAAGTACAAGCATAAAGTTTGTTTTGACAGAAAGTTTACAAAGATATTAGTGAAATAGGACTTATAATATAAAATTTCAGATTTATATATTCTAGATTATACACAATGCTTTTTGTTGAAATACAAAAAAAGCAACAAATACAATACTGTTTCACCATGAAATTGGGATTGGGATAGAATAAATTATTCTGTTCTACAATAAGCATTTGAAGTATCTTGTATTTTAACTCTTCTTTATTGAATATATCAATTTCATTTGATATTAAAAATTATTATATTGTCTTTTATATAAAAGAAAGAAGGCAATCTTTTTTTTGACAAATGCTCTGAATTTTTTAAATTATTTTTTTCTCAACATTATTGATCTCGTTTATTCATCGTATTTTTGTCAAATGCGACTAAACACAAATCAATATTTATTGTAACATCAATAACTTGTAACGTCAATGTTTTACATTTTTTCTAATTTTATACGAAAACATTGATCTCATATTTAATTTAACTTGAAGAAGTATTCAAATATTACCTTTTGTATCGCTCTTTTAAATACCCATCGATCAATTTTAAAGTTTTAAACTCGTTTATTCGAGTTCATTCTGAAATCTCGTTTTTCATTATTCTGTAAAGAAAACTCATGAACTGATTTCACAAGTTCTATATTCGTTATAAAAATATCAGTTTAAAAAGCCAAAACTTTCTATATAATTAAATTCATCAACTGTTGAATAAACTCACTATGTTATAACTGATTTAATTTAATTAAATCTCTATATGAATGATTTTTTATATTGATCTTTGGAATATCGTGCTACATTGCTATTTGCTTATAAAAATGATTTTATATGTTAAAATAACTAGAGGTGAAAATCTATATCTATATCTTGTTTGTGGCGTAGTGGTTAGAGCTTTGGAATTCCAATAAAAAGATTCAGGTTCGATATCCATCCTGATATCAAGCTGTAGTTACTTCGGTTTTTAATTAAAAATATATATGGCAAAGTGTAAAGAATGTTCTACCCTTGAATTGCTACATCAGATTAAAATCGTCAGTTTTGGCAGAAATTTCCATAAAAAAGAGTGCGCATAAGGTTCTCACACGATTGAAGTAAAACTTATTTGCTTTTAAGTAAAAAGAATATTTATTAGTAATATGGTAACACTTGCAATGCTCACATTTATTAGTGTCAATCATTATACACATTTATATATTGATAAATTATAAATTATATATTCAGATAATGTAATTAAAATCATACTTCAAATATGATATGATCGGTTTGTCATTGTAATAAGCATTTAGAAATGAACCTTCATTAGACATATGAAGTAATTGCTGATTAATAAATTCTATGAAATTCGTTCACACAGTGGATTATGTTAAACAACGCCTAAACAAATATTATTTTCGCAACTGCACTTATCATGTAATTGTGTTTGAAGAAATTCATGTAATTAAAATTAACATACGTTCATTGACTGCTTGTATTTTTTTACTTTTTCGCTGGCGATATAATCTCATTATCTGTCTTGCCTAAAAATATTTTCCATTTTAGTAACTTCAAAGATTTATAGAAACTACGAATGATATAGAATTCCTAATCAATAATCTTGCGGCACAAATGTTTAATTTGTTTTATTATTTTCAAGGAACAGGGTAAAATATTCTTCTCATTCAGACATTTTTCATTAAATCAAGATTTGTACTACGATGTAACTTTAAAATGTTTATTTATCTATGCCGATTTCTTTGTTGATATCGGTACGCATACAACGTTGATGCCGGAACGTATATAACGACGGATCTCTATTCACATACACAACGACTGATCACAATCGACTCGTATTGAAATGATATCATCGAGAGCGAATGACGAATCTTTGCATTGGCATCCGACTCGGCCGTAACGCACTTCCGTTGCATTTATACGGATTTACATCCTAGTCGCAACTCTAAAGAAGTTTCTCTAAAGAAGTTTTACTCAATTATTCTACGTAATTATGAAGTATCATTATAACAGCTTACAGGACTCCTGAATTCTGATTAATAACATGAAAAAAAAGTTTTGTTTAATTATTTAGATTAACGCATGGTGGGAAAACAGATCATCACCATAGATATGTTATATAGGAAGAATATAATAATATTTCAGATCCCATAAATGTTTAGGGAAAGGAATAATAAAAATATGGTTATGGACCCAGTTATCCTTGTATTATGTTTCGGAAAAATAGTTAAATTTGAAATGACATTTCTATGTCATCTGGGACTTACAACATGTCGTGTGTGTGAGACACGTCTTCGATCCAAAACGTATGTTCAGTTCATGTCTACACCGACTATGGATTTGCTCTTTTCGAATTTCTTATATTCTTGACGTGCGCAGTTTTGGCGACAGAATATATACAATTCATAGGAATCAGCACCTCAAGTGCATTCATGAGATTTGGATTCCTAAAATGCATTGTAAAGTAGTAAGATAATTTAGCTGCATGGCCTATGATAGAGCATTTGTATTATATTTACATGCATGAAACTAGTATTTTCATTGGAACTTTGCACAATTTGTTATTCTTATAGATTTTTTTAATGAGTTTAAATAAAACAAGATAAAAGAAACAAACAACATAATCAACCAAAAGTTTAGACTACACTGAACTTAACGTTACGGAGATACACAACGGAGTATCCGATTTGAATGATCTAAAAACAATGACAGGGAGAAGAGGTGATTAGTTTTTGGCAAAGGCAGGTTCAGCGGTTATGAAGATACAGAGCTAAATGTGCAAAAAATGGCAGTTTTTGAGAGAACTAAGCCCCCAATTTGAATGATTCAAAGAGGTTTCTGCTTTTTTTAATAAAATAATTGCTTTTGGGGAAAAAATATTTGTTTCAATTTGTTTTTTCAAAAATTTTTTTTTGTACATCGAAAATAATTCAGATTTTAATTTTAATTCTGTATAAAGTTCTAATATACTTTAAACAAATAATTTCGACTATGCAATTCAGTTTATATAATTCTTATAAATATTAGACAATGTTACAATATTTATAATAATCTATTTGAAAGCATTTAATATTGCTCGAACATTTCTTTACGGTACGGGAAGTTCCAGCAATTTGCCTTAAGGCACAATGCTATACACACCACTAGTTGATATCAAAATGTATTAGAATTCAATGCTTTTTTTATATAATTTGTAACTTCTAACCCGCATCTTTTATTTTTAGACAAAATTAAATGAGAAATTGTTTGGATACTAATAACAATGTAACTTCAGAAATTCTTTTTAAATGCTTCATGTAGAAGCTATGTATCAAATTAAATTGCACAAACGCTGCTATGAACCGATTTGTTTCGAAATTTAAAAGCTTATAAACCGATGAAATTCTGTCGAACTCTGTTAAAACATTTATTTACTTGATCGCGAATTGTTTAGTCCATACCAGACCGTTACAAAGAGAATATCTAATTGTTTAATTGGTTTATTAATACTGAAATTTAAAATAGTATCACTGTAAATTGATGATATGTCGTAACTATAATTAAAATCGTATAGTTAAGATTTAATTTTCGAAATTTCTTTTAAGGTTATCTTAAGAGTGACTTCTATTATAATAGTAGTGACTTCTATTATAATTTGGCATAATTATTCTGGAAAAAGACATGTTTTGGGGTTACAAAAGTTTATCCATTACAATTGTCTCTATGATAAGTCTATAAATCATGTTTTAGTCGGCACAAACCGTGCTGTCAAATTAAATATCACAAGGCAGCTATCTGGACAGAAATAATTAATTATTATCAAAGGAGATAATATAATTAAAATTAAAATTATAAAATTGAAAATGGGAATTTTATAAAATGCTATCAAGTATCAAATAGTTATTTTTCCCCAAATTTTATTCAAATTATTTTTGCGTAAACAAATGAAATCCCTCATGCGTTGTTCTTTATGATCACTATCATAAAGTACATGGCAGTCATCAAAATATTATTAACCATATTGAGGGTACTTTTTCTACCTGTTATGATCTTTTTGCTCCACCGCAGGTTTTATCATAGTTCGTATTGAAAAATGGTGGAAGGTAATATCATAATTTTATTATATATATTTTTATGGACTCCTCTATAAGAGTAGATGTAAAAGCTGTAAGATTTAAATCAGAAGTTCAAGGTTCGAAACCCGCTTTGGACAGCCTGGTGTCAAGCGTAAGTGACATCGGTCTACTCTTGGAAATATGGAAAGCAATTTTTTTTTTCAATATTTTTCGTGTAATAAGTATCTGTAAGTGTGTTTTAATGAAAACCAAAATATTTTCAACTAAATCAATGTTTATAGTAATTATTTTTGGGCAATAGTATTTCCAAAATTCTCTCGTCGTTTTTAAGTTGAATTTCTCTAGTTCTAAAATCCTCTCTCTTCAACTATCTGATTGTGTTATCAACTAAGAAGAAACACAGAACACGTAAGCTAAACTTATTAACACTTCGAATAAGATTTGAATGATAGTTAGTTCACAAGAAGCTCTTTCGTATTTCCTTCTCGAGGCAGTTGGGTTAATTAAATTGAGCTGACATGAAGTTGCTATCTGAAATATAATTAAAAGTAGCAAAAAATAATACATATTAATTAGACTAACTAACTTTATTAAAATTGTTAATGATTGATAAATAGATTTTTTGATACTGGCTCATGATTATTCATGATTTAATACTTGTATGTGCAGCATTACGTTTGTTAATGGTTGTAACATTTCGAAATTATCATATTGCTAAGTTAGTAGTTGTCACTAATCCAATTATTGATAATTTGCTTTCAATGTGTAATTATACAATGCCCTTTCTTGTTTATTGCACATGCTGAATGTTATTAGAGAAATACATAATGAATAACTTTGTATGAAATATATTCTTCGTCTAAAGTGCTGAATATTAAGGTGTAAAGCTTGTATATGGGTGAATTTGAACATGAAAAATATGCATTATCGTTTAATATAAAAGTATAAGCATTTTGAAAGTGATGCACATCAATGATTTTTTTCTGTCAACTAGTCAACTAATTGTTATAGCTTTGATGGCATATTGCAGTCGTAACTAACAAGTCGGGCAAAATCAAATAAATTGCTCCATTGTACGACAGTGGTGCATATAAATTTATTAGTCAATAACTATTAGATATCGAAAATGTTGTAATGCAATAACCATTCGATAACTTTTATAATTTGTGTTTACATATAATATATATATATATATATATATATATATATATATATATATATATATTTCTCAACTAAGATTTTTCAACATTTTCACTTACATCTGTAAAATTTTCTTTTAAAATTTCGTATCGTCTCTCTATGTAATAGCCCTATGCAAGTAATAAACTGCATGCATAATTTTGGCAGAGCATAATAAGAGCTATTTTTGGGAACAGTACAATTCATTTCCAAACAAAATATTAATTAATTAGTATTTGCAACAGTTACCTTATTTGTATTGTTATAATGTTTGTTGAAGACCGATGCTGGTACAACATTTAGGTAAATATTGCGCACTGTATTCACCGACTATTATCGACCAATGGCTGAAATAAATATAGAAAGAAAAAACGACAGCTTGGAAATCGTGTTTTATGCAATGTGGGCTAAAACTGTAATTGTTAGTACACAAGGCGAACGAGAACACGACTCCGTAGCGCTACAGCAGCTTAACTGATAATTTTTGTTGCTTTTCTTTTCAAGTTGCACGTTTTTCATTGTAGTTCTGAGAAATATACAATAATTGGCAATTAAAATTAAATTAATTAAAAAACGCAATTTAATGATATTGGTATTGAAATCAACTTAATGAAATAAGTAATAATAGTTTCCCAAAAAACTAATAAATATTTTATAAATAGAAACATTTAATAGCCATAATTATTCTAATTGAATTTATGCATTTATCTTTGAATTTATTGCATTTATAAATTCATTTATTGAATTCAAACATTTACCTATATTTTATGTCCGTATCATCATTTTGCCTCGGCATTTTCTATCGTAAAAATAATTACATCCGATTTTAATTAATTAATAATTACTTATCATATTTTACTGTATATTTATTTTCTATTCATTCGCATTTTTAACTAACAATTAACTTATTGACTTTAAAATTGCTTTTTAATAACGCGATGCCATGATTTATTTGTATTACTAAAATTTATCTATTATTGTTATTATATTGTTAAATTTTTTAGATCAATTCCAGCGAACGGTTATTACACTTGCACAAAAATTTTCTTCATTTTTAATTGAAAATGAATTGCACTAATGTTTCGTATCGAGTTGTCTGTGATGAGACATCCCCCAAGTTAATTCATAATAAAGAAAAAATAAATAGTAACTAGTGGGGTGTATGGCATCGTGCCTTAAGGCTAGTTGCTGGAACTTCCCGTATCGTAACAAAATGTTCGAGGAATTTTGATTGTTTTCAAATAGATTGTTATTAATATTGTAACATTGTCTAATATTTATAAGAATTATATAAACTGAATTGCAAAGTTGACATTATTTGTTTAAAGTATATTAGAACTATAGTCAGAATTAAAAATAAAATCTGAATTATTTTCGACATACAAAAAAAAATTTTTTTTGAAAAAAAAAAGTTGAAACAAATTTTTTTTCGAAAATCAATTATTTTGTTAAGACAAGTATGTATCCATACATACATACACACACACACATCCATTTTTTCTGAGGTATGCCATCATGTTCAGAAACCTTCAAAACGTCGAGAAATGTAAAAAAAAAACAATTTCGATTTTTGGCCCATTACAATAACTTACCCTACGGGATGTTGAAAATTAATAACAATTTAGATATGTATAACGATTTAATAAGGAATTTTTGTTAATTATTGTTTACACTTTTTTTTTCAAATCACATTTTGCATATCTTTTTATCCAATGATGATGATATAATTATTAAGATTATATGTCGTAATAGAAGAATAACAGCGATTCTCAAAAATAATGTTAAAGTTAAAAAGTTCTTTAAGGTTTTATACATTTATGTCAATAACAGAATTAACTAATCTTACCACATAAATTGGGTAATACTATTAATTTGTGTATTTTTATGACCGCTTGTTTAGTTGGTTCTACGATTTGTTTTTGATTATTAAATTATAGATGCAGAATTAAAGTTAAATTTTACCTACTATTCAAAGATGCAGAATTAAAGTTATATATAAAGTTTTACCTAATATTCATATTTATCACAAACACAATCTCTTTTTCGACTTTTGGTTGGATTTGATTTCACTTTACAAATTTGATTTGACCAAAAATGTTATCTGGATAACAGAGGATGAAAATCCTTTTGTTTACAATATAAACTCTAAAACAAATAATTATGATGTCAAACGTAAGTGACATCGGCTTCCTCTTGGAAATATTGAAAGCTATATGTTCGTCAATCGTTTCCATGTAATAAGCATCTGTAAGTTTGTGTTATTGTGGTAATTTTTGATAAAAACCAAAATATTTTCAAATAAGCCAATGTGTGTAATAATTATTTTAAATTTTGTTGCTCGTTATTAGACTCTAGTCATTCTGAAAGCTTCGAATGGTTGTAACATTCCAAAATTATCATATTGCTCGGTTAGTAGTTGTCACTAATCGAATTATTGTTAATTTGCTTTCAATGTGTAATTATACAATGCCTTTTCTTGTATATTGCACATGCTGAATGTTATTAGCCAAATAATAAATATTAACATAATGAATAAATTACTATGAAATATGTTTTTTGTCTAAAGTGTTAGATATTAAGGTATTTCAATACGCAAATTGTAGACTTGTATATTTATAAATTTGATAACAATTATAACAGAGATAACAGGATAACAGAGGATGAGAATCCTTTTGTTCACAATATAAACTCTAAAACAAATAATTAGTATTTTTTTTAGTTATATATGAAGTATTTGTTTATACCTACCAATCATGAAAGTATACAACTTTATTATTTCAATTGGTTTTTTAAGTATTTTATTTAACAACAGTTTTAATATCCCTTCACATAACTTAATTATTAATCATTTTTACATTATTTAATTATATTTATAATATTAGTATCAATCATTCATCTTCTAACGAAGATTATGTTTTTGACAGAAGATGGATCGCATATAGTTCTAGAACGGATTGACAGTCACAATTGCCATTCATTTCATTGAGTGATGATCTTCTTTATTATCTTAATTAGTTTATGTTTTTATTGATTTGTTTTTGGTTTTCAATAATAGTGTAGTTGTTAAAGTATAATTTCTTGATTATGTTTTTTGTGCTTTTTGTCTAAATAATTTTAGAAAAGAATTCATATCAGGACTCAAAATGTATAAAAATTGATTACCAATATATTTTTGAAAAATAATTAATTGCTCTGGGTGAATGTATTTTGTGTAACCAACACAAACACACACACACATGTACATATACATACATATATGTATATATATATAATATGTGTGTGTATTTTTATGTACTTTGTCGTGCTATAACAATCAGGATATCAAAGAATGATATAAAACGTTTTATTCCAAGTGCGCTTTGTCAAATTTGTTCCTGCCCGCGCTTCGTAGCCTCTGTTTCGAGATTTCTGATACGCTTCAAGGAGTCGATTCGCCGGACCCGAAGAGCGTAGCACCGTAGCACCGTGGCTCGTAGCTCGTAGAGCGCTGAAACATAAGAGATATATAGCAGATACGGTTTTCATTCGTAGATAAGTGACTGCTACGCGGTTTTACGTTACGTTTTTCCCCGACCAGAAGTACCTACTGTGATCGGGATACTATCAACATATATGTCGGTTAGAAAACCAGAAATTACGACAGAGTGGGTGTCGACTTTAGATTTGATCATATTGATATTGGCTTCAGATATTCGAACACATTTTCTATATTACACACCCACTTCAGCAACAGACCTAAATTTGTTTTCTGCAGATTGTAAATATGTATATCTGTTTTGAATGTAAAACAATAATAATATTTATAAATCAGAAGGTCTACATTTTTTTTAAATTACGATCTATTGATTTGGTATTGACATTAGATTTGATCATACTGATATTGCCTCAGATATTCGAAAAGGTTTTCTATATTACTTGCCTAGTTCATTAACAGAACCAAAGTGAACTTTTCTGCAAATTTATAATAAATCTATTTTATATGTAAATAATATTAATAATCATATTTAAAAATAGTATTGGATTTAAAATTTTATGGTATAAAGCACAAGGTAGTAAATTACGATCTGTGGTTTGACATTAGATTTGATCATATTGATATTGCATAGATATTTGAAGATATGTTTTATATTGCATACTTGGTTCAGTAATAGAGCCAAAATGATTTCTTTTTTGCGGGTTATTATTACATCTATTTTAAATAAAAGTAATAATAATGTATTCACATCATAAAATTTTGAAACAAATCCTGAATAAGTATCAAATATAAATAATATTAATACTATTTATGTTCGATGCTTAGGATTTGTTTCAAATGTTCATGGTGTAAAGCACACGGTCAGAAAAGTTGTCTTTTTTTTAGTTTGACTATTTTAATTTTGCTTCAGATACCCAAACACTTTACCTGTATTACTTACCTTGTGTAGCAGCAGAGTTAAAATGATTCGACTTTTTCAAGTTGTTGATATATGCATTTTAAATGTAAAAAAACATTTAAGTTTAATATTTATTCAACATTTCGTTAAAAATTTTATGGTATAAAGCACAAAGTGGGAAGAAATGTTTTTTTAACTTGCCGCATAATAATCGCACAAAAATAAAAAATGAAAATGTTTGTATATCTTTACGTTTCAAAGGTTTCTGAATATTTTGGCATACCTAAGAAAACATGGATGTATGTGTGTATGTGTGCATGTGTGTGTGTTCGACGATTTCGTGAACACCGATCAACCGATTTGAATAATTCAAGAAACATTCGATTTGTATTGATAAGGAGACGTCCCGATTAGTTTTTGCCGAAGGCAGGTCTAGCCGGTCTGAAGATACGGGGCAAAAAGTGTCAAGAACGCAGCGCCCGATTTTAATCATCCAAAAAACATTTTACTTGTAATGAACAGATAAAGATCTGATTAAATTTTTGGGAAGGCGGTTATGGACTCTAAATAAAAATAAGTTAAAAAAATGTCATATGGCGGTCAAAAATGTTTATTGGACATATGTACATCAAATTATCAGGTATTTTATGAAGATTTTAATAATGTGTACACATTTTGTGTAATTTTTTTTTTTGGTTCCGTACCAAGATTTTCAATTACCGCACGGGAAGTTCCAGCAATTTGCTTTTAGGCACGATGCCATAATATGCACCCCACTAGTTTAAATTACAATCTGTTCAGTATATGTTGGTTTTAGACTTATTCATATTGATATTGTTCAGTAGTTATTCCATCATTATCTGTATTGTCAACACTGAGTTTAGCAATATAACTAAAACAAAGTTTGTTTTTTGTTGATTATTAATTTATCTCTTAAAAATATATAAAATAAAAATGAATAAAAAATTTCATACAATTTTCATTAAATCGCACGGCTACTTTAATCTGTAATGTTTAGTAATTCTCTTTGACTAATTTTATTCATTTTAAATGAATGCTTATATCTAAAGTAATAAATTACAAAGATAATTTGTATTCCCCGTAGCTGCAGAAATAAGATATCTCGATAATTGTAAAATCAATACATCTCAAGGGGTAAATATTTCAGAATAAATACTGTGCTTCATTTAATGCTTCATGTTCGCAACTCGGTTGTCGGAAAATTTATGAAACTTTGGTATAACACTCTAATTAAATAAGCCTATTTAGTAAACAAGCAAGATTGGTAATGCTTGAGAGACTTCAAAAACAAATTTGAAGCGAAGAGCCAAGGACTCGTTATGATTCACAAAGAAAGTAATATTTCTTGATAATGGATTAATTGTATGCTTAAATTATAAAGCATTCATCACTCTTTTATGTAATTTAAGGTTCATTACACACGAAAATTATTTTTGATAATTTAACTCTGGTATTTAATAGACGAAGGACACTAAATTGACTTGATTATAAATTTATATATCCATATAATGTGTGTGTAACAATCCTTTTTTTTATGCAAACCTTTTTTAGATCAGATAATAGATTACAGAGTTCACGCTTATATTTCTATAAAATCATTATTATTTAATCTTTTTGTTTTTTGAACAAAGGATTTCGAATTTGCTAAAACGATAATTCACTATTTGAACAAATCATAAAATATTTTGATTCATATTAGAAACAATTTGTTCAATATTGATTTAAACTAAACTCCCGTGGTCTCTGTTTTTGCTGTCATGTGTGCAAAATAGATGAACCTCGGCAAAACCCAAACTAAATTTATAAAACATGAGGATTACATTTCAAGCTTTGATTCATCCACAAACGTAGAGGGAAAAACGGCGGGTATCTTCAACGATTTACGCACAACTCGTTTAATAAATTTACTCCGATTCATTTGAATAAATAAATATACAGCGAAGTTCTAGGTGGATTTCTGAATGACAAGCGTACAAATTCTGAGCTTCGTACAAAAACAATCTGAAACGTATATATGTACTGGTATAAATTAGTTCAAATCAAATATTAAAAACTCGTTAAATTTAATACTTTCACCACTCAAACTTTGTTTTTGACCACTACGTATTAATTCAGCTTTATATACGTCCACATTTATATATGTATTTTTGTATATATATATATATATATATATATATATATATATATATATATATATGACTAAACACTAAAGCAATTGGGAAATCAGCTTTATTATTCCATACGTTCCAGTCGTCATCGAGACCGTCATTCAGTGGATTTTTTTTTTTTTTATAATTAATTTGGAAAAGAAAATGTAAACAAACATATTAGACCTAAAGAAAGGTACTTACAGACAAAAACAATTTAACACTATACTACACTAATTAACAATTGTAACACCGAGCTATCAGTAGTTCAAACATTTAAAAATAGTTATGAATTAGAGATAAAAAAGCTGAATTTGTGTACATAGTTGTTCAAGCACTGAATGAATTGTGTTTGCAAAGACTTTTAAAAAAATGTGCAAACTGGTAAAAACATATGGTTTTAGAAAGTAATAAAAAAGGGGGACACGTTTCATTCAGTAATAATGTTGTTTGAAAATTGGTCGAGGAATTCACTTTGAAAAATATTTTTCAGCATTTTTTAAAATTTGAGGTCAATTTTCTTTTCTTTAATTATTGAAAATTTGAATTTTGAATATAAAAAATATATATAAAATTAAACTTACACTCTTCTACTATTCTTCCATTACATAATAGTCATTTTTGTAGCCCACTTATTCTTTATATAGCACAATATTTGATCAATTATCGTTTTTTGTGTGAACGGTTTTCATTGAATTTTAATTAAGATTTTTCTGATCTTATAGAAAAGCTTAAATATATATGCTCTATCTGCTGCAACATTTTCAAAATATTTCTTAGATATTGTCCACGAAATTGTTGCCACTTATAAATCTAGACGCATCAAATTGTTGATCAATTTTTGCATAATCACTGATTTGCAGCATTATCTTATTGTAGAAATATTTAACAAGACCGATGTTAACAAGAACTACATAAGTTTTGAATGTCGCACAAAATGAGCTATTTCAGCAAAAATAAATGTAAAAAATAATTTTAGCAAAAAATCTTAAGGTAAAACTGAAATCTGGAGATAAAACTGAAATCCGAAGATGAAACTGAAATATTTCATGTATACAATAAAAACGTTATTTTTAGAAAAAAAAATTGAATAATTATTCATCTCAAATCAGAAGCAATGGAATATAAGTCAAATCGTAATATTAATTTTATTAGTGAGTAACCAAAATTTTGTTATTAGAATTTGGAGAGTACTATGTTCAAGATATTGCAATTACAAACTTACGTTTTTCTTTATTCCCGTCTCCATTCGATACATTTATTATTTTTTTGTGAAATTACTTTATTGATCATTTTCAGTTTGATTTAACAATTCTTAGGAAGTACTATTCCCACACGGTAAAAAAGTAAAAATTATTTATAATTATAATAACTGATATAAATTAAAAATTATTCGGGCATTATAAAATATTGCTTATTTAGTTATATAAAATTACCAACTAACGATAGATTTTAGATCTTTAAAGTCTACTTTAGTAGCTACTTCGAAAGTATTTCTCAATTATAGAGTTAATCTAAGTTAATTATTATAGATATAGTTACAGCGACTTCGTCAAGGAAGGCATAGAGATGAGCTAAAAAATAAATAACCACCATTGATTCTCATATGCTAAAAAATTTTTATCTGAAAACTTTGTATAAAACTACTATAAAAACAAATATTATTTATGAATGATAAATCTGCAATCTATAAAAACAGCATTTGCTTAGAAAGAACTATTTTCATTCGGAAACATGTTTCCATCTAAAATATTAGAGTTAATTAATATCTTTTCTTCCAGATATACGAAATTCAACATCAATATTACGTAGCATATATCGAGAAATCACATATTATTAAATATTGTTTTTTATTTCTTATATACAACATATTGACTAAATCAAATTATTAACCAAAGTTCGGGTTTTTAGTCATGGTGAAACAAACTTTAGTCAACATAAATGAATTACTACGATGTTTAAACATATTATTAGGTTGTCAAATATCTCCCTTCCGCTTTTTTGCTCTTGGTTTATAATACAAAAAGGCGGAAGGGAGATATTTGACAACCTAATATATTATATAAATATATATATATATATATACGTATATATATATAAAATTCAAGCAAATTTAACTTGATTAAATTTATAAAGGCTCAAATGAATCTATTTACGTCTCATAAAAGATTGGTAAATTAGATTACTCTAAAAACATAGATTTCATTCACTATAAAGTAAAGTTCATATTTTATACTTGGCAAACACATAAAATACGAACATTCTTCTGTAATACGTATGAACTATTGTTAATAAAATATTAGAAGAGAATACAGTAACAAAAATACATGATCTAAGCTCTATAAAATATCTATCATTTTCGTTCGTGTGAAATATTCAGCACAGTATTATCACATCGCCGCTTTTACTATACTTTAATAAAATAACTTTTTAGATAAATATGATTATGCAAAAATGTATTCAAATAGTTTACTAAACTGTTCCAAAATTGTTGCAATATTTGCGCATGCCTTCCCGAGTTTCTGTATTGGTGTAATTTCTCAGTCAAAGCGATAGCTTCAGTCCGCGTATAAACGTCTGACGATTTAGACGTACCCTTTGTGTCTATTTTATCAATATTAAAAATATTAAATTAAAAACTGTTAAAATTAAAAAAAATACATAAAATACACCTCACATTATAAGCCTAACATATTGCCTAAACAAAGTGCTGGACTTATAAAAGACTTTGAATTAACTGAAACTTGATGTTAATATAATTTTACAACATTGTTGCATTTATTAATTTTTGCAAGATATTTTGTAGCTAGTAGCAACAACTATTTAAATATAAATTGAAAAAATATTTCAAAAATTACAAATTAATTTGGACTTATGCCTAATTCTAGAACATAACATTTCTTTTTTGATTTTCAACGCCTAGTTATGGTATAACATTACATCTCTAATTAAAATCTAAATTGTTAAAAAAATACCACGAAAATTTCTATGTCTATGCTAAATTTTAAATTATTAAATTAAAATATTTGAATGTTTGTTGATAACTGCATATATCGTTGATATCTTAAATGATATAAAGGTTCATATAAAAACAATTCATATAACCTTTCTAATAATAATATAAAGTTATATTTATGCGCGTCAGGTTTCTCAGTTTTATTCGACGAAAGAGATTTCAAATTCATTAAATATTCAGTGTTGCTTCTAAAAATGATTATATAATAATTCTATAAATAACCTAAAAAATTATGTATTAAACCAAATAGTTATCTGCTGAAGCTAATTGTTACGTAGTTGTTGAAAAAGTATAAAAATATTATACAGTTAATTGCGTGTAAAGTTATTTATTACTATAAGAAAAGTTTTATCATCAAGTATAATAGTATAATATAGCTGCTTATTATTTACCATATGTTTGTTATATAAAATAGTTGAATAACAAGTGCTACGTTTTGAAAGTGCCAAATAAAATTTAGTTTGCCAAATATTTGCAAAATATATGTCACGTGTGTTATAATTGTTGGAAAAAGTTTTTGATTAATACAAGTGATATAAATAAGTATATTGCTTAATATTGTTGTCAAAGGTATTTAGTAATTAAGAACTGTTAATTATCATAAATAATTATTCGTTATTATATATATATATATATATACATATATATTTATATATGCATATATATATATATATATATATATGATATTCAGTTTTCAGGGCAATACATCAATTAAAAAATGTGTATGACTTTAAAACATTTTTATTTATTCCATACGTTTCGACACATTGTTTTGTGTCATCTTCAGTGGACTATGTAATCGAATTAATCCTAATTATTTCATATTATAAATGTTCACAATGCACAATCCTAATTATTTCATATTATAAATGTTCACAATGCACAATCCTAATTATTTCATATTATAAATGTTCACAGTGCACTAAAAAACCAATCCTTGTCATTTTAAGTTGAACAATATATAAATTTTTGACTGAGATTTTTATGAATTTGTGAAGTACATCACGCCGTACATTTCTGTGCTCCGATGTACGGGTGACTCAGTTAATTGATGTATTGCCCTGAAAACTGAATATCACATATTTGAACATCAAAATTATATAAAAAATTTAATATATATATATATATATATATTTATATATGCATATATATATATATATATATATATAATATATAGTATGAAAATTAGTTATCATTAATAAAAAAATACAGAATTTGAATACAATTTTGTGGTCCCATTCTAGACGGTACTTAGTCTTAATTTTGTACGATGACATTTATATCATATTGTATAATATGTTTGAAAATACATAATAATGTATGTATAAGGTTTTATTCGTTAAACGGATTCAAATGAAATTTTGTGTGTATACATTTTGAATCGCATTTTTATAACATGTATCTAAGGTTTTTATATCGAGTAATTCACAATTAAAATTTTTCAAATACGTAGGTAAACTTTACTCTAATAAATGAAGTCAAGTCAAAACCGCAAAACGATTCGTATGATTTTTTTTTTTATTTTTATTTTTTTTAATTAAATGTTGCATTAAATGCCTGACCTATAAGTGAGCCTATATATCAGTAAAACGCATTTCACCTTGATGTGTTAGACAAATAAATAAATGTTTAAACAAAAGTTTGATTCTGATACATCTAGTAATTGTACATATAAAATAGCGCTTGTTTCTTTTGTGATTGTGTGTTGAGCTGTATCAGATGCATCTTCGAGTAAAATATCCCATTCAGCATCGCAATATGTATGCGTATAAGCATTTGACTTTCAGTAATTATGCTGTAAAAACAAAATAGCATGCATCACAGCATATACTACATATCAAATTAACATGTTAAAAATTAAATATTGTATCTTACAACAATGCATTTGAACAAATGGTTAATTAATTAATGTTATAATGAATAATTTGCCAATAATAATATTATGCTAGATGAGCATTTTGCTGAAAATAGTCAACTTACGATACTTGAACAAAGCAAAAATTATTTATAATTATAATAACTGATATAAATTAGAAATTGTTCAGGGATCATAAAATATTACTTAATTAGTTATAGAAATTTACCAAACAATAAATTTTTTCTTTTATATTCGACTAGAAATCAGAGCTACTACTAACATTAATTATTATAGGTATATTTACAGCGGCTTTATCAAGGAAGGCTTAAAGATGAGCTAAAAAATAAATAACAATATTTGATTCTCATATGCTAAAAATTGTTCATCTGAAAACTTCCTAATGTATAAAATTACTATAAAAACAAATACTATTTATAAATGACAAATCTTCAGTCTATAAAAACAGCATTCGTTTTATCTCTATTTTATTCTTTTATTATTCATTTTAAAATTACTTTATGAGTGATTTTTACAATTTTATATATTTGATTCTACAGTTCCCAGAAAGAACTATTTCCTATCGGGAACACATTTCCATCTAAAATATTAGATTTGATTAATATTTCTTCTTGCAGACATACGAAATTCAACATAAATATTACGTAAGATATATCGAAAAATCACATTTCGGAAGACCTATTCGAACGGGATCGAATATTATATATATATATATATATATATATATATATATATATATATGTATATAATATAATACGAGTATGAGATCATTGTTCTTAAAACTTCATTTTTGTGGTTTATAATAAACCCCGTTTCATTTCGCAAACCTCTGTTATGTGTTTATACATGTAAGTATACATAAACCTCTGAATTCATATATGTATGAGGATAGAAGGGATATGCTCTATATTCTATTGCCTTTTATATTGGGTTCAGGACCTATATTATTTGGCGGGCTAGTCATCGCATTCCCATTGCTTTCACACTTGAACGTATTTCTTTGGATTTAACAACTTTTTTTTGGAATTTATGATCATCATACATATAACACACACACACATATATATATATATATATATATATATATATATACATATATATATATACATATATTAGGGTGGTCCTTAATATGGACATTTTTGAAATTCCTTGTTCCCAAGGGCTCAAATGGTTCGAAATTGATAAAAAACAATTCTCTGAAAGTTTTAGCGTATTTTTATATTTTTTCAATATTTATTTTATTCTATAATAATTTTTTTTTGATATTTCTCGATTTTTTTAACAATATATTAACAAATGTCCTGGACATAGTTCCGAAACGTCGAAGATAAGTTATATAGGTTAACAAACAGTTTTTTATTTGATTTTTGGTTCGCTGTACAATGCAAAATATAATGCAATTTTAAGATCTATATATATTTTTTTGGTCCGCCATGTAACGTTTTTATTTAACTAGTTTTCTAGTAGTTTTTTTCAATTTTGACCAGCCGAGTAAGACATTTGAATGAAATTGTTTTTCATTATTAACCGGAAAAATTGTGCTTTCAAATGAAAAAAGTAATTTCTATAAAACATATTTCAATTAATTTTATTTTACATAGGATGTAGCACTTGCTTCATTATGCCATAAAATAAATAAAAAAATAGCAAAAAGTTAGAATTAATATAAAATCTCTGTAAATGTTGAAATTTAATAACGTAGGTATTTTTCATGTGAAAAAATAATCTCACATAAAATAATTAAATCAAAGTGTCTGTATGTTATCGTCATTTTTCTTGCAAAAATTTATTAAAAAGATCAATATGTTTTAATAAAAGGTTATCAGTGCAAATGAATTTATTTCTCTTACATCTTCGGAATCTGATAAAATGTGTGTTTTTATATTACTAAAATACTAACTGATTATAATATTCATTAACTATTTGTATAACTCGATTACGCATATATAATTCAAATACAAATTTATTTATCGATTCAAAATATACCAAATCCAAAATCGAGCATGGTCTTTATGTGAATATCAACTCAGAATATATAATTTCAGCGTTATGAATCACATATGGAATGGAAATTGAAACAATTATATCAACTATCAAAGATATAAATGAACGGCTGTATCAAAATTCTGTAGATTGTAAATGAAATTTGTTTTATGCATTTCTTCAATAAATGCATATACAAATGTAAATCTTTGAATAATATATTCGAGGCAAATTTTTAAATACGATGTCATCGTATAAAGTATTCATTTGGA
Organism: Ctenocephalides felis; assembly: GCF_003426905.1. Lineage (NCBI taxonomy): Eukaryota > Metazoa > Arthropoda > Insecta > Siphonaptera > Pulicidae > Ctenocephalides > Ctenocephalides felis. Next base: position 25,062,982 of record NW_020539725.1, on the reverse strand, counting down.
TGAAACAATTTTAAATATTATAAAATGCGAATTTAAATTCAAATAGCTTAGGCATTGTTCTTTTTAGCAGAAAACATCAACATCAGATACCATTTTCAGAAATCCTTGCATCTAAAAATAATTATTATACTACTCCTCATATGATTCAAATAATATCGAACTTGAAAACGAATAGAAGTTTAAAAATAATGTGATCAGAATCAGTCATAATGATGATTGTTATTACAATAATTCTATATGTTTTGTAATATGAATTATGATTGGTTAATCCAGGAATTATAGATGCATTTTTTATAACACTTAGTCTTTATTTAATTTGTTGTTACATTTTTAAATTAAAATTTTGTGTATTCTAATAATAATTTCAAAATAATACGGATTGTTCGTAAATTTGATATGCTCCAAATAAGTGATTTGGAAAATATACCGATACTATTTCCAGGTGTATTTTTAATCCTAAACTATAAATTTTATTTTTTAATTTTAATGATCTAATATCTGTTAATGAAGTGGAAACATCCATATTTTTTTAAGGCAAAATGCAAGAGATTTCTGTTTTGAAATATTTTTTCGACCAAATCATAAATACATGAAATGATACTCATATATAAGCTTCAAAATTTCCAATTTCCATGTGCGCACTTGCTCGTATATAAAGACGTATTTATCATACAGATGGTTTTATCATTTTGTAAAGAAATATTTCAAAGGATGCGAATACAGGTCATAAATAATATTGAATATTTTCTATACACAAAAATTTTACAATGCATCATGTCAGATATTATCGTCGTAACGTCGATATTGTACTCAAGCTTATGTGATCCTATTTAACCATAAAAGGATTCAAGTGTTATTTTGAGAAAGCAAAAAATTTGATAGTTATGGTTTTATATAAAATTGTTCAATTGATTAGTTTCGATTAAAAAAGTTACTAGTATTGTGCCTCAAAGAACATTTTTTGAACTTTTTAGTTTATAAGCAATCGATATATCAATGTTCTTGAAATGTAAGAGTACATACAATTGTAAGAGATCTATAAAACCTATAAATCATAAATTTTCCATATACCTACCCAAAAAACTATACAAACAATAAGAATTTAAGGAAGAGCGGGCACAAAGGTCCAATTTGACTTTAAATAATTATACTGTCTGAAAGCAATGAACTACATCACATATCACAACACATAAAACTATAAAAAAAAACTATCGTACTATGTTTGGTGAAATTCCCAGTTAATTCCTGTTATAGAAATGTTGTCCTTACTACTTTTCTAAATTTTGTCAACTGTCTCTTTTTAACCCATAGGCCGGGTCATATGGGACAGCCAGGGGGCAAATTAAGCCAATATCTTACTTTTGATATTAAAGGAATTTTACGAACTAATAGCTACAATATTCAACCATCATAAAATCTAAATTTCATGGGCACATTTTTGCAAAGATAATAATAACTTTGATCTGTTTTTTTTTGTCAGGAAATTTCGACAGCGGAGTTGCAAAAAAATTAATTCATTTAAACATCGGTTGAATTTAATTTAAAATTAACAAGGCATTTTGTAAACCAATTAAATAACGTTTACTTACAACTTACGTTAAGTACTCGTAATAAGTAAAATGTGAATATTTTATTTGTACCAATTTTTAAAATCTTCTGAAAAATGCATATTATACACTAGCCCAGCATATTAGTGAATTGTTGACCAAGGAAAATTTTTTATACACATTTGAATAAGAGCATTTGAACATTTTTCAAAGCATTTTTGAATTGCATGTCTAATTCTCCTTTGGATTGATTTTTGGACTATAATTATAAAGACATTTAATTTTACAAATTATTTTACTCTTAAAGTATGCAATGTTTCCTTGTATATCTCTGTATAGCTTATAAACTAGATAAAACACATATTAGCCAATACCTCTTTTCTTATAATAAGGTGCACTTTCTACTCTAAATATTCCGAATCTGCAGTTTCGAAGCCAGTTTTGGAATATTGTCAAAAAATTTTGTTTATACTCTGTATCTTACTGTTTAAAAAAAAGAATAAAGTAAAATATAAGGAAAATGCTCATTATATTTCATTTTAAAGAGAGCAACAGAATACATGCATGGGATTATATTTTTTACACACAAGTTTCTATATCAGTTTCAGAATAGGCGTATTAAATGTGTAGTTGGGTGCAAAATATACTGAAATCCCTGTTTAAGAAAAATTCTTAACGCATACATAAATATAAAGACATTTTCAAATATATATCCACATAAACATAGTAGTGTTTGTAGAGCTCTAGTACATATTCTTATACTATATACATTTACCCATTTCCTCTGGAATAGAAACGACCTATTGCATTTAATTGAATCTTACGACGAGTGGTTCTGCGGTGAATAGTGTTTAGATTTTAAATTCAAATAATTTTATTGTCTAGAAAATGGTTTGAATTTGGAACAATGTTAAATATAATTTATATTATTAACATTAATAGTTATAATAAACAACCAACTGTTAAAAAAGTAATAAAATAAAATATATTAAATTATTATACGTTTTCAGCTATGACTAATATAAATATTTAATAACTAGCTGTAAGTGGAATTCTATCTTAAGGCAATTAAGGCATCGTGCCTTAAGGCAAATTGCTGGAACTTCCCGTACCAAAAATTATTAATTTTTTAAAAACGAATAACATTTTTGAAAAAAATGTACTTTGTAAAAATAAGATTTTTGAGAAACTATATATATGGACAAAAAATTACTTTTTTTTTGAAAAAAAAAATTTTTTTAAAAAAAATAATTTTTTTTTAAATTTTTTTTTAAAAAAAAAAAAAAAATTTTTTCTTTAATTTTTTTTTTTGAAAAAAAAATTTTTTTCTTTATTTTGACATATTGTGGAAGATCTGAACTTTTTTTTCAAAGCAATCGTACTGATTTAACTGCATAGGGACAAAATATAAAGCGCGTAAGCGCCGCGTCGCTGTCTAACGCATAAGCATTGGTACGGAACCCATAGGAATGTTAACAAAATGTATACTTATTGTTAAAATCTCTATAAAATATCTGATAATTTGATGTGCATATGTCTAATGATCATTTTTGACCGTCAAATGGCTAATTTTTTTACTTTTTCCTCCATATCTCCGAAACCGCTAGACCTACCTTTATGAAAATTTTATCGATTCTTCATCTTGTCAATACAAGTGAAATGTTTTTTGAATTATTGAAATCCGACGCTCCGTTCTCTTAAAAACTGAGTTACCGTTTTCGGCACTTTTTTGCCCCGTATCTTCGGAACGGCTAGACCTGCCTTCGCCAAAAACTAATCAGCACGTCTCCTTATCAATACAAATCGAATGTTTTTTGAATTATTCATATCGGTTGATCCGTGTTCCCGAAATCGTCGACGAAAATTTGTATCCGCACATACATACACACACGCACACACACACACACACACACACACACACACATACATCCATTTTTTCTAAGGTATGCCAAAATATTCAGAAACCTCTGAAACGTAAAGATATATAAAAATTTTCATTTTCGATTTTTTTGCGATTACTATAACTTGCCCTACGGGAAGTTAATAATGATATTTTAACTTGAGTTAGTTTATAAATATTTGTAGAATCTTATAATGATTAGTAGCTACTTTTGAACAAGTTTCTTACCAAATCGATCAAGAAGCATTTTTGATATATTAAACTTAGAATCTGTTTGGCATTCAGCTTCAACTAATATAATTATTAACTTCCCGTAGGGCAAGTTATAGTAATCGCAAAAAAATCGAAAATGAAAATGTTTATATATCTTTACGTTTCAGAGGTTTCTGAACATTTTGGCATACCTTAGAAAAAATGGATGTATGTGTGTGTGTGTGTGTGTGTGTGTGTATGTATGTATGTATGTATGTATGTATGTATGTATGTATGTATGTATGTGCGTGTGTGTATGTATGTGCGGATACAAATTTTCGTCGACGATTTCGGGAACACGGATCAACCGATTTGAATAATTCAAAAAACATTCGATTCGTATTAATAAGGAGACGTGCTGATTAGTTTTTGGCGAAAGCAGGTCTAGCCGTTCCAAAGATACGGGGCAAAAAGTGCCGAAAACGGTAACTCAGTTTTTAAGAGAACGGAGCGTCCGATTTGAATATTTCAAAAAACATTTTACTTGTATTGACAAGATAAAGAATTGATCAAATTTTCATGAAGGCAGGTCTAACGGTTTCGGAGATCTGATGAAAAAGTAAAAAAAAAATGCCATTTGGCGGTCAAAAATGATCATTAGACATATGCACATCAAATTATCAAATATTTTATAGAGATTTTAACAATAAGTATAAATTTTTTTTACATTTCTATGGGTTCCGTACCAATGTTTACGCGTTAGACGGCGACGCGGCGCTTACGGGCTTTGATATTTCGTCTTTATGCAGTTAAAGCAGTACGATTGCTCTGAAAAAAAGTTTAGATCTTCCAAAATATGTCAAAATAAAATAAAACATTTTTTTTTTTAAAAAAAAAAATAAAAAAAATTTTTTTTTTTCAAAAAAAAGTAATTTTTTGTCCAATATATAGTTTCTCAAAAATCTTATTTTTTCAAAATAAATTTTTTTCAAAAATCTTAATCGTTTTTAAAAAAAAAATTTTGGTACGGGAAGTTCCAGCAATTTGCCTTAAGGCACGATGCCTTAATTGCCTTAAGACAGAATTCCACTTACAGCTAGTTTACTATTAGTGATATACTAGAGTCACGTCAGTACTAGAGTTATTGATATTATGAACTTCAGCTACTGTGAAATGAATTTCCAACAAAAAAAAATAAGAAATTTATTCGGTATATGAATGCTGGAATCTATTCAGTGAGAAGATTTATAACAAATTTTATATCAATCCAACTCATTAAGGAGCCAATATTGTTCAGTATATTGTATAATTGCAAAAAATTAAATGGAAAATTGACATATTAATGTTGATATTTTCTAAACAATACACAATATTCTTAAGTGTAACGATATAACAAATATTTTCTTTATTTTCTCGATTTAATATTAACAAAATTAATTAGCAGTATCTTATTTCCTTGTACATAAATTCCTTGTTGTTTGTAACATATTTTAATTTTTTTCTTATGTACTTAAGCATTAATTTTGTATATTTTATTTATCGAGCAAATTGTCAATAATCTGAATTCTTTGTCGCCTCTTTACAGATTTTATAAAATCGTGCATTTTATTAAGTTCATTTTTTCTGCATCATGAATGCGGTTAATTCGTCATATTTCTTCTTGAAATAAGTTGAGAAGTTTAATCGTCAAATTTAGCTTTGGATCAAGCTTATGCCCTAGATTCTTGAGTATGTAATAAAATGAAATCCCATTATCTTCACGTAATATTTTAATATTTTTGTTTTTAATTAAATTTTCTATTAAAATAAACTTCAAAATTTTCTGGTAGGCGGAAACCTATCTACGCATTTGTAATCAAAACAAATAATTTAGCAAATACACTTTATACTCAGTCACGAAATCGCAGCCGAAAGAAGAAATTCAATTAGAACTTTGTGAAATATCATTTGATATTTTTTCATTAATATTTCGTAAAACAAATAAATTTAATAAGAAATGAATTTATTTTTATTCCGCAATCATATTTACAGTTCCCTTTGACAAAATAAAAATATAAATTATATTAATAAAAAAAAGGTTCAATTTGATAAAAAAGCCAGGTGTTCTACAAATGGGATTTTATGGTTAATTTAACTTTGTTTCGCTAACGATACGGAAGTGCGTAAAGGTAGAAAAATGCTGAGAAAATATAAACGAAATATTGCAAATGGAATATTGTTTCGTATTCGCTTAGTGCGTACTTTTGTACACGTGTCTCAATTGCGATTCAGGAGCAGCATTGTGCAATAGTAAACGATATTTTCTGCATTATATACATTTGTTCAGGCTACATATCTCCATATATATACAAACATATATATATATATATATATATATATTTATATATACAGTAAAATCTCGCCAATCCTACACATTGATAGTCCGACACCTCTAATAATCCGACGCTCCCAGCGAGGAAAGCTCTAGACAATTTTGGAAATCAGCTGAAAATTTTCTCCTGTTTATACACTTACTATTAGTAACTATTTAAGAATTTTATTAAAGCTGGTAATTTTAATTTGATTTATTTTTAATTTGGTATTACTGAAGTATTATTATTTGTTTTAATTCACAAAATAATGAATAGTTAACTACTGTTTGGTGATTTATATTAATCATGCAATAACTTTTGTCATCTCATTTGTCAATATTATTTTTTTTCTTTCTGTAAGGTAATTTATAGTAATATTCCCAAAATCCAAAAAAAAAATTATATATCTTTACTTTGCGAAGATTTCTGAACATTTTGGCATACCGTAGATTAAATGGATGTGTGTGTGTTTTTTGGGTGTCGATTTAGGCCGCACGGATCAACCAATTTGAAATATTCAAAATACATTCGATTAGTAATGATAAGCAGACATGCTGATTATATTTTGGCAAAGGCAAATCCAGCAGTTTTGGAGATACAAAGCAAAATGTGCAGAAAATATCAATCGAATTTTTAAAATTATTCAATTCTTAATGATGGAGTGGTCTTTAGTTTTTGGCAAAGTCAGGTTTAGCCTTTTCGGAGATACGGAGCTAAATGTGCTAAAAATGACAGTTTCTGAGAAAACGAAGCATCCGATTTGAGTGATTCAAAAATCTTTGTGTCACTTGCTTGTTTTGACAAAACAATTGTTTTTGTGATTTTTTTTGTCTTCCAAATTATTAAAAAAAATTTAAAAAAATTGTTTTTGAATATCAAAAATGATTTGGATTTTATTTTAGTGTTAATTTTAGCCGAAGTTCTAAAACTCACTTATATACTTCAAATGAATAATTTTAACATTGCAATTTTGTATATAATATATATATGTATATGTATATATATATATATATATATATATATATATATTGTTTTTTATTTTAATTTCGGTTAATTGAGTTTAATTTGTTTACTTTTTATGTAAACTTATATAAATATCGTCGTTCAATTCATAAACTCTTTTATTTAGTCTATAAAATATTAATAATAGAAGTTACTGTATTTATAATAATATATTTGGAAAAATTTAGTATTCTTCAAATAATAGATTACGGTACCGAAGCAGTTTCCAGCAATTTGCATTAAAGCACGATGCCATACACCACTATATTGTTTTGAATAACAATCAGACTCGAAGAGTCTCATAAACTATTTGGCTTAGTTGACTTAATACTGCGTAGGTTTAACAGATGGAAATCCAAACAGCTGTCTCATCTCTGTTTGATAACTTTTATTAGCAGCCTGTTGTCAAGCAGTAGTGACAATGATTTTCACTTAGAAATTTGGATAGTAATATGTTTGCAAGTGAAAAATAGCCCTCACCCGGCATTGCTGCACCAATAAAAATATTCGACATTCAACAGTAATTTTATAATCTTACAGATATAAGGCAATTGTTTGGGTTGCCATATGTTGAACAGACTAGTATTAAGTCAAATTAGCACAGCATAGAAAAGCTTATAGGACTATTAAGTTCCGATATCTGTTTAAAAATATATGACTTTAACAATGAGGAAGTTGCTTCATATTAAATTGTGTTATTTTCTTCTATTTTCACATAATAGAGACTCAACCATGAGTTCGAAATCTTGTATTACATTCCGGATATATATTTATACATATGTACTCCATAGCCTGAGGATTCATGTCCGAGTTTAGGGCCGGCCGTGGTCCCGTGGTAAGAACGTGGGCTAGCAAATCCTAGTCCCGGGTTCGAATCCAACCTCGGTCGGTTCGGTATCAAAGCAGCTTGATACCAAATTTTCACTTGAAATCATAGATTTCAAATATGTTTTCAAGTGAAAATGGCCTTTCGTGGGCATAGCTGTAGCGGCAACATGCCACTTGGAAGTAAAGAGGTACTAAGATTGTATCGCTTTGAAATACAAAAAGGAAGTCGATTTGTATCCCTATACAACAGAAAAATGTAAAGGCTCTGACATCGTGCAACCATCATTGAGTGCATTTTCAACTCAACCCACGGACCTGCCTTTGGAAGAAGTATTAGTAAAGAAAAATGTAATAAACAGTAAAAATATGTAAAGAAAAAGTAAAATATATGTAGTATGTAAGATAAAAAGAAAAAATAATTAGTAATAAAGTTTAAAAAAAAAAAAAAAAAAAAAAGTTAATGAAATGAATCCCATAAAGGGTCTCGACGAGTCACATGTGGTTTGCTAGCAGGGATAAGGTTATAGCACCTGCACTTCTATATTAGGAAAAGAATTCCAACTGCTTTCTGAATTAAAAAGAATAATTGAGTCGCCAAATTAAAATTTTGATACAACTAGTTCTAGCTAATCAACTATATTGATATAGAAGGGATGCATATCTGTTAACTATGTTGTAAGAGCATTTTATTAAGGACATTTACTTTTTACGGTTTTTCTTGAAATGATATTTCTTAGAATCAATATTTTATTCCGTTTATGTGCAATCCATTTATTGAGCCTCTGCATGTAATTCAATAAACATAATGCATGTAATAAACGCAAAAGATTATTCAACATTAATAAAAAAATAATTCTAATAAAATTAATTTTCTTTAGAAAAAACTATTTTTATTATTTATTATTATTCGATTTTTTTGAATTTTTTTTTACCAATGCATATATAATGATCAAGTTTACGATTGCTACATATTTTTTCAAATAGTTGTTTTATATGTTAATATCTTTGCATTTTTCAATAGATGAGACTACGTGAATAATTATACAACAGCAAAACAAAATAAAAAATATGCCCTTTTAACATTTACAATTAATATTTTTTATATCAGCAGATTATTTTATAATACTACAAAATCATTGTAGGTATACTAAAATAAAGCAGAAACTCGAATCTACATTTATATAATAATTCGTATTAGTGAATTATTTATTTTGATGTTATTAGTAGACAGAGAAGCCATTGGCTATAAAATCTATTCTATATAGCAAAATACTATAAATAAATTAATTATGATTCAACTATATTAAACAAAATATGGTTTTAAAAAAGACATGCATAAATTGAATTTTGTAGAAGTTCATTTTTTTGACAACTTTAAATTTCTTTGATTGAGTCATCCATTACAAAATGAATGCTGTAGAGTCCTATTATTATTGATTCTACTTGCGTTTAAAACGTTTTAATAGAAATATTTTTAAAACTTAAAAGTTTTCAAATTTAAATTTGAAACACATTACAAGATAAGAAATAATACATATATGGGTCATTCTTTTACAAATCTGGCGGATTTTGGTAAAAAAAAAGTGACATTTTAGAATTAGCTGAATTTTTTTTTATAGATATTGTATATAAAATCATTTGACACGTATTTCAGGATTTTGCCGGCAAAAATTTTTTTTCGTTGATATTTACGATTGAAATATTGCCGATTTTCTCAATTTTTATGATCTTCCTTTGCATTATGTTAATTATCTTCAGTTGTGTTGATCAGATCAGTATTGTTTTTTGTTATTATATTCATTATGAACTCAACTTTGAAGTAATTTAAAAAAAATAATGTTTTTGCAATTATTTTAACAATAATAACCATTGATTGTTAACATTGGTTTTACATACGGGCGCCCCAACTTAAATCGATTGCGTAAAAAACCATATTGTGTCTTTTTTTATCTACTTAAAAATTATTTTTACAATTTGATGGGATGGCTGTTACATCGGAAGATATTAAATGTTTTCGAGGGAAAGTCGCGCCGCTCGTCCGTTTGAAAGGCGCATAGCGCGTATTAAATGAGTACAAGTACTATTTTTAACTAAAATATTTTACAATTTCGTTACTGAGGAAAAATAAATATATTATCTAAAATATGTAGTAGTATCTAATTGTTATTTTGGAAAGTGCTCCCAGTGTCCTGGCCTAGAAAATTTGATCACAGAATTAGAAAATATTTTTGAGGAAAATTATATTGACAATATTAGGTACATAGAGTGGACTAACGTTGATAAAACTATGTTGCAATTAATGATATAGTATAAAAATAAAAAGAATTTTGTAAATCTTACTTGCCACGAAAAAGATTTTGGTCTGGTTGCATAGTGGCACTTTTTCCCAAAGTCACACGGTAAGGGCGCTTGCGATGGATTGGGCTTTGAAAAGGCTAGCTATGTTATATAAAATTAATCATAATGCAATAAATTAATTATTTTTCAATCGCATTCTGTTGTATTTATTTTTTAACGAAATCAAACCTACCCAATACAATTAATTTAACTTTTGTTATTATTCCAACAAATAATAAGTTTTAGTTTACCAGTTTTAAAAATATGAGCATTTTTTACTAAGCAATGAAGAAGCCCTTAAATTTTACCACATTTTTTTACCACATATATTCCTCATAGAATGTTGATCTATACGCATATTTTTCGAACAATAAATTATTATACGGAACTTTCAATAAACTAATTCAATTTCTGGATATCTGTATAAATTAAATACAACATTGTTACCAATGTTATGTTACCATAATTAAATAATGTAACGACAATCGTACCCTTATTCCTACATGTTTGATACATTTAGGCAACTTTGCCGGTTCTCTAAGGAAGATAATGTATTTTTTATATTAAAAAAGTTTTCTCAATATAAACTTTAGGTATCCCAGTTGAATGTGTATGTGTTTGTGGTTCTATGTAAAAAATCTGTTACAAAACACTTAATATAACTTTGCAAAATAAATGTTATCGTATTGCATATATTTTCTATAAAACGGGATATTTTCTCACTTACGGGCTTGGAAATATCGAATGGATTTGAATGGAAAATAATATTTTTAAATAAGGAAGAAAAGTTTTATGAATAGACATTTATTATATATATTTACTTTTCTATTAATCTCCCTATTTTCACATCTAATACGATTTCCAAAATTTCACCTTTTTTTAGTAACATTATAATTCTATTATAACTAAAAACAGTATCCGTATTTTATATTCTATTTTAGATCTGATTTGATATTTTGATATATCACGAGTCGAAAAAAAATCTTGAAAAGTATTTTTAGAAACGTAATTATGTTAATACATTTTGACTAATAAAACGTGCTAAATAATAATATTACCAACTTTGTGAAGTGAACTCTATTATATTTTTTTAATACTAACATTGTACTTTCTCATACTGTATGCTCCATAAGTATGAATACTGTATTATTACTTTTGAACTTAATTTATTAATTTTTTCTGCAAATTTTGTCACTTTTTTGAGTTTCTGAATTTAAATTCTTTCAGTCATTCTACTTTGGTTTTGATTATCTATGATTATTTATGTTTAAAACGGTTAATTTAGATTTTTTATATTTATTAGCAATTTTTTGTAAAGTCTAGGTATTCAAGCTGTATAGAATCAAAAATGTCCTTACTTGTCTTTTGAATTATTTGATTGTAAAAGCAATATCATTATCTCAGCAAGCATCGATCTCATGCCAAGAAGTCTTATTATTTTTCTTAGAATTCAAGACATTTTCTTCATCCATAGTAAAACATAAATATATTCCATACAACAGTTTCTTAAAATTTGAGACGTATACAATCAAAATGTGATCCATTGAAGTTTTTATCTATATAAATTGATATAGATTTCGCATTTTGTGATAAATTTTAACTCATTAGCCAACTATAATTGCAGAATTTTAGCAGAAGCAACTTAATTTGTTCATTACAATAATTTTGCCTGCATATATAGAATTAAATTTAGATTAATTTTGATTTAGAGATATAAAGTTTATCTCAAAAAGCGAATGACTAGAACTTTATTATGCTACTATGACGCAATCGCAAAACTAAAATGGTTTAACAGCTTCCCTGAAGAGTTATAAAAGTTTATTAAAGACAATATAAAGATTATTATTACACATGGAATAGTATGTATAATAATAAAAGCATAAATTATTACAGCCATTATCTATTTTCATATATGAGTGTAAAAATTTTATTGCACAGGATTTGTTATATATCTTTAAAATCCGTACTAAAATTTTCAGCACTAACGGGAAAATGTTTCTATATATATATAACGTATAAACAAATCTAGTTTCTTTTATTGCACTTAAGAGAAAATTATTATTGCTATTTATTTATGTTTGCTTTATAACTATAACTTCGTCACAAAATAAAGTAAGACTTTTTCATAAAATTTTGCTATAGAAAATGCTTTATTATCCGGATTCTACATAATATTATAATATTCATGCAATTGGAATAAATAGACAAAGCTGTTATTGATTTTTAAGAAACAATCTTAGTGAAAAATTGTCATTTGGTGCTCAAAAATTCAATATGAAGTATCCGAATTTATTCAGAACTTAAAATATTTAGAAACTGGATTATGCGAAGTAAATCTGATAAGTAAAATCCAACAAATTCCGATAAGTTTCTGAAGATCATAATTTTTTGATAATAAAAATTATTTCTTATGAGAAAGGACTTGAAAAAGAAAAAAAAAACTGATTGATGTAAACATATATATGGGTTGCTACAAAATTATTATGTAAATATACAACAATAACAATTACAATGTGTTTGATGATTAATGGGAGGTTAATTATAAAATTATATTTGAAATTATATTTTATCAATTTATGAGATTTTTTGATCGCTAAAATTAGTATTCATATTGTTTTATATATAATACCTCTCAATATACCAAATACCGGTTGACTTCAATAGTTGTATAGCAATAAAAAATCTTTAAATCCCAATCTGATATATAAGATATATTGTTAAGATTACATATCATCAATTTGAAGAATTTTAAAATCTAATTCATATTATTTCATATACTTTTTTATATACCACTCTTATGATTCTATACTAATGAAAATTTTATAAAGGTTATAAAGTTACCACTTTAGCTTATCACTTAACTCTCATTTTATCACATCAATATAAAAATCTACAAAATCGTAACTCAACGTTAAAAACATTAAGAGAATTTATATTCATGTTATTTTCCACACCATTAAATATATATCACTATACTACTTAATTTATACCAATAAAATACTTATAAAGCACAAAATACCATAAAGAAGATATTATTGGAGTCCATTAGTTTAAAAAAATATATCTTAAATATATGTATTCATATTGAGTTTTATACTACTTTATAAACCACTATACCAGTTATAACTCCTAAAGTTACATTGCTTCATACTAACAATTGACGCCTTATGAAATACTAATGGAATTGCAAAAAGAATTGAAAAAAAGTAGAAAACGACAATGTAATTGGTTCAAACATTTTCGACTTTTATTTTTACAGAACAAACTATCAGTAATTTCACAGAAATTTTTTCTACGGACAAAAACTTTTCTAGAAATAGACATCTGGTGGTTGAAAATGTGTATTGGATATATTGTAGGGTCCAAATACGATTTTTAAAAAATGAGTAAAGTTAGGAATTTTTAAACAACAATATTTGAAAACGAAAATGTTTGAAAATCTATAACAAAAATATTTTCTTTCGTTATTAGTTATTTTGGTTGAGAACACTGTTCTTTAATTTACAAGATCTTGAAATATTTTGTAGGAATAACTTATTTAATTGTTTCAAATAACTTATTTAATTCTACATTGTTCATTTTAAGTTCAAGAGTTTTTTATATATATCCTCTATATAAGCTCACACATCGGTGGGGTAAAAATGATCCATTGAACTTTTACCATGGCTAAGGTGTAAACAATATAAAATGATAATAAATAAATAGTAAAAACATATTGAGATGTAATCACTCCAGAGTTCCTTAAAAAACCTGTAAGGTACTTTCATGGCAAATCAATGCCAAATTCCCTCGATTTTATATACTTTACCATCCCATGCAATGTTAATTTAATTTAATTCTTGTTGAAAAATTATTGCTCCTTGTTTTCTCATTTCAAACATCCAGATTTTATCTGAAGTGAAATTATGTTTTGGAAAACGATACTAGCATTGTTTCACATATCTTTGCGATTCAAGATAATGATTCTAACCTAAAGCATTTGTCTTCTCTGATACAAGTGGGTACATAAGTTGCTGACATCCCATGGTGCTTTTATGTCTTTGTATCTGAAAACTCACGTTCTGGGAATTTGTGTATGCGGAATTAGATGAGAAGTCTTCTATTTGCATTTTCCATCAGGAAACACAATGGCTGATGATATAGGTTATATATGCTTTTTATTTTCACGAGGCGCTCTTCTTCAGATTGTGTGCAATTTTAAAAATGACTAAAAAGTTACTAAGTGAAAATAATTATATTCCTATAAAAAAAATGGTATAATTAGTTGTAAGTAGCATTTTGTCTTAACGCAAAATGCATTAATTATTCGGTACGTAAGCATAATTAACATTTTTGCTTTAACTAAAAAATGAATATATACCAATTGGCGTTTCAAATATAATTACAATATCTGTAAATGTATACAATCATTTAAATATTTAACGCATTTCATACTAGCTATTTCATGTTCGAAAATTGTATTTATTTAAGTGTGGACGTCAACTGTAATCAGCTACCTACAAAACATCGAAGAGCGTACATATGATTCGTCACAAATTCTGGTTAGAATTTGATTGATTTTTATAATGTTTCTTTTGGAATTATGAATGGCCTGTAAATATTATAATTCAGTTCAGCTATTTTTTTTAAATGGTGATGAAAGGTCAAAAGTCTATTTTCATGCACATACGCACGCACACGTACTTTTTCCATATTTTGTCTCCGGAAAACATTTCTCCTCCTGATATTTAGTATTTATTAATATTAACTTTTCCTACATAAAATAACTTTCTTTTTATTTATTCATTTTTCAAAAACTTCAGTATTTGATGAAACTAAATGGTATTTTGCTGAAAAGTTGGAAATAATTCTTGATATGTGTTTTTAATAAACTCAACCAATAATAATTGGGATTTAGCTACTTTTATAATTGACAGTATACTTTCAAAATTTGATTCGGCCTTGTTTCGAATTTCAATATTGTTTTTATAATTATGCTACGTATTTTAGCTTTAGAATTTTTCAGGATGTTAGGATATTTATTAAAAAAACTTTTCATCAAAATTTTTCTTTTTCGAAAAAAACTTTTCAACAAATCTTGACAAAAATACTAAAAGATCTGAAATATGACTTAGAATATAATTTTGATTTTTGCCACTTTAATGAGCAAATATTCCATTTACCAATATTCTAGCAAATATTGATCAAAGGCATTAATAATATGAGCTTTTGTGATAATGGATCATCTTTTGAAATAAATTAATCCAACCTGTATTATAAAGTAAAATAATTAAATTCTTAATGAGAAACGGCTTATGGACAAGGATTCGAAGTATTTTGGATATAGAAATTGATTTAACTTCTATCATTATCGAACCATCGAAAACTTTAATGTGATATTATTATTCTCAATAATAATAAATTAATATAATTTAAATTGTTTAATCATGTTTACGATGTTATTATATTAATGTAATATTGATTATGAGATATGATATGGTGAATTATAAAAACTTTAGAAAATAATAGATTCAGAAAAAAACTGCAAGCTCAGAACTTACAAAATACACCTAAATTCAAAAAGATGATGCTATATGTCAGCTGTGAAAAGTGTACATAATGAAATATTTCTCAGAGAACTACAAGTATTGGCTTTGCATTTAAATTACAGTTAAAACAGTAATGCAATTTAATTTCTGTTGGATCTATCGAGGATGTTCATATTTACCTCGTTTATTGCATTTGAACGTATAGTAGTAGTTTTATATAAAATTTCACAGTTTTGCATTCTCATTTCTTTAGCTTCTCATTAGAAATAAGAATCTAGTAAGACATTCGTTTTTAATTTCAAGTACAATAACATTTTATTAAATATTCGAATAATTCTAAAAGAACGATATAGACAAACGTAAAGCCAGTTTTTTATACTGATAATATTTTTTACATTTTGAATGGACTTATTGAATTAATTGAATCGACACAAATAAGTTTCTGGTGTATTATAGACGATATTTATGAAATTATTTTTATTTTTTTAACTAAATAAACAAGGATTATATAAAAATTTTATTAAAGAATTATATAATAAACATCTTCTCATTTGAGAAATATGGTATGTTATCCGACCATGGTAAGTGAAATTTGCATATTTATGACAGAGATTAGTCCGCCATTCATTAAAGCATTAAGCATAATAAAAGATATAAGAAGGTACCAACAAGGAATTTTCAGGCATTCTTTTATTTATATAAATAAATGAAAAGACTTCGTGGTATTTTGCTTTACTCTTACTTATATAAACTTTCCGTTAAAAAAAATTGGTAAATGATAATCCAATCTAACTTGACTTTGATCAATAATATCGTGAAAACCAAACGAATTATATATCACAACAAATAACACATATCAAACAAAAAACTAATCTAATTATGTTCAGTAAAACTCCCAGCTGATTCATTATTGAATAAATATTGTTCTGCTGTTTTTTCACAATCTGCCACCTGGTCCTTTTTACTCCACATGCGGTGTACAATGATGAAGGCAAGGTACATACACGTCCGCTGTCTTATTTTTAATTTTAAAGGGATTTTACGAAATAATATTTACAATATTTAACCAAATAATATATATTTTATTAGCACATTTTTCACAAAGATAACACAAGGTTCTATACCGGTATTTTATCAGACATATTTTTCAACAGTATTGGAATAACTATTTATTTAATTTATTTCCTGTAAAAAAATATTTAGAAATATTTAAAAAAGTTTAGACCTTTCTCAGAGTAAATGTTTAGTTGGTCCTTTTTACCCCACCGACACGTAAGCTATTATGAAAGTTATATTTTAACATCTGTTAAAATTAACTTACAATTAACAATACATCTTATTAAAGAATTAAAGAACGTAGACGTGAAACTTATTTTAAGGTCTCATAAACTAAACAACAGCGCTCACTGCCAAAAAACGGAAGAAAATGCTATTTTTATGGATTTTTAAACATTGTTGTTGATCTTAATTAGAGGCGATGGCTTACAAATATTGTTTTTAAAAAAATTCTAACTTTGCTTGCTTGAGATATTGGTGGAGGACTTTTTTACCAGCGTGCCTTTAAGCCTAAACCACACGAAAAGAATATGACAGTTTGACCAAAAAACGTGTAAGTTAAAAAAAATAGTATTTATTATACACTTGAATATTTAGAATATAATAAATTAAAAAATTACAAATTTTGTTATCAATTTGATTTATAATTGACATTTTACTTATTCCTCTTCAAGTCATTTTGTAAAACTGTCTAAAAATACATACAAAATTCTCGTAAAAGTAATTTGTATGCAGATATGTGGGAATAAAACGTATAAAACATCTTCAAGCGAAGAATTTGCTATTGCATTATTATTTTACTTCGACCGTAATTCCTTCATTACGTATTCTTGCTGCACAGACTTTGTAAGTTAAAGATGTTAATGAAGATCAAATTAATATTTATTAGAGAATTGCATATTTAAGAGATACTCATCTAGTGGCATGAATATTCGTAAGCGCCTTCATTATTTATTATATCTATTTTATTTTTATACATTCATAGTTAAAAGTTTCATCAATAAATATTTGCATCATTCATTGTGAATATTACATCTTCATAAGATATAGATTGTATTTTTTGGAAGTGAATATATCAAAAATAAATTTATTTAAAAAGTATAAAACTGTATTAAAATCTCTGATCTCCAAAGCCAACTTGTGTTGCCACATCACTCCCAAATAATGTGGGAATCATATAGGCGGCAACATTGAGAAAAGTGACTTGTGAGACAAAATAGAAAAAAGTAAATTAGAGGTTCATGTCCAAAAATCCTCTCTGATGTCAGTTGAAAATTAAAAAAAAATTAATATTAGGTATTACTAAAGTATCTATAATACCTATACACAAAACGTTTTTCATGTGATATAAAATATATCACATGAAAAACACGTTTTTATTTATAAATAACTGTAGTATTTTATTTTAAGCTATTGTGACAAATACAAAAACATAAAACATTATCCAGGTTGTAAATCTTATATTATAAAGATTATTTTACATAACTTTGTTCACATATTACGATTATATAGAATGAATCAGTTCGAAAATAACGGTTTAACTAATAAGTGTATTGTATTTGGCGTAACTAAATTCTTAATTAAAATATTTTTTATAATATAAATGAAAATAAAAATATTTGTAAATTTGTGGAATAACAATCAGATTTTTATTAAATAATACAATGTGATATGTAGTATCATCATTTGCCAAGCGGTAATTTTAACGATGACGTTTTCAATGAGGTAGATTTAAAAAACCTAATAGTACAAAGCTTTTGTTGTTTTTTTTGTTTTTTGTTGTTGTTTTAGATCATACATTTTCATTATTGGAATTATATTTATATAAATAAAATGCGCCACCGAAATCGATTTTAGCTCGATATTTATCCAAGTTATTATAATAATACGAGTATCTGTAAATGAGCTCTAGGAAACAATTATTTGAGAAAACACTGACTTATACTTTATATTAAATAGATTTAGTTTATTATCATTCAAATTACGTGCATATGCCATTTTGCCTCTTTTTAAAACCGTTAAAAAATATTGTTGTATGCGAACGGATTAATTTTGTAAACTTCACGAATGTTCATTTCCATAAGAAGAGATGCTCGGCATTTTATTTCTGCAGCTTGAGAATATAAAAATGCGAAAGCACTTAAAAATTAATGGCGTTTTTTTTAATTTGTCGTTTATTTACATTTTTGTCATTATGCTGAAATAACTTGGAACAAACGTAATACGCAGCAAAAATACAAGTACATTGAAGCAATTTATATATAAAAATGGAAATAATCTTTATGAAAGAACCACACGAATTTTAAGAAATCTTGTAACAATACCATATTTTTGGTTATTTTTATAAATATTTATATATATATACATATATACATATATATATATATATGTATATATATATATATATATATATATACGTTTTTCTTTGATTTGTATATGCAGTGTATAGACTCGTTATACTACTCGATATATATTTACATATTGGAATACTTCATGCATTTATTTGAACTAACTGAAAATATGGCCATTCTTTACACAAAGTCGGATGCTCGCTGCCAATACAAATAAAACTAGTATTTAAGTTTGTATTTTTTATTTTTATTTCTAGTTTTATATATCGATAAAATTCAATTTAAACGAATATAAAATATTTTTGAAATTCATAGAGATTATTAAATCCAAAACTTTGTAATTATTTGCCTACCTTTGGGTTGCCTTCTGAAAAAGACACGTTGTTAAAAATTATTATAACAACTTATAGGAGTCTTAAGATTCATATGAGTAGCACAAAAACTTCACATTAACATGAGTAAATTACGAATTGAAGATTTAGTAAAAAACATATTATATTTTATGAAGATTCCTTTTTCAATTTATTAATAAAGTGATCACCTCACCGATAAAATTTACTTTTCTTTATATAAAACTTCTTCATAGAAAATTGTCAAAACACTAAGAATTTGCTGTGCAGAGTCAGGAGTTTTAAATATAAAACG
Source organism: Ctenocephalides felis (assembly GCF_003426905.1). Lineage (NCBI taxonomy): Eukaryota > Metazoa > Arthropoda > Insecta > Siphonaptera > Pulicidae > Ctenocephalides > Ctenocephalides felis. The sequence continues at coordinate 25,043,245 of NW_020539725.1, read as the reverse complement.
TCAAAAAAATATCATTTCTGAATTTTTCATGTTTCTCTTTGCTTAGAAAAAATCTTCAACGTGTAGAAAGCGTGTGAACAAACTTACCCTTATTTTAATGTGTTTTTATATTTTTTTTTATTTTTAAATAGTTGTCGGTTAAATTGGAATTAAAAGAATCATCTAGTTTAAAATTCGAATTTTTATTTATATTACGTTCAAACACATAAATAGGATTACGATTTTACCATAGCGGATTATTGCAAATTAATATAGTAAAAATGCAAATCTGCTGTGAATGGAAATTATTTTATTTCTGCATGCAGTGAAAAGTATGAATAAATAGAAAATTTATATAATTTAAAGCTTCATCATGGAATTGAATAATATCCCGATTTCAGTATAATAATAAAATGTTTTAAATACGAATTAAAGATAAAATTAATTTTTCTGTTGTTTAAATATGATACGGCTTATGCAATATGCCAAATCAATTTTATGGTTTTATTAATTTCATAGGGAATTTATGTAATTATTATCTCACTTGTATTAAAAATAAAATAGCTTTTTATTAGTCATTTTCTCAGAAGTTATAGAATAGTTTTAACAAATATCAGTTTAGTAAATTTTAGAAAGTTGTTCGAATAGTCATGTTTGTGTTTTTTAAAAATCAATACTATCTATATTTTTATTACATCTTTAAAAACTGTCGACCAAACTTTAATATATATATATATATATATATATATATATATATATATATACGTTTTAAAAATTCCGAAATGCTTGGATTATTTTATATTTTCAGATTCTAATTCTGGAATTTAAATTTTTTTTTTTAATAAACTGATTTGTAATGTTGTATTTTTAAAAAGGCAGAGTTTTAACAATTTGACTGAACGCGCAATGTCATCTACCACTAGTTCTCTCTAGAAACCTTCTATATAGCAAAAAATATATAAATAAATTTCAATAATGTATATATATATATATATATATACGTATATTTCTATTGTAACATGATTAAACCTTATTTATAAATCCGCTCTGAAAGAAAATGTTTCAGGTCATTCTAAATGATTACTGTAATATATCGTTAAGCTTTTTACATCCGCATTTTATTTGAAATGGACGCTTTTTTATTAGCAGGATTTCTGCAAATGTCCTGGTCAAGAAACTAAAATAATATAAAGCAAGATAAATAACGTGGAATTTTCCTAAAGTAGTTTTGAAGAATTTTTACTACTCTCACTCTTACTATAAACTTTAATATAAAATTCTCTTGGAGTAGAAGTTTGGTGTTGCGTACAAATAATTTAATAACGTGTACGATTTTTTTTTTTAGTTTAAGTAATTTAAAAAAAATAGTGGGGTACATGGCATTGTGCCTTAAGGCAAATTGCTGGTACTTCCCGTACCGTAACGAAATGGTCGAGAAATATTAAACGTTTTCATATAGATTATTATAAATACTGTAACTTTGTCTAATATTTATAAGAGTTATATAAACTGAATTACAAAGTTAAAATTATTTTTTCAAAGTATATAAGTGAGCTTTAAAACTTTAGCCAAAATTAAAATCTGAATTACTTTCGATATATAAAAAAAGTTTTTTTTATAAAAAAAAATTGAAAAAAAATTTCGAAATAATTTTCAATTTCTATTTTTGGATGATTACAATAACTTAACCTACGGAAAGTTAATAAGTGTTCTGTTTTTGTGATAGTTGGTATTTTGCAAAAAAAATTAGTAAAAGCTCAACTTAAAAAGCTTGTTACACATTGAATCATTAGTCATTTGCAATAAATATATAATAACCCGTGACTTGCAAAACTTTTCACAGCAAAATATCGTAAGATATTTAGAAACTGCAATCTTGAAACATGAAAACAGATTTTCAAAAGCAAGTGATATGCAATTTTACAATATGTTCTAAACTTTTCACGATCGATTTAGGATGATTCGTGTAATTTCTTTATTTATTAGATAGACAGTAGCAAATTGAAGAACTTACTGCTAATTTGAAATAATCGACCAAAATGATAAATATTATATCAATAATATGTTTTGAATATGAAATATATATTTAAAATTAATGCCAAATCTTTACCATATTAAAACCATATATCAAGATTATCTCCAGTAAAATAACTAATGGTGTTATCTAGTTTTTATTAAAAAAATTGTTTCAAAGTAAAGTAAAGTAGTAATATTTTTGATTTATTATACACAAATATATAGTGAGCTTGCAATTTCATTTCATACACCTGCTTAGTTAATTACTTTACTATGAAATCGATATCTTAACTTTCCAAGCACTACGAGCATAAATTATCGTTTAATTAGTTCTATATCATATAAACGTATGAAATATATGAAATTTCTGTTTAAAATTATAGTTTTGTGCTTGAACTTGATTTGGGAGCTTTAGACCCAAAACATGCTAATTATTTGCATAAATTGATGAGCTTATTTTAATATATATTTGAAATATTTCATATATAAATCTATTATTATTCCATAACATCTATTTTAGGTCAGATCCTTAAAAATCTATATGTTTTTAAATATTTATATTTATTTATTATTTGTGACAATTGTTTACATAACTTGCTTATATCACATAAAAATCGAATAGATTTATCAAATTATTCAGATTAGAATCGGCTAGTATTTAATTTATTTCATTTTATACAATTAAAGCGAATTAGAGTTCAATTAAACAAAACTTGTCTCGAAACTATTTCTTAATTATTAGTGAAGGTCTTGAAACAAAGTCTAACTGTTTTCGATATCTCAGCTTTGTATGTCTGTAGAACTTGAGAAAGAATTTTATCCTAGGAATGTAATTGTGTTTTGATGAAAGCGTAATTTTCAGCATTTATTGATGCGTGCAGATATGAAATTCACATAATGAGTGAAAAATAGAGAATTATGGAATGAGGTCGGGCTTTTGAATGTTCGGAAAAAGCATTTCCAACTTTAAGCGGAAATTAATTTCAAACTATATATCGTTTTTTTGCTCCTATCATTCCGCATTAAATAAAATAGCTCACCGAACTTTTATATACCGTGTCTGTACAGAACATACACAAACCCTCATACATGCATATTTATATAAATATATATATATATATATATATATATATTCAGAACACCTATACGGGATATTGGAACTCTATGTATTGTGTATGATTTACAGAGATACAAAAATACTACAACAAGGTCTTGTTTAATACGTAAATATATGAAATTATTGTAATTATTATTAATATTTTATTTAAATTTACATTTTAATTTTTTACATTTACATAACATTAGATAAAAAGAAACTATATTTTTAACATAACATTTTACTTTTATTTATGTTACCTTTATTTACGTTGAATATTACGTTTCAGATGATTTGATTTTATTTGCAGAAACTGTTCGGTAAATATAAGTTACTTTCTGAAGTAAATATTAACAAGAGAGAACGTTATTTTTTTCGAAAATATTGCAAATGAACTACTGATATTATCCTAAATTCACGTTTTCAAGTAATTATATAAAAGCTATTCAAGGCAAATTATAATGAAAATAAAGTAATTTTCAAGATAATATAAAATTCGTGAAAAATATGTCGCTTTGTTATAAAAGTATTGATACCTTCGTTTTAATATAAATTTTACTTTCTTGATCTACTTTTTAATTATGAATAAACATGATATATAAATATAAATCTAAGTGAAATTTTGAAACTAAACTATTTATTTCAGAAAGTGTTACCATGTGTAAAACAAAGTATACGTAAGCGTTACTTAAAATATAGCAGTCTCGCAAAGTTTTCACTATCAATCATCCGACTTGATACATTCATAAGAATGTTTTATTTATTTTTATTTGTTTTCTGTGTATAACATAAGTTTTTAATTTTTCGTAAATAAATATCCAAATTCTTGAATTAATTTTCCTTCATTCAGCTTTCTGTGTTGTAAAACTCAACTTTAATTCTTTGTATTTTACCTTATCGTGAAAGTCGACAACCTTTCACATTTAAAAATCTTTCGAACAGTTTTACCTTTTTGAGAAAATTGTCTTAATAGAAGTATGCTCAAGAGTTCATCAACTCTTTATCAATTCGAAATGCTTTTTGGCTGTCCGAAAAATTTTTATGTAAAGACACTATAAAATCTTAATGCAATTGAAATACTTTAATAAATACATTTCACGACTTAAATCATTTTTGGAAAAGTAAAGGATTCAGCTTTCTTTTTTTCCTTTTAAAAATTAAATAATTTTAAAAATAAATTAATTGAAATTCAAACCTACACAAATAGGGTTGAGTTCATCAATTAATTAAATGAACACAATTAATTATCCATTTTCTAACTGCTGTAACCAAGAGGTTGATTCAAAAAATGGAATACAATCGAAATCATTTGGTCAATCCTATTTAATAAAATTTCATATTATTCTTTATTTTCCAATCTTCTCTAAAGTATGGAGTAATTTAATGCATATATATATATATATATATATATATATATATATATCCACATCTATATATATATATATATATATATATAGATATATATATATATATCCACATCTATATATATATATATATATATATATATATATATATGTATGTATGTATGTATTTCTATGAGCATATCAGACCACCGTGGTCTTTTATATAAGCTGTCGGAAGCACGCGTTAATTAAGAATATTATATTACCATATCGGTAATTTTTTTATATTTTCCTATATATATATATATATATATATATATATATATATAATATATATACATAATATAACATCAGAGTCTGTTCGTTGTATGAAACAAGAGTAAAAGAATAGTTTGAAAATGATTAATGGACTATCTCACAAAGTATAATTTTATACCGTTTAAAAAAAACTGATTCATTGCGGAAAAACTGATGTAGAAGATTTTTTAATTAATTAAATATGAAAATTAATTAGCTTGAAATATGGTTTTGAATTCAAACTCGATGCATAATGATATCACAAAGAGCTGTTGCGTGGGATATCTAAAAACTAATTATAATGAATAGAATTTATTATTGAAATATTATTTGATGTTTTTGATTTTATGTAATACAGAGTTCGGAGAGGCAAAAAGGTCTAATTTGGTTCTAGGTAATTATACTGTCTAAACCAAGTGTACTACATCACAACATATATCACTCATCAAATAAACAAATATCATACGATGTTCAGTCAAATTTTCAGTTAATTCCTAATTAAAGAAATGTTTTTTTACAATTTTTAAAAATATTGTAAACTGTTTGTTTTTACAACATAGGCATGGTGAAATGGGACAGCCAGGGGGCAAACACATCCATTGTTTTATTTTTAGTTTCAAAGGCATCTTACGAAATAATTGCTACAATATTTAACCATTGCAAAATATAATTTTTATGAGCACTTTTTTACGAAGAGAACGCTGTATATAACCTTGATCTAATATTTTGTCTAAAATATTCATTAACAGAGTTGGAAAGAAAATAAATTTAATTTAATTTGTTTCTTGTATTTTTTTAACTGTTTTTTTATTTACTAGTTATCATTGTTTTGCCAAAGTAAATATTCAGTTGATTCTTTTTACCTCAAGCAAATAAGCTATTATAGATGTTTTTATATTATATAGGAGATATTATATTATGCCATTATATTATTATATTGTGCCATTTTGTTATCATATTATATTAACCAGAAAAACTAGAAAAAATACTTTTCTAATTTTTTTCTAATTTTTTCTCAACTTTCATATATTGCTGTGAAAAAATTTCTATCTATACTTGTTTCTGAGATATTAGTGGTGAATCTTTCTACTCATGATCTTTTAAGCTCTGCTCTATTCTATTATTATAATAAATATAAAACACTCGCATATAATTACATTTCATGGGAGCTTTTCGAAAACAATATTATCTTTATAATTCTGTTAATAATCGTAGTTCAATATTTCATTAATGAGTTATGCCCTAATGTAATACGATTTTATCCCTAATATTTCCATTTTTTTCATCACGTGCTGCTACTAGATCACAATATTGTAAAGAGCCATGCTCCCATTAATTAAATTTATTGCCATTGTATCCATTGTGGTATGTTTTGAACAAAAGGCATGTGTTTTTAACCGCATCGCAAGTTGTGTTTGATAATTTATTACTCTATACATAACCATATCGGAAGCTTTATATTTATATCATATTTTCATTCACAAGGATTTTGCATTATTAGAGAAATGCTGCGCACTTCGAGGAAGGTTAAGTGTCATGTCTTTATTGGTAGATAGAAAATTAGTTTGTTTATTTTCTAATTGGAATAGATTTTCTCGATTATTATTTCAATAATAGAAATAAATGATAACTAACATAAATACACAATTAGTTTTATATATTGCATGCTATTTTCAAAGCAAATCCGAAAATTGTTTCAATGTATCAGCAGACATCTCGAAGATATGCATCTGATATTTAGTTCATATTTCTCTGCAGTTTCCAAGCATTGTTTGAAATCCATGTACAGTTAGAAATACATAATGCAATGGTTATTTTACCTCAAGTATGTACACACACACACATACACACACACACACACACATATATATATATATATATATATATATATATATATATAAATAAGATGCGAAATATGATTCATACAAAATTCTATAGAACAAAAGTAGATAGATTATATCTGATAACATGGGATGTATTAATATATTTATTAGGTTTATTTACTATTTATAAGGGCTTTCCATGGCTCAGTATGTAGTAAAAAGTTTTTTCTTTCATACTGCAGAATTTACGTTCTAGTCCGATATCAAGCAGTAGTGCAAACAGTTTTCAACTGGAAATATAGATTGAAATATATTTTGAAGTAAAAGTAAATATTGATATAAAAAATGATGATAATATTACGATTGTTCTTTAAAAATTTTAAGTTTAAACATAAAAATGTATCTGATATAGATACGTCAAACATTGGGGTCTTCTGAAAAGCGAAGTTGTAAAGGACAAGGTTTTTCATTACCAATAACCACAATAGTATTAAGTTTGGACAATAAAGAAAATATTTCTACAATTTTTGTACTTACTTACTCGTATAGTCGGTTATTTGTAATTGAAAGTAATCAATTATTAATAAGAGCCGATAAGGTTAACTTTTATGGTTGCATTTTTTTGTTCATTAGAATTCAAACTGATTCATGATTGAATCAATAACAAATAAAGTCAATAGTCAACGGATAGTCAATCACAATGAATATAATCCTTTTAAACCATATGCCAGTCTTTATGGCTTTGAAGAGTTTATCTCAAATGAGATACTTCTATCAAATCAAGGTTTCAAAAAATATTTCACAAATATTTCACAGAATATTAGTTTATAAAATATTTATTGATAATGTAAACGATTTAAATAAGGTTTAAAAAACTATTTTTATGTTGTGTCCCGGGTTGTTCTAAAAGCATCATTTGTTCCGGATTTAGATCTTTCACGAATTGTCCCGGATTCAAATTGAATCTTTGTAATTACTTGAAAATAAAATTACAATTACTCGTCCAATATCTGAATGTGTTATATAAAACTAGTATGCTTGTATCATAATTATAAATTCACAAAAATCATGAAAATAAACTAGTATAGAGTGCCTGTCATAAGTGCTAAGATAATTATGAAGCAAATTCAACAGAAGTTTAAAAGCAAAATAAAAGTGAATTCAAAAATATACGACATAATATAACATTAATCGTCATTCCCTTCCGGATTAGAAAGAAATTACCTTGTTTTTGTATTAAAAAATATAGTCACCTTATTTAAAATATATACATGTATATAATTGACATATGTTTTATATTTAATATTTTTGTCGCATGTCAAAAAACTGTTTTTATTTATTACAAATTTTAATTGTAGTTTAACTTGATTAAGTTGTTAATTTACTTTTTGTGTAAAAAAAGTAATTTCCCTGAATAGCTAAATTTCAATGCATAATAATTACTGATTAATAAACCATCTAATGCACATATATTTTCTGTAAGTATTTTGATGAAAAAAATATATTAACTATGTCAAGTAACATATCCAACCAGTTGCTTAATTTAATTCTTGAAATATTGAGAATAATTCTATTTAATAGTGTTCGATACAGTGGAAAACTCGACTGTCAAATGCATTGGTTCCATTACATTGTTTTACTGACTGTAACTGATTGTTCCATTAAGATATTGGACACGATTAGTCTTCTCTAAAGACCGTGTACACATAGAAATATATATATTTATATATATATATATATATATATATATATTTGTAAATGTGTTTATATTGGTCCTAGAGTGAAATGCTTTTTATTACCTCATAAACCACAATGAAGTCTCTGATGCACGTTTCACTTTTAGCAAGATAAAAGAGATTCTGTTGTTTGATATATATATATATATATATATATATATATATATATATATATATATGTTTCCTCTAGTTCATTTGGCATAACAATCGTAAATGATGGCCTACCATATTATACAAAGTACTTTTATTAATAATACAAAAGTTGTTTTGGTGTCAATAGACCAGTCAATAGAACTTTGTGGAACTATAGTAAATGTCGGGCTTTATAATCACACAGTTCAAATCTACGTTTTTGACATCTTTGGTATCTATTTTTACTTAAAATTATATATTTTAAAAATATAAATATATAGATTAATCAGAATACATTGCGAAGTAAAAGTAGTCGTGGCATTACTGAGTCAAGTTTAAAATATATTATCTAAGAAACAAATAGATAAATATGTATAAAAGGACAATTATGGGTTGTTTTCTGAAAAATATAAATAGTTAAGAAGTATTGTTTTAATGATGACTGTCAAATTATAATTGTGAGTCTACAAATATCAAAAATGAAAATATATTGAAAAACACTCAGCAATAACACCTTATCAATAATCCATATCCTAGTATGTAATAAAGTGAGCTAATCTATAGTTATGTAGTTAAATTATTGGTAATAAAGTTTACTATCATGTTTGCAAAGATTTTTGTAATGACTTTATTTAGACAACAATCAAAATGGCATCGTGCCTTAAGGAAAATTGCTGGAACTTCCCATACCAGAATTAAATATTAGAGCAAACCAAAAATCAATAATCAATAAATATTGATCAATGATTAATATATAAATAAATCAAACTACGTTTTGAAGTAAAAGTAGTCGTAACTGGCATTACTGAGTCGAATTTAAAATATATTATCTAAGAAACAAATTGATAATTGTATATACAAAGATATTCATGGGTTGTCTTCTGTAAAATCCAAATAGTGAGGATGACAATTATTTTAAATATTCTCAAAGAGATAATTATTTATCAAATCGGTTGATTCATGCGCCCGAAATCGTGGACGAAAAATTTTATCGAAACATACACACACATATACTTCCATTATTTCTAATTATAAGATATGGCAAAATGTCCAGAAACCTGCAATAAGTAAAGATATGCAATAATTTTCATTTTCGATTTTTTGCGATTACTATAATTCTCCTAACGGGAAATTAAAAATATTTTTTTTTATTAAATAAATAATGGTTACTAATAAAAAAAATATAGAAACATTTTATCAAACAAGTAATAGCTAGCAATGAAGAAAGTATGGAGAAAATCTCTTGCTTATATCTAATAGATATAAAACAAAATAAATTATTTAAACTTGATCTTATAGATGCAGTAGAATTTGATAAATGTTATTAATAATTTATGATTAACAAAAAAATATTAATGAAGGTTAATTAGTTCAATGTTTTACCCAATTTCAATATAACTTACTTACTATAGGAAAATAACTATGGAATATTATCAATATTACTAAATGTCTAAATATTTTACATAGACATCATTTGTCCAAAGATCATGAACTACTCTTATAGAATACTCAAATACTCAATATTATTTTGTATCATCTTAGATTATATGTTCTAATTCTATTAACAATGGCTATTGAGTAGTAATACAATAAGTATATATATATATATATATATATATATATATATATATATATATATATACAATATAAAGTCATCTAATAAATCATATAATAATCGTGCCAGTATAAGAATACTTGATCAAACATTTATATTATGTCCCTATAGGCTGTTTTTTCGTACGTAGGTCTTTTTTGCGTAGACACGTGATTAGGTGAAAAGGCAACCTTCAGAACATAGGGCGTGAATGGGAGCAATTTCAAGATCAATGACAAGTGTTTACTCAAGATGTTTTCTTAATACACCTATATGTTTTTAGAACCTACGGTAGATACAGTGCTGGATTTACAGTAGGGGCAATCGGGGCTACTGCCCAGGGCGGCAAATTTTGGGGGGCGGCAAAGTTTGGATAGTGAGAAAAAAATTCTATACAATATAATCAACTTTTTTAACAACATTTTTTATTTCAAGAAATATAATTAACAAAACATAATACGATTGCAATGCAAAATTTGGGTTGAAATAAATGTTAACTAAAATTTATTATTTTGCCTAGCCTCCCTCTCCGAACGTAAATTATCAAATTGGTTATTAAGTTATCAAATTTGGCAATTAGGCTAATATAAAGATCCGTAAACAAGGTGAAAGTTAAGAAAAATTTGTTCTTCAGTTTTCGAGACCTCTTAAAATGACGTATTTGTGCACTTCCAAGCTTATATCGTCGAAAAAAAAATTTAAACTAGTGACTCATGGCATTTTTCCTTAAGACAAATTACTGAAACATCCCTTACTGAAAATTACATTTTATAAAGAGTTTTAAATTTTATTGAAAAATGAAAAAAAAAAAGACTTCTAAAACACATTTTTTGTATTTTGAAATTTTTCGAAAATTACGAACTTTTTACTAAGCAATCGCGCTACGTAGCTGTTTCAGAGAAGAAATATCGAAACTCAATTACCATTTTTCGTAATTGCCTGTACCAAAAGCTAATCGGCACGTCTCCCCATCAATACAAATCTAATATTTTTTAATTATTATTCAAGTCGATTTCGAGAACACAGATCAACCGATTTATGATTCAATTCCTATTGATAAGGAGACGTGCGATTAGTTATTGGTCAAGGCAGGTCCAACTGTTTTGAAGATACGGGCCAAAATGCCAAAAATAATAATTGAGTTTTTGAGAAAAATGCGACCAATAACCTTAAAAAAAAAATTACACTATAAATAACTGCTTAAATTTATGGGGGGCAGGTTTAGCGGTTTCGATGGTTCAATAAAAAAATTTGAAAAAGAAACATTTGGCGGACAAAAGTGATCATAAGACATAGACACATTAAATTATCAGATATTTTAAAGATATTATAATAATAAGTATACATTTTGTTTACATTATATAAGTTCTGTAACATTGTTTATCCGTTAGACTGCGACGCGGCGCTTACGCGCTTCTATATTTTATCCCTCGCAGCTGAAGCAGCGCGATTGCTTTAAAAAAAAGTTCGAATGTTCGTAAAATTTCAGGGATGGGGCGGCATTTTTGTCAGTGCCCCGGGGCGCCAAATTTCTAAGTCCGGCCCTGGGTAGATATATATATATATATATATATATATATATATAGACTTTTTCAATTACAGTATTATACTTGGCCATTTTCACATTATTTTTTGCAATAAATAATACAAAATATGATATGATATATGTCTACAGCTATTTGTTGACAAAGTTTACCAATATGGTATTTAGTACTTAAATATAAACAAATATTTATCACCAAATTTCTGTAGACCATATTCTGTATTAATTATTCCAATGAATGATGTAATAATAACTACGTATATAGTATTGATTATGATATAAAATTAAGTTTCACATTATATTTCAATGTTATAATATGATAAAGCTTTATAAGTCTAAACACTTTTTACATGTAAATATCTCTACGTTTCTTGAAGTAAACACTACTTGCATAAGAAGTACCTAACAAAATTAGGCGTTAATGGCACTAACCCTACGAAAAGTCTCAAAAGCATTTCTATATGTGTAAATAATCGACATAATCAATATGAATTCTATTGAGAAACTTCTGAAATGATGACTATAAAATTTTCACATTTTGACATGACCATATTTTAAGTTTTAACGAATTTTTATTTATTTGAACCACTTTTTGTAAATCTACAAAATTGATAATATAATTAGTAATTTATTTCTGAGATTATTTGAGACCAATTGATTTGATTTCTATTATTTGACCAATGAGATTTGATTTCTATTATCATCAAAACCATGAAAATTTTCAGAAAATTAGCAGTTACTCACAAAGAAACAGTTTATCTCATTTTCACCTAATTATTTTAGCCATTTTCAACTGTTATCATTGGAACGGTATTAGAATTTTCATAATAATTTTGTGATTTTTGGCAAAAACGTACACAATCTGCTGCACTTAACTGCTTATTACAAAAAAGCGGTTCCATTGCTCGATCGATCATCACAAAAACTGATTAATACGAATCCAGATCGAGTAGTATTGAATGGCTTTACAATTTTTAAAATCGATGATGTTTTTGAGAGAACGCCGACATACGTTCTCTAATAATGATGTCAAGCGATTCAGAATGAGTTAAAACCTAAAATTAATATATCAGATTTTTTGGTAAAAGCTTAAAGTTCTCCTATTTGAAGTGCAAACATAAAAATATATTGATGAAAATATTTCTTATAATTATTAAAAATTAATATATTTCAATTATATATGGCCACACTCATGATTTACATGACATGATTATGTTTTTCGAATAAATCAAGAAATGTCTATACTATATATATATTTGATCATAGTAATATCATTTCCAAATGATATAAATAATAAGTAGTGTTAATTGATAAAATTCACTTAAAAATAATAAAAAAAAATCCACATTTGAGTAAAAAAATCATCACTGATTTTTAACTGCCTGATTGTGCGCTAGGAGTAATTTATTCCAAATCATAGTATAAATATATTTAACTTTTGGGAAAAGCTTAAACTTCTTTTCAGAGAAGCTAAATAATAAAACCTTTTGTAAAAAAATATTGGTTCCCAATATTAAAAAATTATTAACATATTTAAACCGACAAATTGCCACACACATGACCTAAGTTTTTTAAATAATTTAAGAAATGTTTTTACCATATACTTTGATTATAGCAATATCGTTTGTAAATATTTAGATTTTTAAGAAGTTTATTAGTTGCAGTTATTAATAAATACATTTTACTCAAATACGAAAATAAATGTTTAAATTTTGCTACCGCAAATAAGCCAACTTTCGCAGATTTTTACATTAACTGCATTGTGCGCTACGAATAACATATTGCAAATTGTGACATGGTTATGATTCACATGAGATTACTTTTTCCCAGTGATATCAATTCGTATTAAATTTTAATTTCGAAATGTTCATTTTATATTCTAATGTCCCACGCCTTCACTTTTGTGACAGAGTGTACAATATTGATTTTCCTTTCGCGCGGAGTGAAACAGGGGCATTATCTCGTTCGTGCGTTACTGCGGACACATATGTGCGTATTCGGGCATGTTTATGATTTTTGATAAATACATGTGCGACGAGCAAATCATTTTTCTCCATATCAAACCGCATTGACAGACCGATACTTTCATCCAAGAATCCTATATTACATTTGATCTCCTGAACCCCAGATACGAGGGTACAAATATCTTATCATTGACGATTTACTTGGTTCTTATAATGATTGATATTATTTCTGATTTGCACGTAGATAACATCAAATAAGCGAAGGTTAAACACGTTTTTGTCAAATCAATAATTCATTCATTCTACATATATAGGGCAGGTCGCGACTCCAAAGTTCAATTTGACTTTTTGTAATTATCCTATTCAAACTAAATGAACTACATCGCAATCTGCAACACATATCAAACAGACAACTACCGCACCATATGCTGTAAAACTTTTAGTTAATTTCTAAATACAAAAATAAGATTTTTTACTATTTTTCTAAAATTTGTTATCTGTCTATTTTCAACCCCTAAGCAAGACAAAAAAGAAAAACCAGGAGAAAAGACATACAATGTTTGTTTTATTTTAAAGGGATTTTACAAAACAATATCTACATTCTGTAACCAGTTGGTAATAGAAATGTCATGGGCACGTTTTTTACCACACTACATATAAGCTTGATCTGGTATTTTGCCTGAAATATTCATTAGTATTTAAGCTTAACTGGTAATTTTATTTATCTCCTGTAAAACTGCGTTTTTGAACTCAATAAACTATTTACTTAATGTTTACACCTTAGCCTATGTGAAGGTTCAGTCAGTCCTTTCTACTTCCTTTGAATCTTCCATAGAAGTTATATAAAATAACTGTATAACCTAACATAACAATGAAAAATAATAACAAATCTTATAAAATAATTGAATTACGAACACTTGCATATTATGTTTAGGTATGATAAACTAAAGAATAGAGCTTAAAACCATAAAAACTAGTAAAGAATTTACTAGCGATGTCGAACACTTTAAGGTGATTTTTGGTTACAAATCATTTACCTTCCTCTTTAAAATAATATTGATCAAAAATTCTACACTTGTTTTTTGAGATAATGGCGGTAGACCTTTTACCAGCAGACCTTTAATTCTTGCTCTATTGTTCTACAGTATATATTATATTTTTTTAAATAAAATGATTTGCAGCAATAAGTATGTTTTTAACTTCCCGTAGGGTAAGTTATAGTAATGGCAAAAAAAAAAACAAAAAAAATTTATATATCTTTACGTTTCAGAGGTTTCTGAACATTTTGGCATACCTTAGAAAAAATAAATGTATGTGTGTGTGCGTATACAAATTTTCAACGAAGATTTCGGGAACACGGTTCAACCGATTTCAATTATTCAAAAAAAATTCGATTGCTGTTGATAAGGAGACGTGCTGATTGTTTTTTGGCATAGACAGCTCTAGCCGTTTTGAAGACACGAGAAAAAAAGTGCCCCGTAACTCAGTTTTTAAGAGAACGGAACGTCCGATTTTAATAATTCACTTGTATTGACGAGATGAAGAACTGTCTAAATTTTCGTGAACGCAGGTCTAGCGGTCTAGAGATTTTAACAATAAGTATAAATTTTGTTTACATTCATATGGGTTCAGTACTAATGTTTATTTATTAGCGCTTACGCGTTTCGATATTTTGTCTTTTGTCTTTTGCAGTTGAAGCAGTACGATTGCTTTAAAAAAAGTTCAGAATGTGCAAAATATTTCAAAATAAAGAAAACATTTTTTTCAGTCTTTTTTTTTCAAAAAAGTAAATTTTTGTCAAAAATTTATAGTTTCTCAAAAATCTAATTTTTTCAAAATATATTTTTTAAATGTTAATCTTCTCAGTTCCAGCAATTTGCCTTAAGGCACGATGCCCTGCGCCCCACTAGTTCTTCTACTGATATTATCAGGGCATGATTTGGGTGAAAACGTATTCAAATTATATGAGAAAGAGGGCAAAGTTTTAGATGGTTTTGCTTTCATCAGAATGCCATTGCTATTTACATAACAAATTCACAAAAAATCCTTTGAATAAGTAATTAGTGCACTACATAAGCAGCTAGTAACAAACTTTCTAACATTTATTTATATTTACTATACGTAAGATCAATTTAGATGAAATTTTAAATCGAAATTCAAATTTCAATCTTCTAATGAATTTATACATATATACATTTGTATGTGTGTGTATGTGAGCGCTTTTTAATTGCAATTTCATTATTTTCAGTAAATCCCTTCTACTGTTTTAATCCATAATTCATGTTCAGTTTGTTCACATACGTAACGAAATTAATGAGCAAATATAGTTTGTCGAAGTTAACTTTAGTTAGGTTACCATTTAAATTAATCTGCTTTCATATTATGAATATTAATTGAATATATCTAGTACCTAAATCAGTGGTCACTATTGGCATTATTTTAACGACAGTTTGCAAACTATTATAACGATACTATATTATTTTGCCAACTTTGTCTGAAGCAAAGCTAAGCAATTTGAGTAAAACAGAGAAATAGTGAATAAGTAAATAGACTCTAGAAAAATAATAAAAATGTATCTTTAAGCACAATATCTTTGGTTAAAATATTAGATATATTAAAAGTCTTGAGCATGGTAGCGGTTGTATGTTTTCTATTTACTAGTGGTAAACTCTATTTATTCAAATCGTTTTTATGATATTTATTTACTTTTTTTTTATTTTTATGAAAGCAGATTTTAAAAAAAGCTATCTGCAACCACGTTCATGTTTTTCTTGTACCTTTAATGTTTGAATAGACAGCTTGTCTAACTTTGGTTTAGTTTAATCGACTTAAAATAATTTAATAGTTTGCAGTAGTAAAGTTTCTATTACTGTTCATTCAACCATTCAACCCTTTTGTGGTCATACAAAGCTCTATTTTCGGAGCGGTTGGACTTTTTGAAAACCAAAAGAACAGATTATTCAAAGAAAATAAGTTGAAGATATAAAGTTCTTGAGATAAGAGCTTTAAGTTCAATGTATTTAATTGATGTATTTATTTATTATTACTTGTTTGAAATGTTTGAAAAAAAATTGAATTGTTTGAAAAGTTTGAAAATATTGCAGAGCGTCGAATTTTCAATAAAAAATGACACGAAATTTTACTTTTAATTCATTTGTCGCTAAGTTATGCCTAAAATTTTTTTTTTAATTTTCAAAGTATTTTCTAGGCTATTTCCATACGAAGTTTGATTGAACTATCAAAAAGTTAATATTAAGAGCTAAAACTTTCAGAGAATTGTTTTTTATCAATTTGGAACCATTTTAGCCATTCGTAGCAAGGAAATTTTAAAATGTCCATATTAAGGACCGCCCTAATATATATATATATATATATATATATATATATATATACGGGGTGTCCCAGACCTTGACGTCAATTCGAAACATCGTGATGGTTTTGACCATAACCCTCCTGAAAAAATGTGGAACAGAAATATATCTCGTTCTTTGGATATTTTGAGCTTTCAAGTGCAGCCTAAAGCTTTGGTGAAACTGTGACCATATTTCGGTTATTGTGGTCAATTTGAACTAATTTTATTCATTTAAACTATGGAACTATAACCGTGAACAACATTTCTAGAACCACAGTAAAAAATACCACAATTGCCCTAAGTTTTCAAAAATTGACTTTTAGAAATATAATTTAAAATTTTTTAAAATAGGTAGACTTTGAAAAAACTTTCTTTTAAAAAAATGTTCAGAAGTATGTTAGCAAGTTTCATCGAAAGTTTGTAAAATGGTAAAATATTTGATAAATTTATTATTGAAATAATTTGAGTAAAAAAATAAAAACCTAATAAAAACATGATTTTTGTAAATAGACTATACTATTGTAGTATACGCAGAGCGATCTATTCTTTATTCAAATATATTTCAGAAAAATAAATAAAATTAATAAAATTATAAAACATAAACTTAATAATAGTTCATATTTCATTTCATATGACTACACATTGTTGAATATAAATGCATTTAATTCCCCTGTTTAATTGAAACTATTACATCGTGTTTAATTAAACATTATGATAAGACTTTGGTTTGCTTTGACCCGAAATGTAAAATGATATTTCAGTTTATCGCCTAAGCGTTTATACCTCAAATTCTAAATTACGTTAATAAATCTCGTGACGGCTATGAAACACTTCGAACTATTAGCACAATTTATGAGAAGCACGTGTACTATGAAATATTACATAATATGAAAATTGTAATTGTTGTGTAATAAAATAAGACGAGAATAAAATAGTAAAGAAATAGTGGTGCATGACAATAAAAATGGAGAATTTATAGTATAATATAATATTCTGATATCATTATGAGCTTTTTTCAAATACAGCTCAAAAAAACAATCTTTTATCTCCGCCTCTCAAGCTTTCCGCAAAACCTTCAAATAATATTATCATCTTATAAAATTGTTTCTGTTTTGTTCCAAAACAAAAGAAATATTATGCCGACGTTTATAGAGGTGTAATAAAATTCATATATTCATATATTGTAATAACATCTCCGATATTTCTGAGGGTTGACGGATATCAAATAACCTAAGGCCACTTGCGAAATATTTATCACACGTTTTTATATCGTTCTTGCAGCTTACAAAAAAAGAGGGCTTCTCCTCTCTTAGTCACTTTTCTCGAGAGATTTTTAACAATGGATTTAAATTTAATATTTATTCGTATTTATAAGGGTATAATAAGTCAGAAACCTTAATCTGCACTTAAATTTTGCAAGATGTCGATTGAACAAAGTAAAAGAAGTGCACGTGTCACGTACATAAATGTATAGCATAATTGGCTTATTAAAGTAAAATTTATAAAATGTTATATACATTTTTAATTGTTGTGAAAAATTTATTGGTGTAATAAATCCCGTATTAATACACCAGGTACAGATAGAATAGAAATAGTAATATTTTATTCCATCTCTAATTGAAATTTGATTTGAAAGACTACATGAGGCTTTCAGGCATATTGCTGAATATCAATTCCTGATATTAATTTCTTCTCTGCCTTTACAATACGCATGATGATAAATAATATTCAATATTGAAAATAATGCATAGCTCGCCAAAATTATATTGATTTATAATAGCTACAATTTATAATAGCTATGATTTATTTAGCTATGTAATTAATTTATAATTACAATTATTACATACAAATTCAAGATGAATTTTGAATATTTAACTATCTATAAATGCAAATAAACTTACTATTCAACCTTAGTTAACTTTCCGATGGCACAGCTTAGGTTTTTATCAGAAAATCTTACTTGCTATTTTTTTGTTTTCTTAATGTTACTAGTAATTTTGAATCGTTAGATGGCCAATATTTTAAAAAGTATGTGTGGGTGTATGGGATGTTTGACCAAAATTTGTGTCATTTTGTCACCGATTTTAAAACTAACAGTGCCATGAAACTGGATAAGGATTCGCGTTGATTAGTTTTTTTGCGATAATGGGGCAGATATAATATATTTGTAATAAGTAATAGCCCCTCATAATGTTAGAGATTTTAATTCTAAATAACATCCTAAAATATTATAAGCTTAGAACATATAAATGAACTTTTAAAAAACTAATCAAAATTTGAAATAATAGCAAAGCTTTTATGATGAGTGCTACAGTTTGAAGTTTTCGCAATGGTTTTGAAGGCGACTTTACCAATTTCAAATTTAAAAGCTATTAGCGATGGTTAGTTTTGGAAAATGGATAAAAATTGTCCATTATCCATCCAAATATCTTAAACTAATTTTGAAAATTTAAAAACCGTTCAAAAGATCAGTGGGAATTGTACTGATAGGTTTTTGTACAGATTGGCTGGCCCATTTTCTCATAATTTGGTAAAAAATTGCTTGATGACACTTGTTATAGTGGAATGATAGAGATATGGCTTCGAATAAAACCCTAAAATATTATGAGTTTAAAGTTTAGTATAACAATGAGCAGCAATGAGTGTCAAAATTGAAAATTTTCTTGGCCTATTCTTAAAAACGTTTTTGTAGAATTAATAGACAAGGCAATAATTCTTTGTGCACTTTTTGCAAAAAATTCTGAACTGATTATGAAAACTTAATAACCAATCAAAGGTCATCAGTTGCTGGCGGTTTGTATTAGTTGTCTAATAAATGTCAGGAAGTTTATTTACTTGTCTTAAGGCAAAACGCTATTTACCTAGTTTTATGAACCACGCTAAATTTTATGAAGATCAATAAGTTTTAAATTTATTATAAACTACGTCAAATAGTTTGGCAACTATATATAGTGCTATTATATACAATATTTCAACTAAATTACAACCAGTGGTGTTGTCGAACCGGAACGCGCCGGAACGTCGTTCCGGCAAATCATTTTTGAGCCGGAACGCGTTCCGGCAAGAAAAAATATAAAAACATCGCTACATACAGAAAATGATTTAATAAGTAAATTTTCTAAGTTATTATTCAACTAATTTCTATTAAATGTTATTATTGTAATAAACATACATATATGTGCACAAAATGAGTTTTGTAATAATTTTTCTTTCTTTCCTTTTTGAACGGAACTGGAAAAACATGAAAACCGGTTTTAGAACCGGTTTTTAATTTTAGCGTTCCGGCAAAAAAATATTAGCACAAAACCACTGGTTTTATCAAAGTCGTTTTTAATTTAGTAACAAATTGAGGTGTATGAACTTCTTATAGAAAAAATAATATTTATAAATTAAATCTTACATTCATTCGCATTTCTTATACGCTAACAACTACATCTTAGGTTCATATTCGTGTATTTTTATAGTATTACGAACGCCTATACGTTGCATTCTATACTATACGCCTTACATCTGTACCAAACGCTATATTTCATTATATACTCTCAAATCCCTACATTGTATACCGAATACACCTAACCTATATCTACTATATATCCTATTACCTATAATTTCCCTTACAAGCTACATTAACCCTACCGAGATTCGAACCCGGGTCCGCCGCGTGGCACGCGACGACCTTATCCACTACACCACCGTAACGCTACAATCAACCGTCTTTTTTCGCGTGTCGTCGCGCCACCTTAGTATTAATTACCTAATTAATTAGAAAATGACCCGCGGAAACAACAGTGCGTCCCATATTATATTATTAGTGGGGGTATCCGATAGGGTAGTGGTTAAGGTGCGCGACTTCCACGCGGAGGTCCCGGGTTCAATTCCCGGTATAGACAATAGGTAGGTAGAGATAATACATAGAGCGTAAGGTAAACCTATGTAATATAGGTGAATATATAAATTATACAGTAGTATTTATAAGAAGTAAAAGGTATGTAGGGTATATAATAAGTTAATGACGGTATAGATATCTCACGGTATGATAGATAATAGATATCTATATATGATATACAATAATATAGTATAGTATGATAGGTAATAGGTTATCTATCATATTATTAATAGAATATATAAATTAGACAGTAGTATTTATAAGAAGTAAAAGGTATGTAGGGTATATAATAAGTTAATGACGGTATAGATATCTCACGGTATGATAGATAATAGATATTTATCGATGATATACAATAATATAATATAGTATGATAGGTAATAGGTTATCTATCATATTATTAGGTTAAGTCTTATAAAGTATTGTAATAAATCTTGAGTACTTTTATATCATAATAAATACCTGTAGGTATTAATAAAAACAAATAATACCAGAATAAATATGATTAATGTCATTGAAGAATATAAATTATGTACTCAATGATTCCCTCATACTTGTACAATTTAATGTATAGACTAGCTGTGTATAATAGAGTTAATTATATAAAAAGTCAATATATTAGATTTGTGAGTTCTTATCGAAATATATCAAATTTTTTGAACCGGTTTATGAACCGGATTTTAAATTTTAGCGTTCCGGCAAAAAAAATATTAGCACAACACCACTGATTACAACTAACCATCAGAATAGTATTTTTTTCTTTAAGTAATGTACATACAAATCTGTGGGTTATTTACAAACTTCCAGCCGCAGCTATATTGTTTAACATTATAATATACAATAGATTTGCTTGAGAACAAAAAAAAGGAAATATGATAGACTGAGTAAATAATTATTTTAAATTAAATAATTAGTAAGTAATAATTAGTAAGTTTAAATAATGTATATACATATTATTGGGTTATTTACAAACTCTTATCCCATGAATATACATGATATTGTTTAACATACATGCAATATGAAATAGTTAAGATTATAATATATAATATATATATATATATATATATATATAAATATATATATATATATATATATATATATATATATATATATATATAATATGCGGTAGGTAATTTCTAAAAAAGTACACACCTCAGAAAATAAGAATTCAAAATTAATAAAGTGCCGTTTAATAATATATCTTACCTGAGCCATTCTTGCATAGCTTTTGCCTAGAGAAAATCGAACACATAATCAATATGCATAATGGCACCCACCTCTGCTTCATAATCATAATTAAATCAAATTAATCATTTAGCCATTCTGAACATAGCAAATATCTGCTACCGAAACGTAATACGAAAGCAATATATCGTGATAAGCATAGCGTATGATAACGGCAGCGTACGGTGACGGTGTGTGCAGGTGTGCGCAGGTATGCTACTATTAGGCATGTGCCAGTGCCATCATATGCACATTGTGTATAATCAAATTGTACGAACTCAACTGTACTAACATAATTAATTTACGAGTCAAATGTGTCGATAATTGGCATTGATCACATTGAGGATAATATATCATAATTTAATTAGCTCCTTGTCCAACTATAATTTATTTTAAATATTTAGGTAGTTGGGTTTGAAGGTAATTTTGTCATATATGTATATATATATTATTGCTGGCCCGACTAACGTAGTTTAGCCATAAAAAATATTTCTGGAAAACCTTCAAGATAAAAAATAACCAACTGATTATGAATGTAAAAGTGTGTGGTGAGAGAAGCAAATAACCCAAATTAAGGGGGTATTCTAGTGTAGAAATTCAAAAAAATCGATTTTTTTTATTTCATATTTTAAAGTTTCACACAAAACTTTAAATGCGTTTTTCTCAGCACATACTTTTTCAGTACTGTTGACACGATTTCTCGAGTTTTATTCGACCGATTCACTTGAAATGATCAGAAAGTCTTATTTATAGACCTATCCATAGCCCGAACTAGGACTATCCCCAAATTCCAATTTTTAGTATTTTTAAAAAATTCGAGAAACTCAAAAAACAGTAAAAAAAACACCTTTTTTTAAACAGTCGCCAATTTGTAAAAATTTTTTTCACTCATTGCTAGTTCGGGCGATTGCGACATCATTGTAGATTGATAATCTTTTTATTTTTTGCATTTCCGATGGCTAGGAGGGCTGAAATCATGTCAAAACTGAGGTTCCAATTTTTTGGGACCACCCACTTCATCAGCTGTCAGTTTTAACAATTTTCAACTTTTTTATTTTTTAATTTTTGTTTTGTATTTTAATAATATTAATAAACAAGTGGTAAAAAGTAGATAGTAAAAACATTCATTGCTTTCTTTTACGACACTTTAAAAATGACCTAAAATTCATCGATCTACACTAGAATACCCCCTTAAATGGATGTTTTACCCACTGCAATGCGTGCCACATATAAATGCCCTTTGGGCTTATTAATAAGCATTGCAAGTGCCTGCCTAACCTAAAACTTATTTCATGTAAATTTAATTGGCAATATTCAAGATTTTTAAATATTTCTTTCGTGTTTAAATATTAGTTTATTAAATTCATTCTAATGCTAGAAGTGTTGATGCATTTGATGTAATGCGAGCTTTATCACCAGTTTTTAAAATCTGTTGCCGAATATTGTTATTTAAATTGATTTTAAATAAGTTATTAGCAAATTAGCAAAATAGCAAATAGTCGTATTCTATTCGGTTCCAAATCTAGGTTCTAAATAAAATAAATTCTATGAATACAAATGAGTATAAAATTATACAAATAGATTATATTAGAGAAAAAAAATGATTTGCAAAGGAGTGCTATAAAGCTAAAAAGTGCATTTTTACATTAAAATTTCAAAAAATTTGATTCTTTAAGTTTCTAGTAACATTTGTGGCCCGTTTAATAATGTTTTTGTGTACAACTGATACTCCTTACTACAATAAAATAATATTTATCTAAAACATCCTATTAAATGTGATTAAACATCATATGTCAAAATCATCTGATATTTGAGCCGCAGTCCATTGTTTCATTTAAATTACGCTTCTACAAAAATTTTCAAATTAAAAATGTAAAGTTTCTACGCGGTTTTGAAATAACATTTCACCTTTCCACAACCTCTGGATTAGCACGAATATTTTAAGACTAAGATTGGCCAAATCCGTACAGCCGTTTTAGAGTTTTAGCATACCTAACATTTTATCGAGCTCTATTTTTATATATAAAATATAACCTTTAAAAGGAAACTTTATTTTTCCTCACTAAAATTGTTTGATTATTGGATGGATGCCCATGAACAATTTCATCATATATATTTCAACATTTGAAAAAAACCTCTCGCTTTATGTATATATATATATACATATATATATATATATATATATATATATATATATATTATACCTATTTAATGTATTAATCTTTACTCCATCGTACTCGCACATTGGAATCCTCTTAGACCGTTTTTGCCTTAATTATGTTTGCTGTTATTGAGAACAGTTTAGGAGCAGATTGTAAGCAAGCAAAATGTTTATTATATACATATATATATATATATATATATATATATATATATATATAAACAATGTACTTATCCTGGCTAATAGCTCTAAGAAAGCACATCAGTCAATGTCGATCCTGAGCTTATTTTGTCAGAGTGCTTATATACAAACATAAGTACAAACGTCTTAATACACACACATACACACACATTTATATATATATATACATATATATATATATATATATATATATATATTTACCATCCGGATATAATGTCTCCAATTGTGATATAAAGATTTGAGCCTTTACGTTATTACTTGAGGGATCTGACTCAATAAGTTCAAATTATAAAGAAAATTTACATAATTATATCGTCGAGAAGCATTTTATATTCTGACAGTATTCCAAAAATTATTATAAAATATATCAAATTGTCAATATATATAAAACTTCAAAATCATACAGCAAAATGTTAGAATGTTAGGTTCAAGTATATGTTTTCTTCAAAGTTTGAAGATAATGCCCCAAAACTAAAGTAGATAATTCTTATGTGGAGTCCGTGGTATAAGTTTGAAAACTTTGGCCTTGCGAATACAAGACTTCATATTTAAATCCATGATTGCTGGGTATCAAATAATACTGATCTCCATTTATACTAAAAGATATAGATATGCTTCCAAGTAAATATAGACTTTGTATACATTAACGCAAAATGTTAAAAAATCACTATTTTAAATTGGAAGAATCAACAACTTTTGTTGGATTGCTTTTTAAGAAAAATATACCAAAACTAAAATTCGTCAATTATCGGGTTGCCTTCCAAAAGACTTTAGTGAAAATAATCATAGAAATACAAAAGATTACAGAACACCTGAAAATTTTAAAATAATATCCAAAAAAATAAAAAAACGTTATTTTACTAACAATTATGAAAGTTATTTTACTTCATGGCAAGTTACAGAAAGTGTCTTATATATGTAAATAATCGAATTCAAAATGATTTTAATATTATGGTGATAGAATTTGAATAATTAATAAATAGTCATATCAATAAATAATGTTGATCATCAATAACAAAAACAATTGATCGTTGATGGGTAAACTATTGTAATATATTTTTTAAATAAGAAAATGTATGCACACAAAATTTCATTAAAATTTAGCAGTAGTAGTGATTAATCATTTTATAAATAAAGTTTATATATATATATATATATATATATATATATATATCGTTTATGATTAAAATCATATAGTCTAACAATAGTGATGATTACTTTTTTAGGATATAATAATATTCAATAGTGATATTAAATTCTAAATTGTGAACTTCAGTTGCTTATTGTGTTAAATTTAACTGTTAAAACTTTTAAAAGTTCTGTTACTTGTTGCTGCATATATAAAAAATTTCATTAAAAAGTGATAGCAGTAAATCGTTTCTATTAAAATTTTTACATTGCTGTTACATTAAAAATTAATAGTTACTGTTATTTATCTAAAGTTCATTCATTAAAAATTTGTTAAAAATAAAATTTAAAGTCAATATAAAAAACGATTAAAGCAAATGTGATCAAGTTATTAAATAATATTAACCAAGTGCTGAAATTCGTAACAAAAGACTAAGATATGCCTAAATGTGTTTTAATATGATCACCTATATAAAGTGCTAGCAAAACGTATTTATAAAGTGTAAGCTTTATAAAAGCTCAAGAAATAATTTTAATTGCGCCAGATTAAAAAAAAATCCTGCGCAATGTTTGAGATGTTCGAAGGAATTAAAAACAGCAAAATATCGAAGTTGGCCCTAAGCAGATATTTATCACAATCTTTGTAAGTATTAATATTTTATATTGTGTTAATTAACTGGATTTACAAAATTATATGCTATTTATAAATTGTATATGTAATATATATAAAAAATTTAAACTTGAGTTTATAAATTGCTAGAAGTATATATATATATATATATATATATATATATATATATATTAGGGTGGTTCTTAATATGGGCATTGTCGAATTGCCTTGCTCCCAAGTGCTCAAATGATTCCAAATTGATAAAAAACAATTCTCTGATAGTTTTAGCTCTTGAAATTGTCTTTTAGATAGCGCGCCATTCAATCAAAGTTTTGTATGGTTATAGCATGGAAAAATTTCCAAAAATTTTAAAAACGTTTTTTAGATATAATTTAGTGAACAAATGAATGAGCCTTATTCAAAATTCGACGCTCTACAAAACAAATTAAAAAAACCTATATTGCAAAGCGTCGAATTTTGAATAAAAAATGACACAGTTTCACTTATAATTCATTTGTCGCTAAGTTTTTTTATCAATTTGGATCCATTTGAGCCCTTGGGAGCAAGGAAATTCGAAAATGTCCATATTAAGGACAACCCTAATATATATATATATATATATATATATATTATATATATATATATATATATATATATATATATATATATATATGTATATATACTTCTAACAATTTATAAACTCAAGTTTAAATTTTTTAGCTATTCATAAAACTTGTAAATCAAAATAACAATAAACAAACTACCTTAGCCTTTAAAATACACTTTTAGATCAAAACTCATTAAGTTTTTTTTCAAATAATCATGAGAAATGTTGATAATTTTATTTCAAGCCCTAGGATATGCTATTATTGTACTTCTATAAGTTTGAATATTTACGTGTTTCAATATTAAACCAAACTTGATTTGATCTTTTTAATTTTTAGCCAATGTTTTGAAGTAAACGTTATTTGTTAATTTTATACTTCCCATTTACCTTAACTCCTTTATATCACAAAAAATAATAAAACTATCTAAATTATATCTAGATAGTTTTAGATAGCTACATTTTTGGGGCCCAAAATTTATGAAAAGTTTAATAATGTTCGTAAAATTCTCTTCTCTAGTTTGAATCTTTGAAAAGTACATTGGGTTCTCATATATATTGATAACCGCTTATTCTTCGTATGTTGTTAAATATGAATGTCTAGTGCAGGTATTTCATTTTCAATCTCCTATCATAAATAATACTCATATTTTCAAGTACTTTTACGTATTTAAACACTTTGTGAGAAATGTTCTGTTTTTATACTGAATATGATGTAGTAACTAATTGAACCAAACTCTTATATAGAATTGTAGCTCATTTTAGCACTTTATTTTAAATAATCAATATGACTTATACACCAATGATAAACACTTATTATATATAATTAGTACTTGAAGGTAACATGTATATATATGTATATATAATCTTGAAGGTAACATGTATATATATATATATATATATATATATATATATACATATAATCTTATAGCAAAGTAAACGTATTGTGGTAGAAATTGCCTAACATCTTGTTTGAAACTTTAAGCTTAAACCCACAAACTGATCCCACGTATATAATTGAGCTTTGTGCTTCCGCTCTATACATTATATATATATATATATATATATATATATATATATATATAATCATATATAATCTCTTGTTCATCTTTTGATGTCTTATTTTATGAATGAATGAAATCTGAATGAGCATTTAGACAGTGGTTTTGCTTGCCAAAAATTCAACAAGTGATAACATAAATGTATATAAAATAGCCAGATTATATAGGTGCAGTGAAACGAATATATATATATATATATATATATATATATATATATATGTCGCATATGTCTATAATTGTGGATGAGCGTTGTTTTCTGAATTATGTCCTGACAACGCCAGAAATGTTCCATGCCAACTGTGATCACATGCCAATAATACTACCATATAGTTCATATATATATATATATATATATATATATATATATATATATATACATATACTGAAAACATTCCAGCCATCATGTACTTGTTGATTTATATATTATATATCCCACAGTTTAGCAAATAGCAAATTATCGTGGGTAGCCTATCTCTCCTATCATATTAAGAATATAAATTATTAATTATTAGTGTCATTATTGGTAATAAGTTATATAATAATATTACTACGATTTTATAGAAAAACACGCATACGTTCTTCTAAATTTGATACAAAATTTATTTAATGTTTTATTCATAGTCATTTTTGCCGTTGTTATTTCTGCAGTTAGCTAAATAACTAGTTAAATGCATTTATTCAGAAAACGTACTTCATTTTGTAGTATTGTAAATAAGTTTAAGAAAATATTCATTTTTCAAAAGAGTTTTGATTGCTAATGCAATATACTAACAGTAGAATAGTAAATAAGACAAGCAAGGTTTACAAGGTTTGTTTGAGAATAAATACTGTTCCGACTTTGAAAATCCTAGGAAAATGTAAAATTTAGTAAAGTTATCTGGCTATGTGGGTTTTCTAGTATAATTTATGTCAGTTTAGTTTCTTATAATGTTGTTTTTATGGTATACACGTAGTTATCATGGCTTTTTTTAAGAACAAAATATTTATATATTTTTCATCAATTATAAATAATCTAACAAACAAAGCCATCAATAAGCGAGAGATAGAGCAATTTTCAATTAGTTTACAATCCAAAATATTATTTTCAAAAAATTAAATATTATCATGTAACTACATCATATGTCATAAAAATAAAATTCTTTAATAAAAGTATCAAAATCTTCCAAATTTTTTATCGTAATAGTGCTGATTAGTTTTTGCTGGAATCCAGCCGTTTCGCAGATGAGGGGTAAAAAGTGTTTAAAATGACAATTTAGTTTTTCAAAAAAGGGAGCATTATTCAAAATCATACAAAAAGCGTTGTACTTGTACTGGCGGAGTAAAAAATTAATAATATCTTGTAAAGGCAGGTCCAGCGGCTCTGGTAATGGAGATATCTGATGGTCATTAATGATCACTAAATCAATGTTGAAAAGTATAAACTTTATTGAAGTAAAACTTCTTTAGGCGCGATATGGGTGTAAAAATTTTTGGGCGCGATACGGGTGTAAATCCGTACAAATGCAACGAAAATGCCAACGTGTAGTTGAACACTACGACGCCGTAAGCGCTGATGTCGCGAGTATCCACTCCCGTCATGTCATGCGTAAGTCGAGCGCTAAACCCTATATGAACTTGCATTAATTGAATCACGTTTTTTTTACAAAAGAAGAGGTTGCTGTATTATGTCCTCATGGAATAAGACTTTTCTTAGAGAATAAATGTGCCATGGAATATAATAAATTTATATTGAATCTCGTTGAAGACAAAATAATATCTACTGCCACGGATATTTATGTAGGTTGCCATGCGACAGATCAACAATCATACATTCGTCAGCAGTTTCAAAAAAATCGGTTATTGATACCGGGGCTTTGCCGTATGAAATAATTTTAGTTCTGAATAAATTTTACATAATAACAACTAATATTGATGTAAGTGATGGCTTAGCTAATGGTTGTGTGGGAAAATTAGTGTACATAGAACGTGGCGATAATGATGAACTTCTACGTTTATGGTTTGAATTTCCCGGTAACATAGGTAACAAAATTAGGAAGAAAGCTTCACATCATATTCAAACTCTTAATATCAGTAGGACAGCTGTGCCGATGCTCAGGAGATCTTATTATTATTGATGTTATATGATTATTAAAAGATGATTTTTAAAATTCAAATATGATGTTTTTTTTATTTTTATCTTAATTGCCTACTCATACAATATTAAAAGTTTTACTTCAATCGCGTGTGATCCTTACGCGCACTCTTTTTTTTTTATTATATTGGGTTCCAATTCTAAGAAGTAGCTCTTATATTTTGTCTACAAAATACAAGGGATGAAATTTTCTTTATATATAATAATTTATATTTAAAACAATCATTGATCAATTTTCATTGATTAATTATTTTTATTCTTGAAATATTTAATTACGGTACGGGAAACTTCGGCAATTTGCTTTAAGACCCATTATTATGCACCACTACTTTGTATCGTATTAAATGAGTATTATTCAATATTATTATTTATATTAATCTAATTAAATATATCTATAGGTATATTATTATGCAAATGCTAAGGAAACCTCCGAAAATGTAAGGATTTCTCCACTTCTCTACAGTTTTTACAGCCAACCCGTTTCCATGATTTTTCTAGTTGCACAGATTCAAACCATTACACCCTTACGTGTGCTTCTTTATTGCGAAAATCAATGGTTAACTTCTGTGATAAAACTTCGGCCATTGTGTGCGCAAACCATCATTTTCGATAGAAAATTTTCCCTGGTTAGATACAACAGAGGGAGTACATGTTATATATCTGTGAGCTATTATTACATAATGTACTTTTAAAGGTCCTGTAGACAATGATCCCAGAGTATTGTTTTGGTTACGAATTTTCGAATTTGTCATAGTTGGTTATTTTAAAGTCCAAAAATTTATTTGAAGAATTTGTAACTAGTTTATATAGTAATCCGTTAAAACGATTTCCCAGAGAACAAAAACGTGTCTTAAACGAGAACGTGTTTTACGTAGGGACAATACGTTCACAAGTACAGAAAACATGTATTATTTTGAACTGTAAATCAATTAAGCAATTACTAAAAGCTTTTGCACATTGTTTTTTTTCTTGATTAATTTGTAGCTGTTCTTTGTATAACGGCTCTCTAGATCTGCAAAAAAAATATTCCAAACATATATACTTTAGAATATACATGTATATTAAATATTTTTAAAAACATACATAATTAGAGGATTTAATCATTATAATAAGTTTGTACGTATATCAGCTGATCTCAAAGTTAACAAATTGGCATCCATTGTATATATATATATATATATATATATATATATATATATACCTATTACGGCAAATACAAGTTGTAAATCTTATTATTTGGTTTGAATTTTGAATTATTCATGAGAAACTTTGATTGCGGTCGCAAGTTTTGAGATATTCTGCACAGTAACTCATAGTTTACGGATCAAATTATACGAACAAAAATGTTTTTATCTGTACACATACATACATACACACACACACACATATATATATATATATATATATATATATAATTTGCTTTATGTATTATGTCTACAGATTTATTTGTGCGAAATTGAATCGACAATATCTAACATTCTATAGGTAGGTATATGGACTTAATTTCCTGGTAACGAAATCAAATCTGTCATCTAGCGTCGTTATGGCTGACACTTAATTAAACTAAAAGTTAATCAAATTTAATTGCAAAAAGTATTGTGGTTTAATTACATTTTCGTGTTTCCTAATCACGAGTCAAATTCCATCAAATTAAAATTTATTTGCATCATAAAATCATTAATTGCGATTTTTAATGTAGGTACCTTTTTCAACTTGTTATTTTGCGTATAAAGTCAAGCATTTAATTGTTGGTCGTAAATTTTACAGTTGCAATAAAGAAAAGCATAGCTTTGAAGTGTATAAAGGTAATTCAAATTTTATGGTCTATCTACAAATGTACTAAAATAATTTTAAAAATGACGTTTTGAATTACGTAGTACACGTGTATAAATGTAAACATAGTTAATCACTTATATTTTATTTTTAATATTTTTATTTATCAGTTATATTATAAATATATTTTTATATCAATATTTATAAGAGTAGTTTGTTTAAGGATAAATGAATAAATATATAATTGCACATACTTCTCATAATTATAATTTTCAACAATATTTAATATAAAAATGATGAGTAAAGAGCAAATGCGAGGCATATACAGAAATTAAAAGTTAACTGTAAACAACGCAATGCAGTAAACAAATTACAATATGATGCTCTGTCATCTTGGACCTGTCTCTAAGCTGCCTCTGGCACTTCAATATAATTCGCCGGTGGAGACGCCGATACTTTTTTGCATATTGCTTCTGAAGCGTACTCCGTTCAAAATAGCACTCAGAATTTAAAATCACGTAAGTGAAAATAAACTAAAAACAATTTTGATTCTCTGCACATAATGCTGATTATGATAATAATTTTTTTATATATAATATCTATAGAAACTTATAGTTAAGGAATTCAAGTTGTGTCCTATTGCAAATTAATTATTATAAATACAAACTTTCGCAAATTCTTTAACACATGCACATTTATATATAAGCATATATTTGTTTACATATATGTGTAACTGTGTGTAAAAAATACGTGCTTCAGCAACCACTTGTTTGATTGTGCATTTATCTTGTGCGCACTTTCTTCATATCGATTCATGTTTGTTTGAGGTCAAAGAACATACATAAGCACGAAGACTTTTGAAGGCATACACATATCATGTGTTATTATAAAAAAACGGGAGAAACATCAATAAAAAATATGAATTTATTTAAAAATATATTATTTAATACAAATGTTTTGGCAAGTCCTTAACTTTAGTAATGATTTGCTTATTAAAAATAGTAACAATTGAAATCTATTGTCTAAAGATTAAACACTTATATTTAAATAATCACTTTACACCTCGTATAACCGAGAAAGTTTTTACAAAAGAATATGTGAGCAATATGTAAATTAACTGAAAATAAAATAAAATGCTAGATTAGTGGACTCTGTTATATATATATATATATATACATATATATATATATATATATATATATATATATTTCTAGGTTTTCAAGTTACACGTACGGGTATTTATCTTCCCATGAAAAGTTTTTGAAAGTTGGTTTCAATAAGTATTTATCTTAAAAGTTGATTTTTGTTGAAAGTTCATCTAAAAGTCCAAGTTCAAACAAAAGCTTGTCGAATTTTTTTGTCTTAAAATGGATATAACGTTTCATATGGAGGTAATTCTTGCTACGTATGATATAGTGCTTAATATATACATATTATATATTTATATATTTATATATATATATATATATATATATATATGTGTGTAGTGTGTGTGTAAATTTGATACATTATCATTTGTTCGTGTTTCCAAAAGATGGAGCTAGTTTCCGCTGTCGCTCGTTGCGTTACTATGACAACCGGATATCGATTTTCTTACACACGAATTTGTATATTATATATACACAATATATATATATATATATATATATATATATATATAAATTTGTGTGTATTTTCTACGTAGTATATGTGAACGTATATATGAATTTGTTAATATCATGGAAGTGTGTTTCTAGACATATTCATATTTCCCGGGTTACTCTGTATATGTCTGGTGAACCTTTGTTGTTGTTATTAAATATGTAACTTAATGAACTACGTTGTTCATTTAATTTATTACATGGTTTTATTGTTGGACCGTATGAATTTATTAATTGAGCACTATTTAATTATGATAATGTAATAGAGATTAAATATTGAACACACTGTAATGCAAGACACACACGTTTGGTTGATTGATAGATTCACTAATCTATTTGTACAACTACGAAAATTAATGTTTATAATTTTTATACAAGCTTTGGGCCTGCACTATATTTGAAAAAAAAAACGCTTCTAGCAAATCTTGTCCTGATCCTTGTCCAATGAATATTTATTTGTTAATATTCAAGTGCCTATATTTTGATTTATCCCCGTCGTTTTCGATTCGTCATGCGACATAGTGCATTCACTAATACCATATAATCTTCTTATACCGGTATATATTCTACAAAAATCCCAATGGTTATTTTTTGGTACGTTTTTAGTTTTTCAATATTGCTATATCGTGATAAATAAAATAGTACGTGCGGATGATCGGTGGAAAAAATCATCTTATCGACGGCGCTGAAAAATAAATTGAATTTTACGACGAGGACGTTGATTTATCTGCGCCCCGGGGCGACGTACATTCGAGCGCCGGGTCTGGCTGGAACGGCCTATGGCGTGTTAGGGCTGATGCAAACTATCTACAATTTGCGCGGAAATTAATGGACATATTTATAAAATTATGAAATTAGCAAAATATAGAAATAAAATTATATCTATTGTATAAATTATATTTATTTCATTCTACATTTATAAGCCTTATATATGAATATCGCTTCAATCTTTTTTATCTTCAATTTCTTTATAATATTTCTTTTCATTTTAAATAGAAGGCATGGAAGCAAATGTTAACAATCAAATAATTGTAGAATATTGAAGTATTAAAAATTTTTAAATTATAAAATATTTGGGTAAAAATATTGAGTTGACTAATAAGATACTTAGCACTTGGACAATTTGAATCTAATGTAAACAAAATCATTTGGGCCTATTTCTGCTTACTACTTATTTCCTATCACTTTAATATTTTTTTTATTATTTTCATATCTCAGTCAGTCAGGTGGGGTGTCTAATTTTTTCAAAATTTGAAAATTTGCGTTATTTGATTCAAATACATGCAATGATTTTTACATAAAGTTTTAAATTGTATACACTTGTTTCAGGAATATCATTATACTATCATTATATAATATTGTTTGCATATATATATATATATATATATATATATATATATATATGTTTTAATTAATAAGTATGAAAAGAGCTATTAAAAACATACTGCCATAAGGAGGGGTGTTAAATATAAGAGATTATGAAACAATTTTCATATAAACATATCATTTATATCTATTTCATTCTACATGTATAAGCTTTATATTTAGATATCTTTAAATATCTTTTCAATCTTTTCATATTTCATTTCTTTACAATTTTTCTTTATTTTTCTTTTGAAGTTATGGTCCTTAGTTAATTGTATTTGACAAATATACACGTAATGAATAAGTGACAAAATTGTGTGTATTGACGAGTACACTCGTCTCGCGTATATATGACTAAGTATTATTTAAATTCAAATTTTGAATAATAACAAAATATATTTTAAAGTGTCAAGTTGTTTAGAATATTTTGAAGCTTTATCTGTATAAGTAGATGTAGAAGCTTACCTTTAGGCAAGTTACTTGAATTTACCTAAATGTTAAAATTATATAACAAATCAAAAAGAATTAGGATTTAGATATAAAATAATAACTAATATAACTAATATTTTTATCTGTTGATAATGAAATCAATTTTTGCCTTTCATCAAAAACAATTCTTATTTCTTACATTTATATGTATATTATACGTGAACTCATTGAGTTTATTACGTTCTAATAAGTAGATATGGTTATGTTAAAAGTAAAATGTAGCAATAATATTTTTGCAATGTTTCAAAGTAAACTTATCTTTTTTGTTCGATATTTTACCGCTATAATTTACTCTGTGATTGATAAATATACTCGCCATGAGCTTGATTCAGGCATCAAAAAACTGTGCGTACTTTACGATGTGAGCGCCACAATTATCTGGTTTATTTTTCATTTTACAGATCTATGCTTGAATTATAAAAAAACGATTTTTTAATTTAATTGCATGCTTATTTTTGTCAAGTCTCAAGTCGAAAGCTTCCGTACTAATCTCAAAAAATTAAAAGTCATCTGCCAAATATTTTATAATGACTTCTCTTTTTTTAGATTAAGGTAATGGTTCATTGTGCCTTTCCTTTGTAATTAAATGGAGTTAAATGAAAGGTCCTTTCATAAAACTTTTATAAAGTTTTGAACCAGATTTAAAAATACAAAAATCGTTTGAAAGATATTATTTATATATAGATATAACAACTGCAATGATAACATAATTAATATATAATCATAATAATAAATAATCTATTAACTGTTTAACAAATGAATTTAAAAGATATAGCAATGTTTTATTTAAATGTTTTTTATATTGTTCAGCTTAACGTGAAAGTCTAATAGAGGAATATTCTTCAAATGTAATTAATAGTCCGAAACATAATTTTTTCTTCACGTTTTTTGTTTAAGAAAATTTTAATCAAATTTAAAAATTGAAAGGTTATTCGAATTATACATATTCTTGGTGAAGGTTAAAAAGTTTTTACGTACTTGCTATTTTTCACGTTTGTGTGTTATAATATCCTAATAAAATTAAAAAAAAATAAAAGGTCATTTGAATTGTATTAACCTTTTCCACTTGGATGCCGCCGCTGCGACGGCAAAACTCATATAAAGGAAAGGAAATTGGAAAGGATTGAAAAAAATAATTGGAAGCAATTAACAGTTAAAATCAATCTTATCATGGTTTCAGGAACTCAATACTTCTTGGATGAACAAGATTATTTTTAGATGTCGAAAAGTTACTCAAACTTGCTTGAATTTTTGGTGAAAGTTTAGAAGATCTTTTATAACTAGCAATTTAAGATATGTTTTTTTTCCATGTTTGTTTTTTTATAAAATCTTAATCAATTTTGAAAATTCAAAGACTATTCAAGTTGTTTTAACTAATTCTTAGTGATAGAATTATTTTTTCGTTACAAAACTAATTAAGCCATAATTTTACAAATTCAGTTAGATTTTAATGCTTGTTCATAAACTTCAATATTTTTATATGCTTGCTTTGGTAAAAGTTGGGGAGTATTTTCTCAATTAATTGTTTGAGACATGACTTTTTCTAATCAATTTTAAAAATTAAAAGGTCCTTCGTGTATTCAACAACTTTTTAACTTCCCGTAGGGCAAGTTATAGTAATCGCAAAAAAATCGAAAATGAAAGTTTTTACTTTTCTCGACGTTTCAAAGGTTTCTGAATATTTTGGCATACCTTAGAAAAAATGGATGTATGTGTGTGTGTGTGTGTGTGTGCGTGTGTGTATGTATGTGCCGATACAAATTTTCGTCGACGATTTCGGGAACACCGATCAACCGATTTGAATAATTCAAAAAACATTCGATTCGTATTGATAAGGAGACGTGCTGATTAGTTTTTGGCGAAGTCAGGTCTAGCCGTTCCGAAGATACGGGGCAAAAAGTGCCGAAAACGGTAACTCAGTTTTTAAGAGAACGGAGCGTCCGATTTTAATAATTCAAAAAACATTTTACTTGTATTGACAAGGTGAAGAACCGATCAAATTTTCATAAAGGCAGGCCTAGCGGTTTCGGAGATCTAATGAAAAAAGTAAAAAAAAATGCCATTTGGCGTTCAAAAATGATCATTAGACATATGCACATCAAATTATCAGATATTTTATAGAGATTTTAACAATAAGTATAATTTTGGTTTACATTCCTATGGGTTCCGTACCAATGTTTACGCGTTAGACGTCGATGGGGCGCTTACGCTGTTTGATATTTCGTCTTTATGCAGTTAAAGCAGTACGATTGCTTTGAAAAAAAGTTTATATCTTTCAAAATATGTCAAAATAGAGAAAACATTTTTTTTCAAAAAAAAAAAATAATAAAAAAAAAATATTAAAAATTTTTTTTTTTCGAAGAAAAGTAATTTTTTGTCTAATTGTTTGTCAAAAATCTTATTTTTCCGAAGTAAATTTTTTTCAAAATCGTTAATCGTTTTTAAAAAAAATAATAATTTTTGGTACGGGAAGTTCCAGCAATTTGCCTCAAGGCACGAAGCCCTAATTGCCTTAAGACAGAATTCGCGTTGATCGCCATGTAAGTCTTCTGTGTATGACGCTATGAAAGCATAAAAAATTAAGTTTTTCCAAGAATTTTGGCAATGAAAGGGTTCGTTGCGAAGGTGTTTTTCCTCATCAATTCATGACACTCGTATACACATGTAGTCGAGTGGATGTCGTCCATGGATGACACTTGTAGCAAAAGGGTTACGTTTTTTCGATACATTTTCTAAATCTACTAAAAATGATGAGTTTTTTCGATACATTTTCTAAATCTACTAAATTATCTAATAAAGCTCATGGTCCATGCTAATTTCTTTTTGATATTATCGTGAAGATTAAAGTGTTAAAACCAATTATGTCACACTTTCACGATTTCCATAACACTTTAATCCTTGTTGATAAACTGATTTATTTTTGGATATGAAACAGTTCATCCAACTCTCGCAAAGGTAAAACGCTACTCCTCCATGTTAATAACTTTTTATTAAGTATAAGTTCGTTATTGAGCGCTTGCGATGTGCGCGAACCTTTCCGTCGCTCGACCCTCGCGCCTGGGTGTGTGTGCGGTTCACGTGGAGCTGAGTAACGCGTGTATAGGTTATAGAGCAACTAGTTAGTGAATGCTAACAAGTGGATAACAGCGAAACGGAAACCTCATATGATACACGAAAGTATATAGACTACATGTGCAAGCGGATATACTCGTAAATGACTGATATAAGAACGTATAAAGATACTTATAAAATGATTTTTTTAGACGAACTTGCAAAAATTTGTTTACTCAATATTAATTTAATACTAGTGGAACGAGGCTTTGTGCTTCCCGTACTGTAATTTAAATTTTGTTTTTGCAAAACTTCGAAAAAAATAGATTTTTGAATTGAATAGAGTTTTTGAAAATTTAAAATTTGAGTTTTTTTATATCCTGAAATTTATTGAAAATGTTGAAATATTTTTGAAGCAATCGCAATGCGTTACCTGACATCTAACAAATAAACATTGGTACGGAACCAATAGAAATGTAAACAAAATTTGTACTTATTAAAATCTCATTGA
Source organism: Ctenocephalides felis (assembly GCF_003426905.1). NCBI lineage: Eukaryota > Metazoa > Arthropoda > Insecta > Siphonaptera > Pulicidae > Ctenocephalides > Ctenocephalides felis. The sequence continues at coordinate 25,004,535 of NW_020539725.1, read as the reverse complement.
AATATCTGATGAGTTGATATTAGTGTTTGTCGGTTTTCAAAAACCGGTTTTCTGACGAAAATTATGGAATTCGAAAACCGGTTTTTTAGTGAAAAAAGAAAATGACAAATATAGCCAAATATAAAAGATAGATGAAAGCGTTTTGATTCTTGAAATCATATCGGTTCAATAGCATTTTATATTTTATAAGTCTGCAATGGTTCTCAGAAATGTTTTGTATATATTACGAATAATTGTTCTCAAAGTTATTTAATTAAGATAAACTATTTTTTTTTAGTTCTACTAATCAAAATTAAAATAATTTTGTTTACTATCTATAAAATTGAACAATAAATAAATTCAGTCAAATTCTGCTCTAAATTACACTAAGTTTGCGGATAAATTACAGAATATTCGAGCAGAAATTTATTTTTTATATAAAATTCGAAAACTGGTTAAAATCGTTTTTTTAGTGTAATTAAAATTCGAAAACCGGTTTTCTGAAATGTCGGTTTTTGTATAAACCCTAGTTGATATGCTTATGTCTAATGATCATTTTTAGCCGCCAAATGGCATTATTTTTAACTTCTTTTAATGGATCTCTGCAACTTCTGGACTTGCCTTTCAAAATATTTAATATTTAGAAAAGCAGGTCTAGAGCTTTCGGGGTTCCATTGTATTAACTGAATAATTTATTTAGTTGATACAAGTGAAATGTTTTTTGAATCATTCACATTGATAATTTGACGTTCATTGATATGCTTAATGATCTAATAATTTGAAGTGCATACGTCTAATTATCATTTTTGACCTCTAAATGACACTATATTTACCTTTTCTTATTGGATTTTCAAAACCCCTTTATTTAGTTGATACGAGTGAAAGAATTTTTGAATCATTCAAATGGATAAGTTGACGTTCATATGTTCAATGATATGTTTTGACTGCCACATGACATAATTTTTTACTTTTTTCAATGGATCTACAAATCGATGATTCTACCTTCCCAAATATTTAGTAAATTGTCCATTAAGCCAATACAAGCAAAATGCTTGTTGAGTCATTCAAATTGGGCGCTACGCTATCTCAAAAACTTATTTGCCATTTTTTGCACTTTTTGCAAAAATTTTTAATACTCTGAATAAAATTTTGAATATATAAAGCCACAATTTCTGAGTCTATAGCATTTTTTGTACGACGAATTTTAAAACTGCCATTTTTTGTAATTTGGCTACTAAATTAAATAAAATTAATTCGGTTGAATTGTAGATTGTGAAATGATAATTCAAATTCAAAAACTATGTGTTAAAAAGCTTTATTACTTATATTAAAAAACTCTCAGCTATTGAAAGATTAAAATCATTTAAAATTAAATTATTTATATAAAATTAAATAAATTAATAAAATAAAATTAAATAATTATTGAAAATTATAGTTTTATAATCAGTATATTTCGTAGCTGAGCGAACACATTACTTAAACTTTACTTCGTTATTTAATCTGATGGGCAGTGTATTAAAAGTAATACGGCTTATACAATATGAATATGATTAAACTTTTTGTACTACCTTTTCATGTTCAAATAAATGAAAACTATTTTAATTATCGCTGGCTTGCATATTTTAGGTCGCAAGTACTGGCACTCTCATTAACGAATTCTGTTAATAGGATTTCAGGTTAATATGCTAAAAAGATATGAAATTGAAAACAGTTTTATTTGGTAAAATTACAAGTATCTGAAATTTTTCCATTACTCTTTAGAGAAAATTAATCTTTGTTATAGTACTTGTTTCTTTATACTCATAAAAAACAAGTATAAACTATATGCTTTAAAGTTCATACTATACACTTATACACACACAAATACAACTATATTTTGTTATACTCTGGTAGTACAAGTAACATCAATTGATCTACACATATAGAGTTGTGGATTTTTGTTAAATAATGTTAAATATCTTTTTTTATCACAGAAGTAAAAGCACATTGTATATAACAGTTTTTATTTATTATATTATTGTAATCTTGAAGTGATTTTTTTATTAATCTGAATACAATACATTTTTAATCATTACATAACTCAATATTAATTTTTAGATTAGTTTTAAAAAATATTATATTAATAGTTATTGATTTTAGATCATTCTTTCAAATTTATTCATTATTAAACAACACACATAGTTGAATAATTATGTTTTAACACATGCGCATATTGTAAATATTTATGCATTTAGGCATTTGGAGCATTTTTAATTATATGGTAAAACTTTTCTCAATGACGAATTGTTATATAATTTGGTGACAAAGCTCATAATATCCGAAGAAACAGATTTTTTCACATATGAAGAACATTTTTTTATACATAAAACCGGTAGGACGCACTGTATATTATCAATAATATTAATTTTAATAACAGTGTGAATTTGAAGATATCATATGATGTATATATATATATATATATATATATATATATATGTGTGTGTATATATATATACGAGTTTGGTAATATAATACAATAAATACAATGCCTTTTCCGGTTACAGTACGCTTTTGAATATAGAGGACAGATAATATTCAAAGTTGTCAGAGCGACTACAAAACATTGGAACTTCTGCTTTCAGGAATATATATATATATATATATATGTGTGTGTGTGTGTGTTTGTGTGTCAAAAGTATTACGAGTGAAATGATATTAACGTGGAATTTTGAACACACTGGTAATATGAACACCAGGACTTATTTTGCACTATTTATTAAATAATATTACGTTACAAACGTTTCGAGAATGAAGTTTACCCCGTGTTCAATGTGACGCAAATAAATAAATTTAATTAAATATGGACACATAATTTCTTACGACGTTGTATATAAGTGACAGTCAGGAGATGAGCACAGAATTTAAGAACATGATTATACTAGGGGAGTATCCTAAACTTATTGAAATATATTATTACTTACCTTAATTCTTTTTAGATTAAAACATTTTTTGTAGAAATATTGGAAAATGACTATTGATACGCTTCACTATTCAAATAAATCTTATATATTTCTGAATCGTTTAGAAAATTTCAAGATGTCATATAATTTTACTTCATTAAGTTTGATGTTCCTTGTATAGTAATATGTCACACAAATTGGTTGTCTTGGCAATTATATATATATATATATATATATATATATATATATATATATATATATGAACATATTTGATGAACATATTTTACTGTTATCTTTTGTTTCATCTTAATATGTAGTTAATTAACATACTATATATCTGCTTTATAAACTGTATCATCAACAAATTGAGTTTCTCTCTTAGTAAGCTTTTTGCGATGGGAAATTCTCTCAAGTATGAAACAATTTCGCTGTGTCGAAAGTGTTAGAACCGATCTGCTTTGTATAAATATTTAGGTATATAAAATCCTATATGTACGAGTAACCCCAAATATAAGCTTCGCCCTTATTTAACCCTTACGCACGCTTAGACACTTTATTCTATATATACTGTTAGCAAAAGATACCCATATCAATATCATGCAATATATGGTATTTTTATATATTTGTACCTTAGTAAGTACACACACACCCACCCTTATATATATATATATATATATATATATGTATATGTGTGTGTATCAATGTGTACATTTATATTATGCAAATAGCTATTATACATGTACATATCTATATATTTGTGTGTATAACTTATTGCGGTTTATTCGTGTCCACATCTGGAAAGGTATTGTGTCCTTTAAAGATTTATTGTTTTGAAACGAAGGAATGTTTTGAGGATTTAGTGTGTGTAAGCAAGTTTGTAATATACTCAGTGGATTACGCAAACACCTGAATGTAACACAAACGCACCTATGTGAACCCATTTGGGTTTGTGCAAATACCTATTTGTCTCTATGTATGCGAATTAACACATTCTGGTGTTTCGTTCCCCAAGAGTTAAAATGAAACTGTCTTAAGGATCTTTCTATCCTACAGTTGCCTCTCGGGTACTCGTTTGGAGAGAGAATAGAGAATATTTTACTTGTTCAATATAAACTGGTTAATATATTTAAGTTGAACTGTTGGATCATAGTCATTATTTTTATTCATAGAACTCAAACTGACCTCACGATAGTGTTGAAAAATTTACATTTTGTAAAGTAGTATTTATACATTTTGTAGACAATGCAAGTAAAACAACAACATATTTTTTCGACAACTTCTATCTCAAGCCATAGTTACTGTTTTTTGTTTTTCATACATTACGGTGATGACGCCTTGTATATATAGCGCTTTTAAATATTTTTGAAGTAAAACTTCTTTAGGCGCGACTAGGGTGTAAATCCGTACAAATGCAACGGAAGTGCATTACGGCCGAGTCGAGTGCCAATGATTCGTCTTTCGCTCTCGATGCTATCATTTCTATACGGATCGATTGTGATTTGTCGTCGTGTATGTGAAAAGAGATCTGTTGTTGTATGCGTACCAACATCAACGTTGTATGCGTACCGATATCAACAAGGAACTCGGCATAGATAAATAAACATTTTAAAGTTACATCATAGTACAAATCTTGATTTAATGACAAATGGCTGAATCAGAAAAATATTTAACCCTGTTTCTTGAGAATAATAAAACAAATTAAACAGTTGTTCCGTAAACTAAACGCAAATTTACTGATTAGAAATTATTTGTATAATATTCATAGTTTCTATGAATCTTTGAAGTTATTAAAATGAAAAATATTTTTTAGGCAAGACAGATATTACAGCTGTTTAAAAAATGACATTATATCGCCAGCAAAAAAGTAAAATAAAATACAAGCAGTCAATGAATTTTAATTACATGAAGTTCTTCAAACACAATTACATGATGAGTGAAGTTGCGAAAACAATATTTGTTTAGGCGTTGTTTAACATAATCCACTGTGTGAATGAATATTATAGAATTTATTAATCAGCAGTTACTTCATTTCTTTAATGAAGATTCATTTCTAAATGCTAATTACAATGACAAACCGATCATGTCATATTTGAAATATGACTTTAATTATATTATACATAAATATTATACATATTTTTAATGCTATTTTAAATATATAATTTATAATTTATTATTATATAATTGTGTATAATGGTCGACACTAATAAATGTGTGCATCACGAGTGTTACCATATCACTAATAAACATTATTCAAAAATGTTATATGATGTATTTATTTTTACTTACATGCCATCTTGTACAGTAGCAAATAAGTTTTCAATCGCGTGTGAACCTTACGCGTACTCTTTTTTTTAAATAAGATTTATTCAGCAGAGAGTGAAGTTTATTTATAATACAATTTATTATAAACTGGATCAATAGACAATAATGTAGTAACAATAGACTAGTATTACAGTATTAAAGTCAAAAGCAATATAATCAATTGCCACGAAAGTTAAAAAAAATTAGCGATAATCACTTTCAACACCTTCATGTGAAAATGTGTCTGAATTCTATCAAATATTTGACATTATGCACATTTTTCATCTCAACATTTCACGCTAATTTATATTTTAAGTATCTAATATATATAAATTCTTGCTCAAATATGTGCAAGAGCTTTTAGGTATCCAGCGGATCGCGCATACCTTATAGCGAATACTCCAAGGTATCTTAATCCATATTTTTGATATATGACGTTCCATTAAAAATTCTTAGCTTTTATACCGCAAATGAAAAGTGCTTGTATATCTTCGACTTTTTGAATAAATTATCATTATTCTTGTAGGTATAACCAGAATATTATATCCCTAGATATATAGTACTATAGCGAATAGCAGAACGTGGAGTGAAAAAAACTTTTTTGACTGAAGTAAATTGAAGTCTTAACTTGGTTAAAAATACTTATTTCATTGGTTAATTTTAGCAATATTCTTATTATCTGCATAGACTTTTATATCAAACTCAATTTTATAACATTTGTAATGGAAATAGAAATGAAAATATATACGATTTTCGCTATTCATTGTTGAAAGTGAGATCAGTTTTCCCAGTTTTCCTTGTTTGTTCTCGGTTTTCTTTGTTTATATAACATATTGAAAATACAAAACATTTATTGTTAAAGACTGACATAATTGTAAATAGCTTGGTTAGAAAATTTGGGTATTTACAAGATATTAAAAAAATATATATAGCATGAGTGAGCCAGCAATGTCCCCATGGTAATAACGTTGTATAGCAAATGCTAATTTTCAGTTCAAAATCCACTTTGGCCAGCTTGTTATCAAGTAGTCGTGTAATCAGATTCTCATTTGATATCATCAAATATTATCAATAATGTTAAAACTTACTTTGTTACTCTTTTAACTCATTTTATCATTTTGAATGTTATGTTTATTCTAACGAATTGTGAGAAAAACATATACGTTTTCTGTTTCGTATGTGCCTACTGATAACAGTCTGCACGTCTGCACTTCAATAATAAACGAAGAATAAATGTGTTAAACGAATTATATCAATTTATACAACTACAAATTTTATGACTATAAAATGAAAAAAAAGAGTACACGTAAGGTTCACACGCGATTGAAGTAAAACTTATTTGCTACTGTACAAGATGGCCTTTAAGTAAAAATAAATACATCATATAACAATTTTAAATAATGTTTATTAGTAATATGGCAACACTCGCGATGCACACATTTAACAGTGTCAACCATTATACACATTTATATAATGATAAATTATAAATTATATATTTATAATAGCATTAAAAATATGTATAATATTGAAAAACAATAATGTAATTAAAGCCATACTTCAAATATAATATGATCGGTTTGTCATTGTAATTAGCATTTAGAAATAAACCTTCATTAGAAAATTGAAGTAATTGCTGATTAATAAATTCTATAACATTCGTTCGCACAGTGGATTATGTTAAACAACGCTTAAACAAATATTGTTTTTGCAACTTCACTCATCATGTAATTGTGTTTGAAGAACTTCATGTAATTAAAATTAACATGCATTCATTGACTGCTTGTATTTTTTTTACTTTTTTTGCTGGCGATATAATCTCATTTTTGAACAGCTGTAATATCTGTCTTGCCTAAAAAATATTTTCCATTTTAATAACTTCAAAGTTTTATAGAAACTACGAATAATATTGAAATAATTTCTAATCAATTCACAAATGTTTAATTTGCTTTACTTTTTTCAAGAAACAGGGTAAAATATTCTTCTAATTCAGGCATTTTTCATTAAATCAAGATTTGCACTACAATGTAACTTTAAAATGTTTATTTATCTATGACGATTTTCTTGTTGATATTGATACGCATACAACGTTGATGCCGGTACAGATACAACGATAGATCTCTATTCACATACAGGACACTAATCACAATCGACCCGTATAGAAATGATATCATCGAGAGCAAATGACGAATCTTTGCATTGGCACTCGACTCTGTCGCAACGCACGTCCGTTGCATTTGTACGGATTTACACCCTAGTCGCGCCTAAAGAAATTTTACTTCAATAATAAATTCAATAATTTATTTTCAAATTTAATAGATGAACATTTTACCTAACTAGCTGAATCTCAATTCTTATATATCAAGTTTATTATATGTACTTATCGGCAAGTTTACACAACTTGCCTTAGTAGCAAAATGCTACTAACAACTAATTTATTTATTTATTCTCTAGACATTTTATTTCAGTAAATTCAAGTTTATTATCAATAAGAACATATATTTAAATTAAAAACGTCTGTTGTATTTACGTAACGTAGTTTTCACACGTATTGCATCTGCAAACTCTGCTTGATAATTGTTTGATTTCTCAACTGTGTGCAATATATAAATGTTGCGTAAATAGTTTTCCAGTTAGTTGCGCGTTTAAAATGAAATAATTCTAACAAAATGTGCAATACCAGAAAATCCTCCAGGGTGTTTCAATATTTTGTAATATGGCCTAATTAGCCGGTTTTAGTACGTCGTGCAAACGACCACATTAGAAACTTTGTCGAGGCTATTTGTGTCTTCTAACATCGCTGCTGTTTGAAGTTCCAGAGATAGCGTGTGAAATATCCCTCGGCTGTTTGCCAAAGAAACCGTTGGAAATTATGTTATTATTTGAGTTTAATGTGTATAAATGATATAAATTTAAATCAATTATGGTTAAAAATAGATTGCGATTACCCAAGTATAAATTTTATGTATGCTTTTTAATATTGTTTTGTACAGTTTGACAATTTTTACATATTTAAATGTATATATTACTTCTTCGTTAATTTTCACTGGTGTTTATTCAAAAAGTTATTTAAAGTAAAACTTCTTTAGGCGCGACTAGGGTATAAATCCGTACAAATGCAACGGAAGTGCGGTTAGGTAGATAAGATAAAAGTCGAGTGCCAATGATTTGAATGAATCAGAAGAATATTTTACCCGGTTTCTTGAAAATATTGATTAATAAGCTTAATGATTAGTAAGTTTATTGATTAGAAATTATTTCTATATTATTCGTAGTTTCTATAAATCTTTGAAGTTATTAAAATGGAAAATATTTTTAGGCAAGACAGATATTACACATGTTTAAAGAATAAGATTATTTTGCCAGCGGAAAAGTAAAAAAAAAGTAAGCAGTCAATGAATGTATGTTAGTTTTAATTATATTAAGTTCTTCAAACACAATTACATGATGAGTGAAGTTGCGAAAACAAGATTTGTTTAGGCGTGGTTTAACATAATCCACTGTGTGAACAAATATTATAGATTTTATTAATTAGCAATTACTTCTTTTCTCTAAAGAAGGTTCATTTCTGAATGCTAATTACAATGACAAACCGAACGTGTCATATTTGAAGTATGACTTTAATTACATTATTGGTTTTAAATATTATATATATTTTTAATGCTATTATAAATATATAATTTATATTCTATCATTATATAAATGTGTATAATTTGTTGGTTGACGCTAATAAATGTGTACATTACGACTGTTACCATATTACTAACAAACATTATTCAAAATTGTTATATGATGTATTTATTTTCACTTAACATAAATTTGCTGCTTTGTACAGTAGCAAATAAGTTTTACTTCAATCGCGTGTGAACCTTACGCGCACTCTTCTTTAAAAAATCCGTGCGTTTTGGCTATATTCCTAAAGAGAAAGGTACTTTAACAATTTAAAGGTACATGTTATAAGGATATGGTATAACTACACGATACCATAAAAAACTATATTTATATTAGGGTCGTCCTTAATATGGATATTTTTAAATTTTTCTGCTACCAGGAGCTCAAACGCTTCCAAATTGATAAAAAAAAATCCTGAAATTTTTAGCTCTTGATATTAACTTTGCGATAGTCCGCACTCCAACCATTTCTATGAGAAATAGCATATGTAACAAATTATATTTGTTTTTTAGAATTTTATAACTTATCGACAAGCAAATAAAAAATTTGAGAATTAATAATAAAATAATTTTGATCGTAAATAAAAAAATTACAACAAAAATGTGTTATATTTTATGAAATAAGTATTTATTAGGAAGAAGACTCAAGAAACTTTGATTAGAGCGCGAACTACTTTAAAGTTAATATTAAGAGCTAAAACCTTCAGAGAATTTGTTTTTATCAATTTACAAGCATTTGAGCCTGTGGAAACAAGAAAATATAAAAATATCCATATTATGGACCATCAATATATATCACAATTTGACTGACAGAACTATTTTTCACGAGAGATGTAGACGACCGATAGCAACTAAAGATAAAATGACAAAAGAAAGTTGATCACTTTGTTATTAAGGTTTTAATTTAAGAGAAACTAATTGTAACTAAAAACAAACCGTTTGTATTGCAAAAGGATAAAATGTCAGTACGTTTATTCATTATTTTTCGTTATGTATCAGATTATTAGACTCTTCAGCATCAAATTCGTATATATATTACAAAACTTTGAAGAAAAATCTTGATCTATATTTTAGAAAATATATAGTGTATTTTATTAACTTCTTCGGCGAAAGGTAAAAACCATACATACAAAGACATTTTGTTATACTGAATATATAGCATAATAAAAATTTCTGATCATATATATGTCCATATATGCAATTTATTACATATTATACATTACATGAGGTCGCAATATTAGAGATATTGTTGTATTTAATACCTTGTTATTATAATTTATTGTCTGAAGTGTGAGCTTTTCACTAGTCTATTAAATGAGCTTCTAGTGTATCTATTTACGAGAAACTATACTGCTTTGACAATAACGTGGTTTATCATCAATATACTCGTTAAAATAGATAAATGTTTTAGGATGTGCATCATGGTATTTAATCCAACAACTGACGTATGAAAGTATTAATTATAACAAATAAGATATTAACAAAACAATATAGTTCTATAATACAATTATCACATAGGTAAAGATAGTTTGTTTTTCATTTTCCTTCAGTTTCTGTCAAAAGGGTTAGGCTGGGATTCAAGAATTCGCGCGCACATGAAGTAGCAACCATGTCAGGAATATATGTCACAAAATGTTAATTAATTAATAATACTTTGGCTCCATTCTCTCATATTTGGGTTACATTATTGAAATTCCTGCGAAAATTTTAATCTAGTGATATTAAGGCTACGATAGTGTTTCCCGCTGTACGATCTAGCAAATCGCCCTCTTATTTAATACACAAACGAGTTAAAAAATTATTATTATTAATAAAAAAAATATTTTAAAATAAATTACGCTAAGAGAGACTGAGTATGGTTGTGACTCTTTATTTTATCAGCAATAATTTTGTTAATTTGCCAGTTAGCTGGGAGAAATTTGAACATTTGTCTACTTGGAAATATTGAAATACTGTCCTTAGATGGATTAGTCATAAAATAAAATCATATAAGAAAAGGGCGAATGTCACAGTCGTGTCAGGACGCTTATGACAGGCTTAAAAATAGGTTAAAAAACGATAGCTATAAGCATCAAAAAGTTTCATATCGACTTTAAACTGCTTTTTAATTGTTAATCTTTTTTAATAATTGTTAATCATCGTTAATAATCTTTTAAAAGCTTATAAATATAATATAACAGTATATCACAAAATATAAGTTTTTAAACAAAAAATCTGTGTGAAATCTTGCTTTCTTGTATTGAATTTTTTTCGTTTTTCTTTTGTATTTTGTCATAGATATTGCTTTATTTCACAAAAAAAAAAAAAATACATGTCTGAACATATATATGTCACATAAAATAAAAGTAATTGCTAATAATTAACTACTAATATTTAACTTACGACAAAATAACAAACAAAGTAATAAGAAGTATCTGCATACAAATAACGGTTATTATTAAAATAAATCGAACAAAAAGACTTACTTTTGATACTTAAATATCAATGCGGTCTACATCATACTAATGTAGGGCGCTGACTAATGTAAACTTGTTCGAACAAACGTACTTCATCATTTTCTCTTCGAACCCTATCTAAAAATCTGTATAGTTTAGCTGTTATTACGACATGTAACGTGGAACAACCGTACCTAGTCGTTTCTACTTCTAAAATACTAAATAGTACAACATCAAATTATGAATTATCAATTATTTAATGCAGAATGATAAATATGTCCAACACACTTATTAACTTCCCGTAGGGTAAGTTATTGTGATGGGCCGAAAATCGGAATTAAAAATTTTTACATTTCTCGACGTTTTGAAGGTTTCTGAACATTTTGGCATACTTCAGAAAAAATGTGTGTGTGTATGTATGTATGGATACATTTTTTCGTCCACGTTTTCGGGAGTACGGATCAACCGATTTGAATGATTCAAAAAACATTCGATTCCTATCGATAAGGAGATGTGCTGATTAGGTTTTGGCAAAGGCAGTTCCAGCAGTTACGGAGATAAAAAGCAAAGACTGCAGAAAATAGAAATCGAGTTTTTGAGAGAACGGAGCATCCGATTTGAATGATCTAAAAAACATTCAATTAGTAATGATTGGGAGAAGTGGTTATTAGTTTTTCGCATAGGCCCAAAAATTTAATCACTTCTTCCTTCAGTAAATGAATGTAAAATGTTTTTGAATCATTTAAACCAGATGCTTCGTTGACTCAAAAACTAAATCGACATTTCTTGCACTTTTGCCTTGCCTTTGTCAAAAAAACTAACCAGCAAACTAAATATTTGTATAGAAGAAAGAATATTTATAAATTAAATCTATATAACATTCGCAATTCTTATACGATAACCCCTAATACAATATTTCTTTTTACGTATGTGTATCACCTATACCTGAACCATACCTAAACATTACATTTTACGTGGTTATACGCCTTATAACTACTATATCGTACGTTCCTCTACCACCACGCCGTATACGCTCAATCCTTACACTTATATCTAAACCGCCTAACATTTATTATCTTACGCCTACAAATTCACTTACATACTATTTTTACCCTTACCGGGAATCGAACCCCGGTCCGCCGCGTGACAGGCTACGACCTTAACCACTCGACCGCCGTAACGCTACAATCAACCGTCTTTTTTTTGTGTGTTGTCGCGTCACCTTAGTATTAATTACTCAATTAATTAAAGAATGAACCAAAGAAACAACAGTGTGTTCCATAATATATTTTCAGTGAGGGGACCCGATAGAGTAGTGGTTAAGATGCGTGACTGTCACGCAGAGGAACCGGGTTCAATCCCCGGTATAGGCAATAGATACGTAGAGACAATACATAGGCGTAAGGTAGAAATATAACACATTAATATTAAATAGATATGTAGGGTGTCTGATATGTATATATATACATATATATACATATATATAAACACATATATATATATATATATATATATATATATATAATAAGTTAGTAAGCAAATAATAATCTAGCTGTAATAGATTACTTGTATGGATAGAGAAATTGATGGCATAGGTATCTCACGGTATAATAGATAATAGTTAAATTATCTATGATATATAATAATATAGTATAATATAATAGTATGATAATAGTAATTTAGTCTTATGTTATAATAAGTTTTATATCAATTTATGTTATTAGTGGATATAAATTATGTGCTCAATGATTTCCTTATACTTAGAATTGATTAGGTTTTCACAATATTATTGCCCAAAGTCAAATTGGACCTTTGTGCCTCGCCCTACCATATATTTAACTTCCCGTATGTGTGTGTATATATGTGAGGGTGCGTGTGTGTGCGGAAAACAAATTTTTGTCGACGATTTCGGGAACACCGATCAACCGATTTAAATAATTCAAAAAACATTCGATTCATATTGATAAGGAGACGTGCTGATTATGTTTTGGCGAAGGCAGGTCTAGCCGTTCCGAAGATACGGGGCACAAAGTGCCAAAAACGGTAACTCAGTTTTTGAGAGAACGGAGCGTTCGATTTTAATAATTCAAAAATCATTTTACTTGTATTGACAAGATGAAGAACTGATCAAATTTTCATAAAGGCAGGTCTAGCAGTTTCGGAGATCTAATGAAAAAAGTAAAAAAATGCCATTTGGACATGATCATTGGACATATGCACATCAAATTATCAGATATTTTATAGAGATTTTAACAATAAGTATAAATTTTGTTTGCATTCCTATGGGTTCCGTACCAATGTTTATCCGTTAGATGGCGACGCAGCGCTTACGCGCTTTTACATTTTGTCTCTATGCAGTTAAAGCAGTACGATTGCTTTGAAATAAAGTTCAGAATTTCCAAAATATGTCAAAATAAAGAAAACATTTTCTTTCAAAAAAAAAATTTTTTTTTACAAAAAAAGTAATTTTTTATCAAAGTCCTAGTTTCTCAAAAATCTAATTTTTTCGAAGCAAATTTTTTTCAAAAATGTTAATCGTTTTCAAAAAAATAATAATATTTGGTACGGGAAGTTCCAGCAATTTGCCTTAAGGCACAATGCCATGCGCCCCACTAGTTTTACTATATTATCACACTTAAATATGCACATATTTTATATATGTAAATGTGAATAGAGTTATGTATATTTTTATTTAATCTTAACTGTATCTCTGACAGAAATTATTATGGGATTGAATATTTGATGTACTGTGATTTCTTTTCTTATAAGAAATCCGTTTTATGACACACTCGAAAAAGCGAATGTGTGAGCATCTGGAGATAGCATTTCAGTAAATCGTATGATATCTTAAGCACCCTTTTCAAAATGTTCGTACCAACAAATATATGTATTTATAAAAATATTATACGCGCCTTCACCTGGCATGTAATCACCTCATATATATGCTTTCGGACGCAAATACACGTTCACATCACCACTTGCACTGACACACGCAGAAAGTGATGAGATAGACAGAGAGCTAGTACACTAGTAAGTAGCAATTTTCATTAGAATAAAGTATCGGGTGAAAAAATAATTTGAATTTCATTTTTATTCTACACTTTTATAGATCACATTTTAGAGTAAAACTAGGGATAAATTGAACATTCCTAAGTCGTTGAATTATGCCTTCTTTTCTTCATTTATACTAGTTTTTTATTCATATTTATTGTAAATTAAGCCATTTTGTATGTTGTATCTCCAAGTGTAACTGTTTTTTATTTCATGATTTTAGATTAATGATTTTTTTAATTTGCCAATTTCTGGTAAATTTTTGACCCAATAAGTTTGGGAATTTCGTTATTGATTCTATGTTTGTTATAATTACAGAATGATATTTTTAGATCGCACTTCCCTTACTTCTAGATCTATTCCAGCTTTAAGAGATTATTTGTGTCTTGATAGTTGTTTGTATATTCATTACATTCTAAACTTAATTCATTGAATATAAATTTATTTCATTAGAAGGCAACCTAAGGTCGTCCTCTATATGTGAATGTTTGATATTGAAGCAATACGAAAGCTTTTTCCCATTTGTAATCGTATTTTTAGTATATGTATATTTTGAAGTTATAACGGACATCTGCTTGATATCAGGTTGTCCAAGACTGGATTTGAAACTGGTGCTTTATCGTTGCATAGCCAAAACTCTTACCGCGTAAAAGCCCATTATATTTAAAATAAATATTTTTTTGGTTAAGTATTAAAAATACAATGAATTTTTGTAATAATACTGTACATATATTATAATATTGCTATTTTTTGTTATGTTTGCTATTTTTTGTTTGTTTGGTATTTTATTTCATTACGGAAAAAACACATAAAAGGTTATATAATATGTAATGTCTAAATACAGCTTAGAGTTTCTATAATGTTTTAAAATTTAAATGCTTTGTTGTTAGTAATAAATGTTTTTATTTACTTTTATGAATTACAATCTGTCGTTATTAAAAACATTCAGTAATTTTTATGGTTTTTTTATGGAAAAATGGCCGAAAGGTCACCCAGTAGTGATCGGGTTCGATGTTGATTATCTATAGTTTATAAAAGTAATCAAAAAATGATGTGAAAAAATTAAATAAATCCTACGATAGTAATTGTACTTATTATAAATTAGTACACCGTGCTAATAGAATAATATGTATCCAAAGAAGCCGTTCGACGCCATGGTACTTTACTTTATTTGTGGCCATGATGTTTGGGTAGTTCTGTATTTATTCCTTGTATCTCAGACTGAATTTTCCAATTTCTTCCTTAACTGTGTTCATGTTCAAATCTGTATGAACCAACCAATTTGGGACATGCTTGAGTGCGTTTATAATTTATTTCAAAATCTTGTTTTGAAATCTTTGAATTATGGTGATGTTGGATTTGCGTACCGTTCTCCAAAGCTGTATTCCGTACGTCCAAATTGGTTTTAACATGACTTTGTACAGAAGAAGTTTAATAGTAAGTGTAACGAGTGTTTGTAAGTAAGTGTAATTTTTTTATTTTTATTCATAAATATACTGCTATTACATAGATTATATGCAGATGTTATATTCTTTAAATGCATGCGAACCAAGTTACTTAAATTTCTAACATTTTGAAATAATTTTATAATCCGAAAATTTTGAAAACTATATATATTCTTTGTATCAAATATACCATGCATAGTAGTTAGAACTATGGGCTTTGAATCAGAAGTTCCAAGTTTATATCACCTCAGGCTGCCTGATGTCCAACAAGAGTGACATCGGTTTTATATAAAAAAATATATTAATATGTTTCCAAGTGAAAACGGCCCTTACAGGGCATTTTTATTTCTAATAATAAAATCATCTGATGTAAGAAAAAAAATGGTAAAAAGTGATAGGTCAATCTTTGGGTTGCCTTCTAAATAAGCCACGCTAATAAGAATTCTTCACAGCAAAATAATATAACTATTTTTAATAATAACAAAAATATATATTCCAAATAATCAAAAATACAGTTTTTGTAAACTAATATGTATTTGCCTCAAGTCCAATTCAATAATTTAGTCAGAATTAATAAGATTGTGTCTATTTCCGTACATGCTCCTGTGACATACATATGAAAATTATGTCATCGAGTCATAAAATGATGGTTGAAGTAATTCGTTTATCAAAATATATTGTATTACTAATTGAATTACCAAATATAGAATTCGTTCCATAAATAACGCCCATCGACCATCAAACGCCGAAAAAATGATTGAAGGGAAAATGGTCTTTGACAGATATTGGTAGTCCGATGTTTTCTAATATGACTGATAGTGTTTCCTATAACAAGTTTGTAATATGTTAAACGATTTGTCATTCAATAACCAGAGAGTTTGACTCTAATTTCAATAATAATTTAATCAATACACACTGTGTATATTTGTTAAATCGTCACTGCCCTATATTCGCAATACTTGGCCGAAAATTAATGTTAGTTTATACATTTTTGCTGATACATTATTTTAGCTAAAATTCAGATATATTTATAACATGCATATCAAAGAACGTATGAAAATCTATTATTTTATTTATATTTGCGAAAATTGATGGTGCTGTAAACTGAACAGATTGATGATGATTTTTATATTCAATGACTTGTTGTAAAAGTATGCAGATTTTTACTTGTTACACTTCATGTTCATGCATTTTTTATTAAAAAATTAACAATACATTTCAAACATTAATTGAACTTGCAAAGACAATTTGAAAATTATACGTTTGAGATGTATAAATTGTTATGCTTTATTTATTCTTCCTTGAAAATATTTGCTTTAATAATGTAGTAAATCAATTTATTTGGCATAAATTTTATAATGTATATATTGATTAATTGATATTATCGGATATCGAATGGAGGAGGCTATCCCGAATATTTTCCACCGAATTCGAAATTACGAAATTATGAAACAGCGAGCTTTAGGTCGTAAATTCAAGAAAAGATAATATCTCTGTCATAAAATAAGAGCATTATAAAAATATGTATATATTCGTTTTGTATGAGCTCAAGTATCCGCAAACAATTTGCGGTTGGAAACAGCATTTGTATAGTAGAAAGTGCAGGGGAAAGAATATGTTTTATGACAAGTTTTTGTAACATAGGTAAAAATTACTTATCTTTGGAGAAAATGGTGAATAATGTATGTTTTCTTTGTATAAAAAAATTATTATTTAAACTCCGGTTGATTTATTGATTAATACTAAATTCTATTAGAAACCATATGTTTTGAGAAGTGATCTTCACATGAATCCGGAATGTTTTGGTATAAATACTGATACAATTTTTGTAAAAAAGTTTATTTTACTTCCTGTAGTTTTTTTTTTCAGATATAACTTAGACTTTATATAGATATGTAGATCAGCAAATTGTTAAATTAAGTAAATAGCATTAGCTCATATAGATTATACTGATACTGTCCGTAGCTGTACTAAAAGATATCATTACCGAATCTTGATATATTTCTAATGTTAAATCAATTTGCTTTGAATTATAAATATGAAATTATGAATGGCTGCATTACGAACAAATATTATTAGTTTCTAAAGATTTAAAAAATCACACATTTTTTTTTTGAAGTCACTTTTCTTTCAAATATTTCTGCTTACATGGCGTAGTTTCTCCCGGCTTATATTTCTTCGACGCAGTTCAGTCAGTTTTTCTATTTTTCTTCAATGGCGCAATGTAGCAGACACTTATTTTCAAGCTCGGTTCAATCTAGTTACCTTTTCGTTACACAGTAAAATTTTCTCTTTTCTCACTATTTGCATTTGTATATATATATATATATGTTGCTATTCCCAAAGACACCTCAGCTACAGGTCTGTAAGATGAGTGAAAATCCAACTGGAATCATGAAAGTATAGTTTGAAAAACGTTTTGTTTTTATTTTATATCGCAGTACCTAAATGGTTATTGATAATTGGAAACATATATTTAATCTGTATTTTTTATTAATACCACAAAAATTTGTCGTAAAATAATTAGGCGTCATAGACATTACATTATAATGATGCCTATCATAAGGTCTGTGTTAGACATTCATCTGAACAGAAAAAAAATTATAATTTCAACCACATTCCAAGTCATGAATTTCAAAACATAAAACTGAAAATGCAAGAATTGCTGTGACTTATAGCAAAAAAAAACTCAAAACATTTATTAGAAAATATTTATTTAATACTTAAGTCTGTCTTGAGGCCTGTGGGAACTTATGGCATTAAGCTATTGATGCTATTTGAGTAAGTCCAATGTTTTGCAGAGAATACAACAACAAAGTTTACCACAAATTTTATTACCCACAATGTCTTCAAAATATCTTACGTTGACGATGTTATTTAAGATAGAAGTAGCCATAGTACTCTTGTGTCATGAATTGAGGATTATACAAATTTGTTACTAAGACCAGTTCTTAATGAAAATTAAAACCAGTTTGTGAAATTTTTGTTCTTTCTTGCTCTTTTTGCTTTTTTTTCTCTTTCTTTTTCGTATTTTGTGTTAGTTCAGTTATATTTTTTTCATGTTTAGCTTTCAGACAGGTACACTTTTGCAGATAAAAAATTGTTACAATCAAGATAAATTATCTACGCAAAAACTAATTGCTGATAATTATCTACTAATATTGAACAATGTAATCTGTATATATATATATATATATATATATATATATATATATATATATATACAAGTAACAGTTATTACTAAAATAAATCGAACAGAAATACTTACTTTTGGGTTTTTAAAATCCGACCCCATTCTACATGTTGATGTAGGGTGCGTACTGAAAGCCACAATGGAAACATGTTCAAACAAACATACTACATCTTTCTCCTCTTGGACCCTATATCAAAATTGGTATAATTTAGGACTGTCACTACGTTATCCTGGCACAACGATACCCAGTTCACCCTACTTTGACCTGCCTCAATATTAAATATAAAACTAACTTGCCTTAAGGCAAATTGCTGGAATTTCCCGTACCGTAACGAAATATTCGAGAAATATCAAATGTTTTCAAATAGATTATTATAAATACTGTAACTTAATGAAAATTAAATAAACAAAACTCAATCAATCAAATTTAAAATGAATAATATTGTCTAATATTTATAAGAATTATGTAAACTGAATAGCAAAGTTAAAATTATTCATTTGAAGTGTATTAGTGAGCTTTAGAACTTACGGTACGGGAAGTACTAGAACACTAGAAATCAACACATGCAGAAAGTTTTTTGAATCGTTCAAATCGGATGCTAAATTCTCTCAAAAACTGCAATTTTTTGCACATTCAGCTCCGTATCTCCGAATCGACTATACCCATCTTTGCCAAAAACTAATCAACACTTCTCCCAATCATTACTAATTGAATGTTTCTTGGATCATCCAAATTTGATTTTCCGTTGTCTCAAAAACTCGATTTTCATTTTATGCACTCTTCGCTCCGTATCTCCAAAACTACTGGTCCTGCTTTTTCCAAAAACTAATCAGCACATCTCCATGTCAATTGGAATCGAATGTTTTTCTAACCATTCAAATCGGTTGATCTTTGCGCCCAAAAACGTGGACGGAAAATGGTATCCATACATACATACACAAAGTATGCCAAAATGTTCAGTAACCTTCAAAACGTGAAAACCTGCAAAAATTTTCAATTTCGATTTTTTGATGATTACAATAACTAATATTCGTTAATTAATAATATTTTGACAATAACAATAACTAATACTCTACTCTACAATATATTTTTTTTTCAATTATTATTACAACAGCAATCAGAACAAAATATTTTCAAGGAATAATAGATACGATAGATAATACACACAATAAGTTCAAATCCGCTTTTTCGCTAGGTGCATTACAATGGCAATGACAATCACTCAGCCCATACTTTTCTGTTTCCATTTAGAGTTTCGTTCTACATACGTATCTGCCCTCGAGCAAACCACCCTTTATTATTATTATTATTATTATTATTATATTTAAGCATATGTGTATGTGCTTATTTATATATGTATTCTTACCCTGTGTCTATATCTGCGGAAGAAATTAAAGAAAGTATATCTGCGAAAGAAAGAAAACAATTAATCTTCGACCAGCTCCCGCACCCATCGCCCCTCTACCTACCCCCAAATGTGTACACACACAGAGCTTTCCGTAAGCTTTCCCAGTTCCCAAGCTCTAGTATCAAACGCGTACTTTTAGTCCGCTACAAGCCATCGTAGTATAAACACGTTTCACGTGTAACTAGTTTTAATGGACGCATATTAAAACATTGCATGTCGAAAGTGCGGGGTGTAGCTACAAATTAGCATTTTTTTATCTACACGGTCTTATGGAAATTAACTGAAATAAAAAAGTATTTGATATACAACACAGTGCTTTAAAATATATGTGTTTCCATAATTTATTACGTTTTCTTTATTCATTAAGTGAAAAAGGAATCTATTTTAATCATTTAACAATTTTACATTTTTCTCTAATGTATATCAGATCAACATTTCTGCATAATTTTAATAATTAAATAATAACACAAAAAGAATTATACTAACTAAATAATAACACTACACAATTTATATTAACTCAATTTTAACTTTAAATTACTACATGTTGCTTACAAAAACACAAAATATATTTCAAGGCGCAGGAAAGAAGTAGGGAGAACTTGTTGATTCAATATTGATTTAATAGAAGAGTAAATTTTAAACTATCAGCTACGTACTATTATTTGTATGGTCAGATGCTTTAGTGTCAGATATATATAATTATTGTTTTTGTGCAGTTTTTGAGCAATATATATATATATATATATATATATATATATATATATATATATATATATAATATAAGGGTGGTCCTTAAAATGGTCATTTTCGAATTTCCTTACTCCCAGGGGCTCAAATGGTTCCAGATAGATAAAAAACAATTCTCTGAAAGTTTAGCTCTTAATATTGTCTTTTAGATAGAGCGCAATTCAATCAAAGTTTTGTATGAAAATAGCATGCAAAAATTATCAAAAATTTTGTAGAGCGTCAAATTTTTAATAAAAAAAGACACGAATTTTCACTTTTAATTCATTTGTCGCTAAGTTATACCTAAAAATTTTTTTTTCATATTTCAAAATTTTTTCCGTGCTATTTCCATACAAAGTTTGACTGATTTGCGCTCTATCTAAAAGACAATATTAAGAGCTAAAACTTTCAGAGAATTGTTTTTTATCAATTTGGAACCATTTGAGTCCTTGGGAGCAAGGAAATTCGAAAATGTCAATATTAAGGATCATCCTGATATATATATATATATATATATATATATATATATAATTTTTGCGCATTAATAGAAAAAATAATCATTTCAAACCACCAGATATGTTTTATACTAAATTTTATACGACTGAACATTTTCCTAAGTGATATGTATGAGAAATGATACATGTGAAACAATGACAATCGATTTATAGTGACTATTTACTATTTAGTGTTTCAAGTGATAATAATGGCTAAATTTAATACGTTAGTTTTACCTCGAGTAATATTTTAATTATAATAGTAATAAAAATGAACAATGTGGGCCGCCATGACAAGGTCGATAGAGATACTTGTCGCATTCTTCGAATACTATTCGCAAAGGTAATGAATCTGTGTGACTCACATAGTAACGTAATACGTATATATATATATATATATATATATATATATATTTGTGTGTGTGTGTAATGTGATATAAAGTTATTTATTTGTGTATAATTATCAATTACATTGTTAACAATAAATAAATAGAGATTCTTTAATATTTTTATAATTTAAATTAAACGCTTGAAATACAATCGAAACATATTACAGATTTATACTACACATTTCCCATAACTTAATGTTGCTATGGACTTAGTAACATTTTGATAAATTTTATTTCCACCTAATATAAACAGCAACTTTTACTCAAATCTTCATAATTATTCGATTGGTAGTGTTACTAGTATTATAATTTAATTCTAGCTTTATTCCATTATATAAAGTCTTAAATTCGTATATGTTTACATTGAAATTAAGAATTTTAGTAAATGTTAAACAGAATATAATCATACGCTAATATTATTTTCTTTGCTTACTATATCAATAGTATTATTTAAAGCAAATATTATTAAATTATTTTAATTTTATTATAGAATTTTAATTTTCCATAAACAAATGTTTATTTTAAAGTACTTTTCTTATAATTATCAAAAATTGGTTTTACATTCAATAGTATTTTTAGAGCCAATACTAAAAGATCATTATATTATTATTATAGAAACAAATATTTCTTTTAGTTCTACATTTCATATAATTATCAAAAATTTGTTTTACATTCAGTTGTATTATTAAGACCAAATTTTAAAAGATCATTAAATTAATTTCTTTCATTATAAAATTTCAATTTTGTATAATCAAATCTTTCTTTTAATGCTACTTCTATATAATTATCAAATTTTTGCATATAAATGATATTAGTCTTAAATACTTAAAAAAGAGATTTTAGATCATATTTATTTTAGTTACGTGTTTTAGTTATATGTTTTACTTAGACTTCTACTTATATTTCTTTCATATTTTTTGCATAATTTAAATTTTGAAAATGTTTAAATCACGTGACTTTATGTTCCTTGTTCTACTTCTTACTAGTTTTCCTTGAAATTTAGAAAAAAAACAAAATTTTGTGATATATTGTTGTATTATATTCTGCCCTAAAGCTAAATCATTAACTTATATACAAATTATTATATTCCTATTAACCTTCGAATTATTTCAGTGATATTATATTTTTATGAACTAAAAAGTATACAGATCTTTAATGAAAAAAAGTTTCTTTAGATCTTCAAAAAAAATGTTTAACTTTTCTGTTATAAATATTTTGACATTTCGGCAATATATTACGTTTTACTTTTTAGAAACATTTTCATTGTTCAGGACTCCTTTATACTTTCAAGATACATGTACAGTGTATAATCAAACTCATAATATTTTCATTTACAATTTTTAGTAAATGAATATATCAATTAATCATTTTCATTAATTCATTGAAATTTTTATATATTATAATATAACTAAACTGAAAAATTTACTATACAAAATTAGAATATATTTTAAAAACATTTTTAGTGCACTAATTATTAGTATGGGGATTATCTTAATATAATTAATAAAATATTGCAGAAAAGTGAAAAGTATAAATCTGTGTTAAAATATCTGATCAGTTCCCAATTCAAAAATGTTATGACACGTAAATTTATTTGTTTTTCTACTGCCAACTTGTGTTGCCACATCACTCCCCGATCACGTTGAAGTTATCAATATAGAGAAAGTAATTATCAAATTTAAGTTTATTCGAAAAGTATAAAACTATGTTAAAATCTCAAATCATTCTCCAAATTCAAAAATGTTATGTCGCATTTGATTTTGTTTTTCTACTGCCAACTTGTGGTACAACATCACTCCCCGTTCACGTCGGAGTCACATAAATAAAAAAAGTGATTATCAAAATTAAACTTACTTAAAAAATATGAGACTGTGTTGAAATTTGTGTTTTTCCACTGCATTCGTGTTAACATGTCACTTCCCGTTCACGTCGAGGTCACCAATATAGAAAAAGTAATTATGAAAAATAGACTCATTTGAAAATTATAAAATAATGTTAAAATCCCTGATCGCTTCATAAATTCAAAAATGTCTATATTTTTTTTTACTGCTTACTCCTGTTGTCGCAATATATTATGATTGCTAACATTTTTGATTATCAAAATCTGCAAACATTCCATTACATTATATTGTTTAAACTAAATTCTATAAACACAATCTTCCAGCAGTTTTATGTATAATTCTTATTTGCATAGTTCTGAAGAATTTTAAAGTTTTAAGTGTTTAATTTGTCATTAGGAGACTAGAAGAACAAGGAGTACCGCGATTGTGTGCAAAGCGTTTGTGTATATATATATATAATAAATATCAGAGTTTTATTACATCCTTACGCTAACTAAAACTAATTAAGAAAATTAATTGCCTGCTTGCTTTGTAGATTTTTCAAATCTGACATTCTCTGTAGCATTTAAAATGAATCCCATTGCTATTCTATGTAAACGTTTGCATAGAATAGTATTATATATATATATATATATATATATATATATATATATATATATACGTTTCTGTTCATTTTTAAAGTTGTAACGTCTATATTACTGGGGTAAAATGTTATTATACTAATGTAATGAACAATATATCAAAGAATTGTCGAGGGAGAAATTTGATCAAAATATCATAATATGGCTAAAATTAATCAATTTTACATGTTTCGCTCTCGGGTATTCGATGTACGAAGATTGGTCTTTGATAAAACAAAGGAAAATGTGAAGGTTAGACGAAATGTATGGGATATAAATAAGCCAAATATATCTCTAACGCATGCCTTTATAATACCAATATATATATACATAACTGATTACGTAATATATTTATATGTATATATATATATATATATATATATATATATATATATTATAATACCTGTAAATCTGCATATAAATGTTAATATTGTGTACCTAACGTTTGAAATTAATCAGCCGCAGAATTATAATAATTCAGGTCAGTATGTAGGAAGAATATTATTTCGAATAAATTATGGGCAAAAAAGATACCGAGAAAATTGCTAGAATTCCAAGACAAATATTTTGCAATAAACGTTATATCAAGGAATATGGTCTCCTAAATTACTCGATATTATAAGCTGTATAATTTGATGGAAATCATAATGTTGTATGATATTATAAAGGGAGTGTAATATGCAATGATAATAAATTAATAAATTCAATTACATTATGGATATATATATATATATATATATATATATCTGTTTTGAATTATAAACTGTAATTATAATCATCCTGTGCAAAGTTGTCTGCCAATGCAAACAAAATTACCTAAAATAATTAGCAAGAATATTTTTTGCTAGCTTTTCAACAGAGGCAAATTTTCTTTAAATTTACTTCAACTAATAGTATCTAGTAAATTTACTTCAACTAATAAATTAGTGCAAAAAAGAGAGTTGTTTGTTCATATTTCTGTATTAATATCTATCTATCCACTCACAATACATTTGATATATATATATATATATATATATACGTAGGGCGGGGCACAAAGGTTCAATTTGACTTCGAGCAATTATAATATGATCAGTTATATCACAACAGATTATAATCACAGGCTATTTTTATAAGTATTTTTGGTTTGTTTCGAAGAGCTTTTTACAGAGTATTTTTATAAGTATTTTTGATTGTATCGAAGAACTTTTTACAGGCTATTTTTATAAGTATTTATGCGTTAAAAGTCAATTATATCACAACAATTAATAAATATCAAATCTGACTATATTCAGTGAAACTCACAACTACTACTATTGTAGAAATGCGAAACAAATACTACTATCATTGTAGAAATGCGTTTTAATTTTGCTATTTTTCAAAAATTTGTCGAAAATTTGTGAAGGTTCCGATGGATCTTCTTATGCCAAACTAGGAAGTGTTGGCAAGGTTAGTAAGGTCAGAATTAATTTTGTTCAGAGGAGATAAATTTGGAAACATTATTTTGTTCACCGCGTGATCACATATTGATATGAAACAAGATTCTGCAAAACGTCTCTGAATGGTGTTCCGTTCATTTATATGTGTGTATATGTGTATGTATATATATGTATATATGCGTAGGTTTATATGAGTGTACTTAGATATTTTTGCCTATATTTTTTAATTATTTATGTAATTCTAATCTCTACTACCTTTCCTATCTAATATATTTGGTTTGTTGTTAAGTGTTGCTGTTTGTTAATTTTTCTCTTATTGTATAGTTACTCTACCAATCCACATATATTATAATTACCTAGATATACTAATTTTCATACTGTTTTTAGATCCACTGATGATGACATTAAATTGCATGTCGAAACGTTTGGAAATAAAGATTATTTTATAAATCTTTGGCTTTTCTTTGTTTGATGTATCGCCCTCAAGAACTCACTCATATATTTCAACATCAAAATTAACTACTAAATCATATATATATATATATATATATATATATATATATATATATATATGTGTACAATGTATACTCGTAGGCATGAAAACTAAATTAAATATTTACTATTAATTTTCTATGGTCAAGCGTGGAAATGAGATAGTCTCGCATTTACTTACACTTGGATCCGTATAATGTACTCTCAATGTGTATTCTCCAACATAAGTTCTATTATAACTGTGTACACTTATTCGATGTGGGTTTTAGGGTATTATCAAACTGACATTATATTAGGTCTGCTTCATTCATCTAATTTGATTTTATGACATATTATGTTTTATGTCTTTTCGGGTAGGCCATAAATCTAGCTTATAAATACTCACTTTATGGCCACTTTGTTTTATCAGCTCTGTGCGTGAAGGATAAATGACTACACTCTTAAATGCTTACGTGTTCACTATTGTTAGTTTATGTACCTTTCGAAATAGCAGATGGCCATCTATTTTCAATTTATGCCTAATATACGACACCCTCGTTGGTGGTTAGAGGTTTGCTTGAGCTCAAGCAGTATTAGTCCAACATAAGGTATCAACATCTATGTTTATAGTTGAAAACTATTGAAAATTGACCTTATCAAGAATTGATGCATCAATTAATAATTCATCAGTATTGACAGTTTCGGCAACCGTTTGGGTTGCTATCTGTAAGGCAACGTCTTTAAAGAAGTCAGCACGACAACTTTAAGTCTCATTAAGTTAATTAATTGTTGCATACTCATACTTTGATTACTATTTTTGTTCATAGTCAAAATTGAACTATATTGTGTTGCTATTAATTTTAAGGCGATTACATACCATGTATAAATAATTATCTTAGTGCAATTTAGTCTTTATGTCAATTTTTTTCTGTGTAATATATAAATATATTCATCAAATAAGTAAATTAATAATAAGGTTCAAGTATAATATAGTGAAATTAATGCGTGAAATACTTTTTCGTAAATAAAATAAGTCAAAAATTTAATACATGAAATTTTAAAATAATTAAATTGTTTTATTTTTAGACCAGACTTAAGCAGAAAAGTTTAATTCAACATTAAAATTATTTATTTATTAAGAGAATCTGTTCAAGTGAAAAGAGCGGTCAAATACCGGGAGATCCAATGGCGGCGCGAGCGTTTCAAAAAAACGTTATTGAATAAATTATAGGAAATTTTGTCTAGTTTAATTTTGTATATATTTATTAACTTCCCGTAGGGTAAGTTATTGTAATGGGCCGAAAATCGGAATTGAAAATTTTTACATTTCTCGACGTTTTGAAGGTTTCTGAACGTTCTGGCATACCTCAGAAAAAATGGATGTGTGTGTGTGTGTGGTGTGTGTGGTGTGTGTGTGTGTGTATGTATGTATGGATACAAATTTCCAGTCACGTTTCAGGGCGCACGGATCAACCGATTGAATGGTTAAAAAACATTCGATTCCTATTGATAGGGAAAAGAGCTGATTAGTTTTGGCAAAGGCAGGTCCAGCCGTTTCGGAGATACGGAGCAAAGAGTGCAGAAAATAGAATCGAATTTTGAGAGAACGGAGTATCCGATTTGAATGATCTAAAAAACATTCAGTTCGTAAGTAAGATTGGGAGAAGTGTTTATTAGTTTTTGGCAAAGGCAGGCCCAGCCATTTTGAAGATACGGAGCTAAATATGTAAAAAATGGCAGTTGTTTTTGAGAGAACTAAGCGTCCGATTTAAATGATTCAAAGAACTTTCTGTTTGTCTTAACAAAATAATTGATTTTGGAAAAAAAATTTTTTCCATTTTTTTTTTTTTTTTTTTTTTTTTTTTTTTTTTTTTTAGTTTTTTGTATATCGAAAATATTTCAGATTTTATTTTTAATTCTGACTATAGTTCTAATATACTTTAAAAATAATTTCAACTCTGCAATTCAGTTTATATAATTCTATAAATATTACACAATGTTACAATATTTATAATAATCTATTTGAAAACATTCAGTATTCCTCGACATTTCGTTACGGTAAGGGAAGTTCCAGCAATTTGGTAGTACCTGTTCGAATACATGATCAAATAAAAAATTCATAAAAACGTATATTTATCAACATGCTTTGAGCAAATATTTTTCGCTGAAATCGTGCACTTTGAAATATTGTGTTTTTGTGTTTATTCAATATATAAACAAATGGAATAAAATTATTAGTTTTTTTAAATAATATAAAGTTGTTTTTTAGGACTCTGTATTATATTTTAAATTTCTATTACATCTTCAAACAAGATGGCTGATTTATGATCTACGAAACAAACTTTGTTTTAATGTCGTATTGTATTCAAATATTTTATATAAATGATTAAACGAGGAATTTGAAGACTATGCTTGACGAAAAAAACACAAATGTCCTTCAAAATTACTAGTAAATCTTTTCAAAATTACTAGTAAATCAGAAAAACACAACAATTGACTCGTTTTATTCTATTTTATTCATTCATTAATAATCTTTACTATCAAGTGGTTAAAATACAATCACAAATTTAACATGTTTTATTCAATTCTTTGTGTTTCTTGGATATGTAGTACCTTTTAGGTAATAATTTTACTATGTATATGTGTAACTTACTAACACATAAAAAGCAAATGAGTAGGGCGTAGCGATCTATATCTAAAAATTGCAATATTTTGAATATTTTTTATAATTTTGCCCAAAAATGACTGTTATGACATCGATAAATTTCATTATTAAAAAATGCAAAAACTAAAAAATATATTTTTTAAATCATCTAAAATATTTACATTAAATTTTCCAAGGACATAAATTATTTATATCAGAAATATTTGAATCAATATTATTTATTTATCAATTTCATTTCCGACTTTTATCATTAATAACTTAAATCAGTTTCATAATCAATATTGACACTTCATTATATATTCCTATCACGAGATAAGTTATAAAGCCGAGCAAATGGGAATTCTGATATAGACTGGATGCAAATATAATGCATTTCACCAATATTATCGAGAAATTGAATTAAATGCTCTTCACAAATCAATTACGTATAATCACTTATATTAAGATAAATTATCTATTGGATAATTACTAGGAAAACGAAGAAAATACTATGAGATAAATGAAACTTTTTTATATGATGGACAATGAATTTTATAATAAATATAATGTTTGAAAGTGTAATAATATTGAATGTATAAAAACCAATTTTAAATGATTAAATATATGATAAAATTTTCATATATGCTGCTATTGTGTTTAATTTTTTACAAAATTCTAATGCGTTATATTCTAAGTAAATTTAATAAGTATTTTTTTGTTTTTAAAGATTTATTTATTTCATTTATATTAGTTTATACATACATATTTCTATACAATTTATATAATCATGTATAACTATCCTAAGACATAAATACATAAACTTATATTTAATACTAACTGAATTTAATAAGTAGCCAATGAGAAAGCTGAAATCAATGGATTATGACGAATATTATTTCAGACTCTAGTAAAATCTCAATTTTATTGTAGATGAAGGACTTTGTTAGGACTCATTTTCTAATTTACCTTCACTTATTACTAATTGAACACTCTACTATTATATTCACATATGACATAGCACTTTAACTGCTATTATAAAGTGTGTAAACTTGAAAGCTATCTTTATAGTCTGGTTTATACTTTTTGTGGCAATTTTCATTCTATCGTAAAATTCAGAATCTGCAATAAAAGAATCTTTAGTGGTTTTACAAGGCTATGACATTAAACTACAACTCTAAAGCAATTTTCTTGATTTGTTGATATAATACTGAAATTTTTACTTATTTTATTTTGTTTAATTCTAATTACAAATTAATTGAGATGCACAATAATTTACTGACATGACTATAAAATAAATTTTTTTGCTAAATCAATATTATAAAATTATTTATAGAAGTAATGTAAAGCGATTATTATTAATTTAGATTGATAAAGGAAAATTTTCAAACAAAAATAATTATAATCAATTGTCCTCATTTCCATTGATATTATGTGATCTATATACTGCTACTCAAAAACATATATAAAAAAACTTATATAATAAAAGAAATTGTTAAATCTAAAAACTTATTCAATTAAATCGAACTAAGTATTTGAAATCTTGAAAGATTTGGTGATGTCTTTAAATTTGGAATATGGTTCAAATTAAAAGCAACTATTAGATAAAGTATTTTTTCGAGAATTCAATTTTTATTTCACTGTATGAAGAATCTAAAGATCGTAATTTTTATTACTGTTATTTTTATTGCTAAATTCATTTGCGTTTCAGTACTCATTAATAACTTAAAATGGAATATTTTTATTATTTAATGAATATTTTTTAATAAAAAAATATCACAATAAAATGCTTTCAGAAACAAAGGTCTCATAATAGAGCTTTTATAGAAAAAATGTGCTTGTACTTCACAAACGTGGATTTGTTTACATCTCTAAAACACAGTACATTTGTAGGGTAAAACTGCAGAATCTAAAGATCGTAATTTTTATTGCTGTTATTTTTTATTGCTGAATTCATTTGCGTTTCAGCACTCATTAATAACTTAAAATATAATTTTCCATTATTTATTGAATATTTGTCAATAAAAAATATCAAAATAAAATGCATTCAGAAACAAAGGTCTCATAATAGAGCTTTTATAGAAAAAAATGTGCTTGTACTTCACAAATGTATATTCGTTCACATCTCTAAAACACAGTACATTTATAGAGTAAAACTGCATACAATTTAGTAAAAATTGTGTTAAGTCTGACCGTTTCTAATAGAACTGATCTTTCTATTCAATTAATAACACTAATTACACTAATGGTCTCTCTGTACGTATGATCTCTCTCTATGTACGTTTGATTTCCAACTACATTATTCTACATTAACTACCCTTCATTATCATCTACATTAACTACCCTTAATTATACATATTAGTCTTATATAGATCCAATACTATCATTCATACCAACATTCATTCCAAAGCCATCTATTTATAGGTAACAATTGTTAAAAAATTGCATTAAATAATTACAAAAAAAAATGTTATTGCTTAAATAATATCGATTTTATCGTGTGCTCTGTTTATTATTGTTATAAATATGCATATGTCAAAAGTTAAACAATATATTATGAATTTTTTGTAGGAAAAAACTTCATTTTCCAATAATTAAAATCGCTCGGATATTGCGTTGTGGTTTTGAACGATCATTATCTTCAATCACGGCCACGTGTGCTCATCTAATGCAGTTTTTTTTAGGAATTGTGTGCAAGAGATTTATTTGAAGTCTCATATTGAGCACTTTTTCTTGAACAATCTAATTTTGTAACATATCTATAGTATAGGGTATAAAAAGTATATTATCGTATAAACATTGATGTTGGACTTTGAATAGTTTTCAAGAAATTAGACTAAATTATTAATTTATTAACATTATTAAATTTATTACATGACTCGTAAAAATATATGATTTTATAAAATGTAAATTGGCCAAAATAGGTGAGCAATCTATTAGTATT
Source organism: Ctenocephalides felis (assembly GCF_003426905.1). Classification (NCBI taxonomy): domain Eukaryota; kingdom Metazoa; phylum Arthropoda; class Insecta; order Siphonaptera; family Pulicidae; genus Ctenocephalides; species Ctenocephalides felis. The sequence continues at coordinate 24,972,571 of NW_020539725.1, read as the reverse complement.
CTAAATTTTAATTTTCACTTTAAAATTTACCAAAATAATAATGTGCTTTATTATCATAATGAGACAAATAGTGTAACTAGCTAATCCAGTTATAAATATTGTGCAAATGTTCGTGTAAATTATTTGGTCATTGCCACACATCTGTAATATTAATATATTGTTATCGAAAACTAATATATTCATATAGATATTTACTATACATGCGATTTATTTAACTAAAACAAAAACATAGCAGAAAGTTATCAATGATAAATAATATTTTGTCTCAATATATACTTGAAAATAGGAGCCACACAGCACGTAATTTTTATACTTCGAAGCAGTTTTAACTGTAGCCATTTAAAATTTTTAGAAAAGTTGTGTTATATTGATTATGACTTCGTGGAACTAACTTTTCAAACATTTATCAAATTATCTCATTTTAAAATATATATACATCAAATGTATATACACCAAATTCTATTCACATGCAGTACATTAATTTATTGAGTAAAAAGTCACTAAATATGTGAACATGTCCATGAAAAAAAATAAAATCAGTTTCACTAACTGTATAAATTACTGTAAACAAATGAAATTTGGTATTGGTGCTAATGAGTAGGAAAGAATTTAAGTTTATTTAGGAAAAATAAAATATAAATAATAAAACTGAAGAGAACTTCACAAATTATTTAGATTATTATTTAGAAATTAAATTTCTAGTGAATTAATTTTTCTTATGACAATAGATTAAAATTAATATATTTTTACCTGTGAAATAAGAAAAGAGTAATTAATTACACGAGTATACTCATTAAAAATAAAGTATAAGTTTTACTAATTTTGTATATAACTGTAAATATCAATTAAATTAAACCTGATTTTAAATCACTATAAGAGACAAATGGAACAATTTTTCACAATTAAATTTCTGCTCCATCAATATACTAAAATATATACAAAATCTGCTATAAACTTAAATTACGCCAAAGAAATTTCTAATTAAAGTTTTTAAATATCACGTTAGAAATATTACTCTGCTTTAAAGTTCAATTCAAATAAAACTACATAAGTTTGGAAAAATGTCAAACTAGTATTTATAATTGCTTAGAGCTTAACTCAAAAGTTTATGAAAACAAAATTTGGTATTTTCTTAAACTTCGACAATTTATCATTAGTTGGCTACGTATATTCATTTAACAAACTTTTTTTCTAGTATATTTTTTTACAAATTTCTAGTGGGCCAATTTATCTCATAATCAGAAATATTCATATTACATACTAAAAGTTCTACCAAATATATTTATGTATGCATCTGCTTTATACTTAAATTACGATGAGTAATTTCCTAATTAAAGTTTGTAAATATTGCGTTTGCTTTTTTTAAACTTCTTTATAATATGATACCAATAACAAATATACAAAATGTAAAATGTGTGAAAATAAAATTGTTTTCAATATTAGCAATTTGATTTGAAATTACTATATTCATTTAACAAACTTTTTCTAGTGAAGTTTAATACAAATTTGTAGTGAAATAATTTTATATTATGGTGATAGATTCAAATATATATTCATAACCTAATATAAAAATAAATTAAACAGATGATTTTCAATATTAAAGTTATGTAAAAATAAGAGTACCAAGTAACCCCACAGTAATAAAATTGGGTATTTTCTTAAATATTGCCAATAAATTCCTGTCATTTTTAGGTATTTCTTTTATTACTTGATTTTTTTTCTCGAAAGTATTTTACCATTTTACAACCCTGATTAAATGCACCACCTTTTGATGAAACTTGCCAATATTACACATTAGTACATTTTTTAAAAATGTTAATTTTATAGTTCAACAAAAAGTCTTAAATCTTCAAAACTAGAAAATGTTATTATTTCTTACTGTGGTCCTAAAAACTTCGTTCACGTTTACTTTTACAAAAATAAAAATTAACCACGACAAACCAAAAATCGTCACAATTACAGCAAAGCTCTAGGTTGCACTTAAAAGCTCATAATTTTTAAACAAAAAAATTGAGTGAGAAAATTTTAATTGTTTTCAGAACTGTTAAGTGTGAACATAAATTACACAGACATTAATATTGAATTGAATTTTTAAAATGTAATTTCAATAGGTACTATTAAATTTAACCACAAAAGTTAAAATTTTGTGAAATTAGAAAATGTACATAATTAGTTCAAATGTTAATTCATAATCATGTGCAAACAAAATTCAAATTACGTATTTTCTTGAATATTACCATCGTTAGCTGGATACGGTATGTTCATTTGACAAACATATATTTTTATGTTTTTCTGTTTTTCGATCAATTTTCATTGCTCTGCGGTAGCATTGCAGTAAAAATGATACTCACCGGAAAAGCAGCCAAAAACATGTCCGGCGGTATCTAAAAACAATATTGATGGCCGGCATGTGAATGTGGTATATTGCGTTTGAATATGTTGTTTTTTCGAGTAAAATAACATAGATGATTAAAATGCGACATTCGACGTAAATGTTAGCGATATTTAATCAACGAGTTGAAAAATTGATGTTTATGTGTACTTGTTGATTTTCGTTAAATTTTCAGATGTAAAAGCAATAATGGAAAATAGATATGCAGATGAAAGGTGTATTTCATGTCATCGGTGCTTTTGAAATGAACTTTTTACATACGTCATATGAGAAAGAAAATAAAATTTAAAAAAAAATGCATGATACAGGTTCATATAGAAGAAGTACTTTTTTTACTAAATAACTTAAAATTTTTATAGATACTATATTAAAATATACAACGCATGTCTGTTAATTGATAAATTAACAATAATCATAATCCGAATTTAAAAAAAAATTACACATCTTAATATAAATTACAATTAAATAATATAAATAAAGAAATTGTATGATGTGTGCGTGAGTGATGTATGTGTACTTGATTTTCGTTAAATTTTCAGACGTAAAAGCAATAATGGAAAAATAGATATGCAGATAAAAATTACATTTTATGTCATCGGTGCTTTTAAAATGAACTTTTTACATACGTCATGTGGCAAAGAAAAAAAATTACAAAGAAATTGCATGATACAGGTACAAGCAAAAGTACTTTTTTACTTATTAACTTAAAATTTTTATAGATACTGTAATAAAATATACAACGCATATTTATTAATTAGTTAATATATTAACAATAACCATAATCCGAATTTAAAAAAAAGTCACACATCTTAATATAAATTATATAATATAATATAAATATAAAAATTGATTTATGCTGTGTGTGCATATGTGTGTGTGTGTAATTTTTATATTGAACGCCGTGAAAATTTGGGAAATTGTTAGGTAAATTCTGGGATAAGTTTTTAACATTTTTATTTTTTTAATAATGCGTATATAACACATAAATCTTAATATTCAACCTCCTGCCACAAGCACCTATTTTGAATAAAAATTATTCATAAAATAACATAGTAATTATGTATAGAGACAGGTTTTGAATATTTTCATTTAATCCAAATGATAGGGGTTGTCCGCCCCGAAGACAATAAAAAAGATAAGCAGGTAGATATATAAATACGTTGATATATGAACAGGTAGACAGGTAAATTTGTAGTAGGTTAAACAGGTGGACAGGTAACTTGTAGGTTATGTAAAATGGTAGACAGGTTAACTGATAGATAGACGAATATGTAGACAGATAAACAGGTTGACAGATTAATTGGTAGACACGTAGAACTAGATGGCAGATAAATGGGTAGGTATACTAGTTAATTGGTTGATAGATAAAATGGTGGATTGATAAATAGGGTGATAGGTAAATTCGTAGATAGGTGAATTGAAAGACAGGTAAATTGAAAGACAGAAAAATTTGTAGACAGATAAATTGTTGGACAGCTAAATTGGTAGACTGTTGTACAGATTGATAGGTATATTGGTGAACAGGTGGACTGATGTAAATTGGTTGAATGACAAAAAAGTTGACAGATAAATAGGTAACAAAAATAGGAAAACTGGTTACAGGTAGAGAAACAGACAGATAATCATATAGACGGGTAGACAGGAAGACAACTGGTAGGCTAGATATAACAAATATGCATTTTTGTTAAATTTTATATTATAAAGTAAACACGGGTAAAGCTAGTACAATATAAATTAAATTAATATTGAAATAAATCAGATCAAATATATATATATATATATATATATATATATATATATGTATGTATATATGTATTGTATGTGTATGTATGTGGTAGGATGAACTGTTCATATTAACTCACGTTATATTATATAAGCTTATATGGAGCAAAATTGCCACTCATGCACCGATTGCAAAATGCTTTCATATCATCGCATTATGCACCATTGATGAATTCTGGTTTAAGCAAGGACTATATATATATATATATATATATATATATATATATATATAAATATATATATATATATATATATTTATATAGCATGTGTAAATGAAATTTACAATATTCCCAAAACTAATAGTAAATTAATAGCAAGTTCAAATGCAGACCAGAAGTTATAACATATTAACTATTTGAGGCTGTATACATATATACCCATCTAATAAAATAGTGTCATGTATTTCTCTTATTCTAAAGATATTATCATAAATTTTCATTGTTTTTTTTCTGAATCACGTCATTAACTCAATGTATGATTAACCAGACCATTTTGTGATATCCTTTTTGTTCATTACTGTTGTTATTTTTCATTTGAATAGTTTCCATAATTCAACCAATTTTTATAGGACTGTTTAGTGTATAAATTTTATCGCCATGTTAAGATTCATATCACGTAAAGGTAAAAGGTAGTAAATTATTATATATAATAAAAATTATTTTGTTTAATAATAAGCATCTGCTGTAAGAAAATACTAGCACGATTAGACTGGCATATACATAGTCCTTGATATTATTAAATTATTTAAATTAATAGTGAAATATTTTAGAAAAGTTTCATGCCACTAGAGAAGTTTTGCAGACTGCTCACTTACTTTTCGCTGATTCCAAAGCTATTGCTTTTGAGAGGTGCTTTTAAATTTGTAATTTTCAAATTCAAATTAAACGACTTGTTGTAGGGCAGTAGTATTTCAGTATGTTCATTAGAATCATAAAAAGTTCCATCGAAAAAAATTCAACAGTTAATTAGCAATCGACTGGGCGGTTTTGAAACTTTTGATGATGCAAATTTTGTTGGGACGTATTTTCGTTTTATTATATTGGCCATGAAGGTGACAATCTTCATGGCATTGAGTTTTTGCACGGGATGGTTGCTACCCCTGGTAGAGAGGGTAGCGGAGTGTTTTGATAGAACTAATTGTCTACTTCTAAAGGTAAAGTCCGCTTAACAACATGTATAATAAATAATAAATAAATATATCATCTTGCATTATTTTTTATTTAGTTAAATTATAACTCAACAACCTGAGTTTATCCAAGAAGAGTTTTAATAAATTTCATAACTACGTAACATAAAATGCAAAATTCAATGAAATTTTTTAATGGTATATTTCATAGTGTTCAATCCTACGACTAGTAGAATGATAGTATGGAAATTTAATAAAGTTAGTAATAACGAGTCAAAATTTTGCGTCACAATTTTAAAGTTGCTAAATCTAAATCCTCATCCGCTATCGATTAAGTTAAGAAGTTACATTCATTTGGAAGTTTATGCAACTTGTCTAAAGGCAAAGTGCCTCACTTATAATTAGATATATTTGGACCTCTATCCACATACATTCGTGAGTATTATTGGTGATGCCAAGATTACTCGCATCAAATATCAAAGGCGAACATCTGAATGCCAGTTGATCACCATCAAAACTAATCAAATGCAGTCGATATTTCAATTGCGCACCAGGGAATTATATCAATCTTCAATTAATTTAGCATGAAAGTTTGATCATAGTTATGTGAATCATATTATTTATACTTGTATACAGCGGAATCCTTTGAATATAGCACGAGCAATATCAAACGAAAGATAGTAAATCGCACTTTGAAAAGGTTAAATCATTGTGAACTATGAGAAAGTTATTCCTTGAGTTATATTTTACACGGAATCAAAATCACTACCTCTATTGCTAAATTAATTAATAAATTGCAATAATCTAGCATGATTGAACTGTACAAGATGAAGATCAATGAATGAACTAACATGAAGATCAATCGCATTATAGTATAAGTTCTTTTGCACTAAATACCAATATTATATATATATATATATATATATATATATATATTAACAAAGTCTAATAATCGGGCATAACATCAATAAAAAACATGAATTTCTTTCAAAAATTTATTTTAAATCCATACGTTTCGGCTATAATCCTAGCCTTCATTCAGTGGAAACTAAAAATAAAATTAAAAACTAAAACAATTGAATTGGAGTGAAAAGAAAAAAATAAAATAGTAATTAGTACTTACAATTAGTTGATCTTAGTGTTAGATTGGAAAATTTAATAATCCATGGTATTAGGATATGGTAATGCACTACACTATGTATTATAAACATTAACTTGAAATTACACAATATTTTCACAAAATACTGATTTGAAAAAATCACAAATGAATAGTGTGTTATTCGTAGACTGGTTGAAGATGTAATGGAGAAAGTCATTTTTAAAAAATATTTTTACCAAGATTCTGCACATGTGTGGAACGAATTGTAAAACCTTTGCGCGAACGCTTTTATTGTTTTGTAAGAAATTTGGAAATGTTATCTAAATAGAAGAGATTTGTGTCGCACAGCGTGTTGAGTTCATTCCGTTTATTTATTGTCTTATTGTTATAAATAGTTAAAAAAGATCCCTCTCTATATATATATATATATATATAGAGGGATCTTTTTTAACTATTTATAACAATAAGACAATAAATAAACGGAATGAACTCAACACGCTGTGCGACACAAATCTCTTCTATTTAGATAACATTTCCAAATTTCTTACAAAACAATAAAAGCGTTCGCGCAAAGGTTTTACAATTCGTTCCACACATGTGCAGAATCTTGGTAAAAATATTTTTTAAAAAATGACTTTCTCCATTACATCTTCAACCAGTCTACGAATAACACACTATTCATTTGTGATTTTTTCAAATCAGTATTTTGTGAAAATATTGTGTAATTTCAAGTTAATGTTTATAATACATAGTGTAGTGCATTACCATATCCTAATACCATGGATTATTAAATTTTCCAATCTAACACTAAGATCAACTAATTGTAAGTACTAATTACTATTTTATTTTTTTCTTTTCACTCCAATTCAATTGTTTTAGTTTTTAATTTTATTTTTAGTTTCCACTGAATGAAGGCTAGGATTATAGCCGAAACGTATGGATTTAAAATAAATTTTTGAAAGAAATTCATGTTTTTTATTGATGTTATGCCCGATTATTAGACTTTGTTAATACATATGTCAACATCAAATTCAGAATCATACAAAATATATATATATATATATATATATACATATACATATACATATGTATTTCATACAATTTATACCGTGCTTTAGTATCAATTTCGAGTTGAGCAATTTTGCAATAGTCTCAGAATGGTTTATTCTCCAAATCCCGGAGGAACAAATACATCTTCGTTATATCCATTGTGATGGTGCATCTAGATCTGGCCAGAATTTATTGGTTTACAAACAGGAGAATTCTGTATTAGACACCTCAATACATATATATATATATATATATATATATATATATATATATATATATATATATCAGGAATGTATTGATGCACTCAATATAATGGGAGTGCACTTTATGAAAAGCGTATTGAAATTCTAAGATATGAAAATATATCCCGAAGCGAATCCGTTGCACCAAATATATACTACTTATATGTATGCTTGGATATTGTTATATAATTAGTAATATATAGCATTGATTTTTAGAGTCGACTTAATAGAAGAAAATAATTAAAATGTTCTACTTTTGTTTTCATCAACCAATTGTTGTCTAATATAAAATCCAATGATCACAAATAAATTATATCTTATAATTTTAATCAAATATTAATTTCAATATATCACGTATATCTTATATCGTTCAAAATATTGAAAATTTACCTTTTTCTATAATTTTGTATTTTTTTCTACAAAATGCTTTTAAATCAAATTTTATATAACTGAAGAAGTTTGTCGCAATACATCGCGATCTTCGTTCTATTGGTCAATTCAAGAATTTTTGCCGAAAAAAACACAGCTTACAAGTGAATTTCGAGTTATTGAAATTTCCCTACAGACTTTATTCCATACATTTAAATATCAACTTATAAGAAAATCATCGTTACTCATATGGTAAATTAAATTTTGCTTTAACTTTGCATAACAATCCAAATTTTTTGATATTTTACCAAATATTAATGGTTTTTTTTGTGAGATGACACATAAATCTTTATTTACGCGACTAATTTATTCTAAAACGTTGTCACGACTATCTAATATCAATATTTATGACCTTTTCGAGAATTTTGAATCTGAAACAGGATTTTCATACAAAGAATTGTGCACATAATAGGCCGCTGTGACTTTAAAGCCACATAATTAATCAATTCCACAATCTATGTTTAAACCGATTTTTTTTTCTTTTGATTACTGTTTTTTTTGTAAAACAAAAATTTGGCCCATGTATGGTTAATATATTGCAGATCTTGTATACGATAGTGCTCAATACACCATGGGTTCAGATATATATATGGCATTTGCCACAGAAATATATAAATCATATTTGTTATAGAAATATGTAAATCATAACTTATATTTTGGTAGGCATATGGTACCCATTCCAAATTTCAACGTTTCAGGTTATATTAGGTTGTCAAATATCTCCCTTCCGCTTTTTTGCTCTCGGTTTATGATACAAAAAGGCGGAAGGGAGATATTTGACAACCTAATATCAAATTATAGTTAGATATATTGTAATTTTTATTGCCTGAAAATTTTAACGAACCTTTTTAAGAAATTGCTTTAGTTGCATATAAAATGAATGAAAAATTTAATTTAATCAATGATAATTTACAATATATAATTATTTAAATTAAATTGTATATATTAATATTAAATAACATTTTTCTATCGATTTTGTTATAATTTATACACCTCCTTCATTTTTTGAGTCTAATAGTAAAAATATTAGGAACACCAATATAATTCACTACTATATTAATACTATAATAAAATAATAAGTACATATAAAACTTGGTTATAGTTAATAATATTAATAATAATTTTACGTTCATAAATTAACATGTCAGTTCTTCATAATATTGGCATACTTAACTAATTCTTCCAATTGATATAAATATTTTATTTAGCCTAAACGAATGTTTTTTCAATAATAGTATAACTTTTTATTGATGTGACGCCTGATCTCTTTGGGTCAACTGTAGTGTATATATATATATATATATATATAAATATCAGTGGTGTTGTGCTAATATTTTTTTGCCAATTTGCTAAGAATGCTAAAATTTAAAATCCGGTTTATAAAAATTGATATATTTCGATGAGAACTCACAAATCTAATATATTGACTTCTTATATAATTAACTCTATTATATACAGCTAGTCTATACATTAAATTGTACAAATATGAGGGAATCATTGAGTACATAATTTATATTCTTTAATAACATTAATTATATTTATTTATATATATAAAAGTAGTCAAGATTTATTACAATACTTTATAAGACTTAACCTAATAATATGATAGATAACCTAATACCTATCTTACTATACTATATTACTGTATATCATAGGTAGATATCTATTATCAATCATACCGTGAGATACCTACCTATACCGTCATTAACTTATTATATACCTACATACTTTTTATTTCTTATAAATATTAATGTCTAATTTATATATTTACCTATATTATCTATTATATTATCTACCTCTACTTATCTATTGTCTACACCGGGAATTGAACCCGGGACATCCGCGTGGCGGTCACGCATCTTAACCATTACCCTATCGGATACCCCCACTAATAATATAATATGGGACGCACTGTTGTTTCCGCGGGTCATTTTCTAATTAATTAGGTAATTAATACTAAGGTGGCGCGACGACACGCGAAAAAAGACGGTTGATAGTAGCGTTACGGTGGTCTAGCGGTTAAGGTTGTCGCGTGCCACGCGGCGGACCCGGGTTCGATTCTCGGTAGGGTTAATATAGCGTGTAAGAAAAATTATAGGTAATAGGATATATTGTAGATATAGGTTAGGTGTATTCGGTATACTATGTAGGGATTTGAGAGTATGTAATGAAATATAGCGTATGGTATAGATGTAAGGCGTGTAGTATGGAATGCAACGTATAGACATATGTAAGGCTATAAAAATACACGAATAGGAACCTATGATGTAGGAGTTAGCGTATAAGAAATGCGAATGAATATAAGATTTAATTTATAAATATTATTTTTTCTATAAGAATTTTTATCTCGGTATTAAATATCTAAAATATCCAAAATATCCGTAAAGGCATCGATTACACCTTACTGCTGCCTTTGCCGTTATCACTTCATAGAAAATTAATTACTGCCATTTTAAACGATTGTATGCACTGTGCGGCAATAGACATAGAACTATAAATTTTATTAAATGTTTGAGTAACTTGTGCGAGCTGATTTTCTTAAGATGTTCTTAGTCTCGCAACTTACTGAATTCTAAAAATTCTATATTTAAAAATATAATATAAAAATTATTATACCGCTGTCTGGAAGGGATGGCAATTTATAAATATACAGACTAATACATACAGAATTTGGAATTTTTCTATAATCCGTAATATTGAGAAAGTTTGCATTAGACGTAAAAAGGGATGCTTATTTACCTAAGCTACAAAAATATATATGGAAAAATTATATGATTTGCACATGCATCCTGTGCTCACTTAAACTAAACAATGATCATTATATATTTAACGAATTTTTAACAGTATTTACAAATTACATTCAAATCACCCAAAGCAAGTGGGTTAAAGTCGTGTAATTTTTTAATTTGCCTCCCCCCTTTGAATTTAAAAATGGATTTTTCTGTGGGGCGTGTGCCCCACGTTGGGAATTACTAGTCTAGGAGTACAATTTTTTAATCTACTACCAGGTTAATTTAATCTACTATCAATAACTGAGTGATCATCAATGCCACAGCACCTTTATCAGATTTTTAAAAGATCAAAGTTTCTATGAATATGCATACAAATCTCAAATTGTATGCCGAAATTTAGACAATAAGTCTATTGAAATATCAGGGTAACTCTTTTGCTATAAATTGTCAACTAATTTACCAATAAATAAATGTCAATAGAACAATGATTAAAAAAAATTACCAATAAATGTTGGATTGTAAAAATTTACAAGCGATTGAACGGTTTATATTTTTGCATTAGATGGCAAAAAATTCATCCAATTATTAAAATATTACATTTTTTTGCAGTTCTTATGCTATTGTATTTATAGAATTGCTTTTTTCGCTACAATCAATTTCCATTATGTTCGACTAACGCCCGCTATGTTCGAAACAAGTCCAACTTATATCCGAAATAATCGCGCATCAGACACTTTTAGGTCTTAAAGTAACATATGTGAAATTTGAAATACACTACTGTATTGTAATTAATATTTCAGTTCATACACCTCAATTTGTAACTAAATTAAAAACGACTTTGATAATATATATATATATATATATATATATATATATATATATATATTAGGGTGGTCCTTAATATGACATTTTCGATTTTCCTAGCCCCAAGGGCACAAATTGTTCCCAATTGATAAAAAAAGAATTCTTTGAAAGTTTTAGCTCTTTATATTGTCTTTTAGAGCGCAATTCAATTAAAGTTATGTGGAAATAGCAAGAAAATAATTTCAAAAATTTTGCTGAGCGTCAAATTTTCAATGAAAAATGACACGAATTTTAACTTTAAATTCATTTGTCGCTATGTTATACCTAAAAAAATTAATTTTCAAAAATTTGTTCATGCTATTTTCATACAAATTTTGATTGATTTGCGCACTATCTAAAAGTTAATATTGAGAGATAAAACTCTCAGAGAATTGTTTTTTTATTTTATTTAACCATTTGAGCTCTTGGGAGCAAGGAAATTCGAAAATGTCCATATTAAAGACCACCCTAATATATATATATATATATATATATATATATATATGTGTGATTAATACTGCCCTCCAGCCAACGTTCTACAAATGGCATGAAGCTTCATAATTTTCTTCTATATCTTGTCATTTACCTGTTTTTATTCGCGATTATGTATGAATATCTGTGTCACACTGAACAAGATATATGACCTAAAATATAAATCATGTTAGGTGTAATATAATGTCCGATAAAATGCCGTATTTCATGACATCATTTTTTTTATACATGATATAAATATACTTCGGTAATGACATCATCCGTAAATAATGTAATAAACTTGAATTGAATTGATCGTTGAGCAGGTGGCAAGGGATTAAAATCTGAACAAGCTTATATTGAAGGAAAATGGAAATTTATATCATTATGTTTGAAATGTTACATTCGAGTAAGAATAATGATGAAGACGATACATAAAATATATGGTATTCAAATTATAAAATGATTTTTTTATTTGTACGATTTTGTTGATTCAGTTAATATTACAGAAAAACAATATTACAGAAATATAGAGAGAGAATTTTAGATAAATTTTCATGAAATGTGATTCCAAAGTTGTTATCAATATGGTCTGTAAAACGTTGTAAATAATGAAACATGCAATTGCGTTTTGCATTCTTCAAATAATCAATTATACATAATATTTCATGAATTATGGTTTATATTAAAAGCATTCGATTAATTTGGATTATTGTTAAAAAAAATTTAATCTGTATATCTATATACGTTGACTATTTTGTGTAACAATAGGCCAAATTTCTTTGCAATTATAATAGCGTAATATATATTTTTCACACTTTTTAAAAAAAAAATATTCTAGGCAGTGAAAGGATGACAAAACAATTTCTTCGGAACTAAAATTTTTATATTTGAATTTTGATTTTGGAAAAAGATTTTGTCAATTTTAAAATTATTAATTAATTTTGTATTGAACGAAGGTTTGGATCGATTGTAAACTTTAATATGCCTTATATATTTAATATTCGCCTATATATATTTAGGTTGATTAAGACGTTAATTTTCCCACAAAATCGTCAGCCTATTTTAGTAATCCAAAGTTCATTCTGAACTCTTCAATTAATTAATGCATTAATTAAACATCAATGTAGAATATAGAATCATGGGTTGACCCATTTTTGCCAACTGCAATCTAATATCTATTTTATTTAAATAATTATATGATTTCAGAAAAATATTTATATCTGTCAAACTTATTAATATACAATTATGAGACTTTTTGCCAATATTTAAAATTGTTTTTTTTTTAACATTAAATGGTCACGAAATACTAAATAATCAATGAAATGATGTCCTTAAATTCGTAATACATATTTTTTTAACATACAATTTTGAAATAAATCTGAGTGTGCTTCTGTTAATGAAAATTTTTGTAAATGATGCAGGTATTAAAGAATTATAATTTTTTGTTCATATCCTAAAAATAATTCTTAATCTCTAAGTATTATCCAAAGAATGATTGGTTTCTGCTATGAATTTTCGAACGTGAAAACAATTGTATTCAAAGTTACACGGTGACAGCTATTAACTGTCTCCCCGGCTAATTATTCTTTAGCCAAGATATATTAAAATGCATTTAATTAATTTACGATAACTAATTTAATTAAATTTATTAAGATTGTCATTTATTTGGCATATTATATAAATACTCTCAATTTATTTCAAACTGCTATTCATGCTTATGAATTGTTCGTTATGATCTATTCTAATCATTTGCTTGCGAGTCTAAGTAATTACTATTAGATCCCACAAACACGCAAATATATACATTTTTAATTATCTAATGGATCGACAAAATTATGTACAGTAGAAACAGTTGATGATATAAAGAGAAATGAACTTTGTTTTAATACATTATTATAGAAATATATTTTAAATAGGGAAAATAGCACAAAGCTATTTTATCGTTGTAATATTTTTTTTAAAACACAGTAATCTTTTTCGCTATGTAGTATATACAAAGTACCATCTTCTATTTTCTTTTCATTTATTTTTTAATTTGGATTTCACATAGCCCACAGAGTAGCTTCACAAGGACTCAAAATGCAATTATAATAATATAAAATACGAGCTAAGTACCAACTCTAAACTAAATGTTTAGAAAAAATTAAAATTTGGTGTGAAATTGTAATTAGTTGTTTTAGTAGTGCATTATGAATAGCGATATTTTTATTTATCACGTTAAAGTTAGAAGTCATTAGTAAGGGAGACTCGGTACGGTTGTGTCACTTTTTTATATACAATTACCTAAGCTGGGAGAAAAGTAAATGAACATTCTCAGGACGGTTGTGACAGGCATAAAATTGGGTAAAAAACGATGAATATGAATACCAAAACGGTTTATAACGACTTTTGTTCACAGAAATATATAACACAACATAATCAATTCAAAACTATGAATAACCATGTTCATATATGAATTTTATGAACTCACGATAATGAAAAAGTATATAAACTTACTTTTGACTCTTTAAAATCAATGTGGTCTACAGAATAATGTAAACTTGTTCGAACAAACAAGAATTTTATTTATTTCTTTCTGGACCTTATCTCAAAACCAGTACAGTTTAGGTAGTATAATGACTATCACTACTGTACACTGGCACAATTGTTACCCAGTGTTAAGAGACTAGAATAATATCTGAATTTCTGAATAGTATCTAGGAACGTTGAAGATAACTGGATAAAAATTTGAGGACAATAGCAGCATAGTCATACAAACTTTATATAAAAAAAAATATGTTCACACACACACACACATGCTTTTTCTAGATTTGGTCCCATTCGATTCAGAATGGCTTGAAACGTCGAGAAAACATAAAATTAGCGAATCGTTTTTTTCATGAAAACATAAATTTCTCAACTAGAATTTTGTAATATGATTATATTTTAACTCTGCGATTTCCAACCTGTGGGGCGCGCTCTCTCAGGGTTACGCTGCCGTTGCGGGTCCAAATTATTATTTTCAAAAATAACCCAACATTTTTGAAATGATATTAAAAAATAAACAGAAAATAATTAATTTTTATGAATATTTTTACATAATATTCCATATTAATTTGTAGTCTGATAATATCAGTTGAGTATTTGTTCAGTATTAAAAATAAGCAGGGCGCAATTTTTTTTTATTAGTGCAGAGGGGAGCGGTGCAAAAATGTTGGAAACCACTGGCTTAAACAGTTTGATTCAAATTTAATACGTCATTTTTATAATCATTATTTTTCAATAATACTATATTTTGTTTTTTTCACCTATTTCAAAATCATTTTTGAAAATATCTGTGTGATACCTTACTATTGCTCACAATATTTATCATATTTTAGGCTTTTTGTATACAAGACCAAGAATTGCAATTAACAAAATTCTAACTAATAATTTTGGTGACTGAAAAATTTACATGCATAAATATTATTTTAAATTTGAATTTGCAGCAATGCTACGTAAGTAGATTTTCATTTACATTTTAAAGATATTTGCAATATTCATGTTCATAATTTAAGTTTCAGTTCCAATAAATTGAAAATAACCTTTTGACCTATTATGTAAGAAAACTCTAATGTTTTTGGCAAACGTTTCAATGAACTTATGATAGGATTTTGAAAACGCTTCTATTCATAAAGCTTCATTATAAGACACAATATTTGCTCGAACGTACTTTTATTTGCAATAGTACGTGCAAAGTGAAATATAAAACACATTGTGTAAATTGACTGTAAATATAAAGAATCATTATTTTCTAAATACAAATATATATCAAGCAACAAGCAACCAAACAAACCCGTAATTTTCATAATCCAACGTGCTTGTAATTATGCATGCATGCATATTTGCTTAAATATATGGTTATTACATTGTTGAAAATGTGTTGGGTCACGCAATTTAACATCGTTCTTCTATATGGAAATTATACAGTTAACTCTTCTAAAACACGCTTGACAATAAAAGTATAATATCTCTTGTTGGAGCTTTTGTTCATAACCCTTGTGGTATATCAGAAATTTTCACAAATTTAGTACTGGCATATTGAGACATCGTCAGATGATCTCCGAACCTCAAATAAGTTACTGAAATTTAAAAAATAATATATATTTAATATTTACATCCATCAAGCATCATTAAATCTAATCCAAGGCAAAACTTACATACTAATATCAAAAAATTTCAAACTATTTTTGTACAGGTGTTATATAACACATACTGGCATTCTATATATTTATGCTTACAAACTATATTTTACATCATATTTAGAATTAAAAGAAATCTTTTTAAAGCAATAGATCATAATTTAGCATTAACCACAACTGCTACTCTTATCCGATAGAAAAAAAACTATTCTAGAGGTTTGGAGGTCAAAACTATACTTGGAGATAGGCGCCCAAAAATGATTGTTTACGCTTCAGATTTTTAATTGAGCTTCATTAATTTTTTTTTGCATTATAGTATGTACAATATAATAACATTGCTTGTTATATAAATATATATATATATATATATATATTCTTATCAAAACATTTTAGTTAATTGGATAAAAAGTTTCAACAATTTCTAAAAGTTAGTTGCTTTAGATGTTTTTTCTTAGAAAATTTAATAGAGACTGATGTAACGTATAACGATGTTTATTGAAACTTAAACTTGAATTTTTTCACAGCAGTACTTTAAATTTATTTAATAGGCAACGTTATATTTATTTAAACAATGAATTTTTTAATGGGTAATAAAGTGATAATACTTATCATACATAATACATAATACAATGAATTAATTATTAATTATGTCAGAAAATTAAGAGTTAATTAGCATTGGTTATGATTATTACTAATAATAATTCAGTTCATTTAATTTTTTAGAATTTTTTTATTTTCTAAATATACATGTATATAATAAGACTACAAATTCTCAATATTCTAAAAAATTACTAATATTTTCTAAACAAAAAATTCAATTATATAAAATATTTATATAATATATCAAATTTTAGCTATATAGAAGATAAAAAAACCTAGATAGAATAAAAATGGCTATTGGTTATTAATGAAGTTTTTCTCAGTGGAAACTTTATGGAAGCGATTAAAACTATAAACGTGTATCAAAATTTTGATGCAATCAATTCAATTAATATTTTATTACCATTCTCTAGCACAAGTATATTGATTTTCCCATAAAGATGAAGTAGGACATGATGGCTCTTTTAATGTTTCGAGACGTTCCGATAACTTTGAAACACCTCAGAAAAATAGTATGTAAGTCTCGACATGGTAAATTACGCATTTTGTCCACGTATTCTGAAAAAAGTCCCAAACCGATTTGAAACATTCATAAGTCGTCGACAGACTTGAATTTGGGGTTCATGGTGGGTGATTTGCTTTGTTGGGAAATCTATCGATTTTGTGGAATATGCGATTTTAATTATCAACTACTTCATTTGTTATGTGAATTTAATCGATTTGTTTTATCAGGAATAGGAAAGCAAGCTATTATCACATCAGTACCTCTTGATTTTAGTTTTTTCAGCTTTATAGAAATAAATCATAAGTTTTGATTTTATTCAACAAAGAATTACATACACTTTATTAGTATCAAAGGGTATAATTTAAAATTTGAGATATCTACTTATAAACTTTAATCTCATTTATTTCATTAAAGTTCACATACAACTGACTGACATGATAAAAGAAACATAAAAAATTGGAACTTATAAGAAGCAAATTACTATTATTAAATCCTACTACTACTATCGACTAAATTTCAAAACGCACGTATGAGTGATTCATCAATTTAGCTCAGTTCTCCAAAAATGTAGGAAAATTAACTGTTTTGAATATTGTTTTTTGGAATATTTTTTGCAGTCTCTTTGAATGTGATGTCTAACGAGGCTGAGTCTATAGTTATTTAGCAATTAGTTTGATCTTCAAGTTCTAGGAAATATTGCCACTGCATAGATTTATTAGAAGGCTTTTTTTAAAAAACAGTTCTCTCAAATATGATTGTAAAACTGGCAGGATCTGCTAAACATAAATTGAGTACATTGGCAATTCTCGGTACTTGAACTTACAATATTATTTGCTGCTGAAATTTTTGAAACTAGTATTTTAAATCAATATCCTCTGAAACAACCCATAACTTATTCATTTGACTCGGTCATACTGTGTGCTGCACATTCATGGACCTCAGGCACACAGTGTTAGCATGTATATTTAATATGTTAATTTGCATTCATCATATCTTCAAGAGCTTACAAGATTAAGTAATGTCAACTAACAAGGAACCATAACGGTTCATGCTACTCTGCATAATGCTATTTCACATGGCATGCATGTGTATAAATCTACACATTTTATTATTATTGTTGGTGCTGTTCCATTCTTTGAAATGGAATATACATAAGTACATATCGAACATCAACGTCCATGATTAGGAATTCAATTCCCTATAATTTCTATTTCTGAGCTAGTCTCCGATCATTTTGTTTTTTGTCTTACAATAGTCTTTGCTGGCGTCCTTGTTTACTTTCAACGATATTGTGCAGAAAACACTATGCTTTGATTTTAACTACAGTCAACCCCCGATAACGCAATACTCTGTGAAAGCGGTTTTCATACTTCCTGGAGCTGAAATTGCGACAGCTCTCTGATAACACGGACCTCCTAAAACACTTTGTTCATTTAATAGACTATAAAATCATTCGGCACGACCTGTTTTTAACCAGGAAAAATACAAATATATATATATATATATATACACAAAATTAAAGTATATTTTTTTGTTTTTCCTGGTTTGGTATGTATATAATTTTCTCTATTTTATATTTTTACATTTAATATCAACTATAGTTATTTATGTAATGTTTTTTAGATTACTGAATGATGACACACATAAAGTGTTGAAACGTCTAATAGAATAAAAAATCCATTGAATCATTTTTATAATTTGACGATTGCGCTGCAAAATACTTCAAATAGGTATCAACGTCGACAAAACTATCCCTATATATATATATATATATATATATATATATATATATATATCAGGACACATGAATCAATATGTCGTAGGAAAGTATTCTGTCCCATCCGTGTATACATTAATTATGCTAACACAAATAATTAAATTTAGTTCAACAAACAATTTACATCAAATATTTGCTGGCGTTAATACCATAAAGCGTTCTAATGTTTGCAGAATATATATATATATATATATATAAATATATATATATATATATATATATATATTAAGCTTATAAATGCATGTACATTTCTATAAATTATATGTACTTAAACTAATATAATATATTTGTTTGTTTCATGTTTCATCCGGCTAATCTTCAATGGCAATTCACAAACAGAGCGCAATTGGAGTAAGTATTATTTATTCAATCTTCAAAAATATATGACAAACATATATTTGAAAATATATATATATATATATATATATATATATATATATATATATATAATTTAACCGCTGCTAGTATTTGTGTTTGTATTACCAGAGATTGAGAGAAAAGAGATGTATATTGAAATACTAGAATGAATGCAAAAATTATTATTTTGGCTGCGTTTTGTTTGGACTTCGCCAAAGAGAATCGTGACTGGAAATAAAAATCCCGAAGTATAATATATATATATATATATATATATATATATATATATATATATATATATGTATATATATATATATATATATATATATATATATATTGTTGTCCTAGTCAAATTACACAAATACTAGTATTTCTGATAAAGCAATTATTTGCATGGTAGTTGTATACAATTTCAATATGAACTATGTGAAAAATAGTAAATTTTCATTTAGTCAATAGTTTCTTCCATTCCCATACTAAATTAATATTAATGTTATCATATTTTTCGTATTAACCAATCAAATGCAAGTTTTGATGTACAAATAACTAGTTTATAACAAATAACTTTTCCACTTATAATGCAGAATTACATTATAAGTGATTAAAACTAGAACATTCAAATTACGCGCTAAACAAAATAGCTGACTTCACACTAACGCTCCCGCCTGAGGTCCGTCATTTTTGCGTCAGATCTGTTTGCAAAGTGACGCCTATTAATTGTGTAGGGTGACGCCATAATTGTCAGTATTGTTTTGTATTTGTGCAATGATTATTCTAATATTTCAAAAGTTGATTAAACGATTGAGCTAGTGCATAGTGAAGTGTTAAATATCTAATATAAGTGAGGATTGTTTACAACTACCCTAAATACACAGGTATTTTACTTGTAGATTTACTAGACAGTCCAAATCACCAATCTAAGTAGCCGCCATTAATTTTGTGAAAATTGCCCTTGTAAGAAAGAAAATATTTATGTAACAGTTATAAATCTAGATTGCCTTCGTGGCACAAACAGTAATAATTATTACAAATTCATAAAATTTATTTATACAAAAGTATATATTTGACTTCAGTTAAGAATGTACTTTTGGCGAAGGAATAATTTACAATAGAAATGTGCCTCACGTGTATTGGCAAATTGACGAAAGTCTTGATAATATTTATAGGTTATTTTTATCATAATATATTTATATTATGAATTGATACTCACAGGTTGGATATTCACAATCAGCGCATAATTATTGATACACATTTTTACGTCAAATTAAATTTCATAGTGGTAACATACTATAATTCTACAATTTGTGGACAAATATATTATTTTAAATTCGTATTTCATTTAATCTCTTACATATAAGAAAATCAATTTGAAACTAGTGGGGTGTATGGCAAATTGCTGGAACTTCCCGTACCGTAACAAAATGTTCGAAAAATACTGAATGTTTTCAAATAGATTATTTTAAATATTGTAACATTGTCTAATATTTATAAGAATTTTATAAACTGAATTGCAAAGTTGAACATATTTGTTAAAATTACATTAGAATTTTAGTCAGAATTACGATTAAAATCTGAATTATTTTCGATATGAAACAAATTTTTTTTCCAAAATCAATTATTTTGTTAAAACAAGCAGAAAGTTTTTTGAATCATTCAAATCGGCCGCTTAGTTCTCTCAAAAACTGCCATTTTCTGCACAGCTTTGTGTTTCAGAAATGGCTAGGCCTGCCTTTGCCAAAAACTTATAACCACTTCTCCCAATCATTACTAATTGAATGTTTTTTTGATCATTCAAATCGGATGCTCCGTTCTTTCAAAAACTCGATTTTTATTTTCTGCACTCTTTGCTCTTTATCTCCGTAACTGCTGGACCTGCCTTTGGCAAAAACTAATCAGCACAACTCCTTATAAATATGAATTGCATGTTTTTTGAATCATTCAAATCGGTCGATTCGTGCGCCCAAAAACGTGGACGAAAAATTGTATCTATACATACATACGCACACACATCCATTTTTTCTGAGGTATGCCAAAATGTTCAGAAACCTTCAAAACGTCGAGAAATGTAAAAATTTTCAATTTCTATTTTCGGCCCATTACAATAACTTATCCTACGGAAAGTTAATAATATTTTATTTAAATAACTTTTTTATAATAATTTTATTTACTCAGTAATTTTTTTAACCCATTTAATTTTGGATGCATTATGAAATAGTTATCGCACATCAATATTCAAATATACATATTATTTTTCGTAAACCAAGTTGCTAATTTTATATTTTTCTAATGTTTCTAGTCACTCCGAAACATTTGATAATTCATTGTTTTTAATATTCTCAAATTGTTATAATCATCTGTTCAGTTTTTTTCTAATTGTGTTTAAAATATGTAACTTGAGAATTGTTTTGACTAATATTTTGTAAATTTTATTGAAAATTAAATAATAGTTTTAAGTATTTGCTTAATATGGATCCTTAAAATACCTAATATTAATATTTTAGCATCTTTTCACCTTACATACATATTGATATACAATATACGTATGTAATACATACTGTAATGTATACTCGTAATATTGTTGCAATAATTTTATTATGAAAAATTTGTTTATTTGGGATTTTATAAAAAGCCTTTTCCTCTTTAATGAACTAGAATTTCATTACATTGTTCAAGTAATATGACTTCACATTAATTATATGAATGATACTTTATGTATAGCAAAAGCTTTTTTAATATCAGATGGCTCCAGGTTAAAATGATTTTTTCTATTTGAGTAGTGCCTTTTCAAATCATTTTCAAGGATTTAATTTACTTCCCGCAGGATTTAATATTGTAACTGAAAAATATTTTATATGTGTTTTTGTATTCTAACTTTGCAAGATCATTTTGTTTTTAGGATGGATAGGAAAAAAATCCGGGATCTATTAGTGTAAATGTTTCTATCTTTAGACACAATTGTCCTGTCACATTTACAGAAGAAAGCCTAAGTTATTCGATTTATCTTAATGTTGTCAAGAGAACAAAAATAGGTAGATTTGCTCTGCAACACAAGTCTTGTCTTTCTACTTGTTGTTATACAGATTGGATTTTGACAAATCTGGTCATTTTGTTTGCCTAAAAATGGGCATTTGATATATGAACAGTACTTAAACAATTTTGATAATTGAATATGTTTAAATTTAATATTCTGCAATTTTAAGGACCCTTATCCATACACAAATAACATAATTCGCATACAAAATTGATAATTAAAATTTTTTGAACAAACTATTTTCCTTTTATTAATGATATTGAAGTTCTTCCTTTTATAATTGTTGTTTATATATTATATGTATAAAAACTATTTGAGCTATAGGTGATATATTTTTTAATGCTTTTAACGTATTAAGAGATTAAATTCGGTTAATATTTTTACACGACATAGATGATACTGCAAAAAGTATTAGATGTTATAACATATTTTTATAAATTTACAAATGACCAAACATTACGTCTCAAAACTTTAGTTTTATTAGTTTGATTTTTTTTGTAATGTATTCAATATGTAGTTAGGTATGTTTTTAATTAGGAATATATTATTTTTTAACTAATAGCAAGTGTTCCTTGAAATCACATTTTGTTGAGTTACTTTTTCATAAATATTTTACAATTTTTTAATATGTATATAATATATTTGTATATTTCGAAACTTTTATAGTCAAATATGATTAAATCTTTTTTTTGGCAATGTATGAAAAACTAAATGTAGATAAAGAAGTAAGAGTTTTTTATTTCTTTATAACATATATGCGTGTGGGTTTTTTAAAAAATCTATTTTGTAGATTTTATCGCGAAACAATTTTGTTGACAACTCTTTCATACTCATACACTCGTTATTGACGCAAATATTTTGTTACCAAACTGTGGCTAGAAGAATTTTACCGATATCTATTTTTCATTTCATACTAGTGATAGAATTCGCCCATATAGAAATAGAATGTCAAATGTCAAATGCTGCTATTAGAATTTTCCACCCACATTGAGAATACTATTTCACATTATTTTTTGAACCTTGGGCCAAGCGGTGGCGTAATTAGAACGTTGACTAGCCCAAAATAGTTGTGGGTTTGGTGGTTTGATCCTACCAGGACGGCATCATGCAGCTTTGATGACAAATTTTCACTTAAGGTCATATTTTTTAAATATGATCTCAAGTGAGAATTGCTTTTATACGTTTATGCAACTGCGTTGCGCCAATTTTTGAATAAGGTGTCTATGTCATAGACGTCATTTCGTCCGTATTACTCTTACTACAGGTTGTATTTCTTGATCTCCATACAGCACGATAAAAATGGTGCGATTTGTACTAATTCTGAGTTTATCATAGCACGGTTCCCATACTGCACTATATAAGTTTCCATAGAACGCACTACGAATTAGCCTGAATTGTATGTTAAATACGAGTTTTTTTCATAGCCAGTCCCCATACTGTACGGTACGCACTTGCCGCGTTAACGGAGGGTTGACTAAATAATGAAAAATTATTTTATTTTTGAAGCTTCGTTTTCGTTTCCTAATAAGCGTAGGTACATCGAAAATATTAGATATTTTACCAACGTATAAAAATACTCATATGGAGCAAAGTTTTAAACTTCTTTAAAAGTTGAGAATCATTATATAACTAGTTGGTATTGGTAATTTACATGAACTTCCCGATATGTGTTAATAATCGACACTTAATCAATAAAAAAAATTAATTTATGAGCGATTAAAAGTATTCCGAGTGGATTCATAACACATAAACTCGTTAACTCGGAATATTTTCTAAAAGCAAATTTTCAAAAATCAACAATTTTTATAATTGAACCGGTTTTTGTAGGACTTTAATGGTTTAGTATGTTCAATAAGACCAAGTACTCTGTCATACCAAGTAAATCGTCTAATTTTGATTTTAACAAACGTCAAAACAAATACTCATTATCTCAAACTTTGATGAATTTTTAAAATTAAATTACTTGTCGTAAGGCAGTAATATTTCAGTAAGTTCTATAAGAGCATGATATATATCGCCAAAAAAAGTTCCATAAAAATCGGCTCCAATTTTTTATCAACAGTTAATTACAAGAAAACGCCTCTGTAGTTTTTCACCTAAAATTAATCAGCATCATGCCCAACTAATATCTTTCGAACAGTTTTTGAATTTTCATAATCGGTTCAGAATTGCGGGCTTAAACGTGGACGAAAAATTTTTCACTTTTCTGCTATTTATGAATGGCTTGTAAATGTTTGAAATCGGCCCAGCCGTTTTCGAGAAAACGACGATTTACGGCAACAAATATGTTCACTTACACACACACACATACTTTTTCCAAATTTGTTCTCATTCGATTCAGAATGGCTTGAAACGTCGAGAAAACATAAAATTAGCAAATCGGATTTTTTGATGAAAACATAAACTTCTCCTTCGGGAAGTTAATAGTCCATAAATGAACTAAACACAATCAATGTGTTTCCCATGACTTATGCGGCATATGAAAACATTCATTTCTATGAATTATGATATTATATTATAGTAACATATGATTAGAAAGTCGCTTCGTTATTTGCACCTAGTTCATTTAATCATTCTTCTATTCCAGAACGACAGGATCGAGTACGCCCGCCAAGTCACCTCTCGGAGGCGACTCAAAAGGTGTCAATTCAAATTCGTCGGTGCAAGGTGCCTGCGCGAGTGCCAGCGGAGGCAGCGCCAACAATGGCGGCGCAATGGGGCCAAATTCAGGAGGTCATCAGGTAAAAGTTTTGTCACAACTTATTTTCAAGTAATTATTTACTTGAATTTCTTACTTTATTATTGTGTAGTTCTGAAACAACGAAGTTAAGCATCTTTACAAAATACATAATTAATTATTAAAGTTTAACTTAAGCTTTATTAATTTGATTCATGCAGTACTTCGTAGTACGTGATTATGATACAATTTGCTTCAAAAGACAAAATGTGCGTAACCAAGTTTTTGTATTATTAGGTACAATACTTTTTTATAAATAAAATTACGCTTGGTAATAAATATGTGTAATTTATTTATAGTAAGTATTGTAATTTATAATTTTCTTCCGATATTCTCATATTTTAATAGCAAACAGAAACCTTACGTACTATAATTTTTGGGCTGAAACTTCTTATTTCGTATATTTAGATGGTAATTCAATGGTTAATCCATCCATATTTGATGATTTGATTATTAGAATTATTCTAATAGGGCTGACTTTTTATTAAGAACTATTTTCACTTGGAAACATATTGCTATCTATTTTTTATATTATCACTGCTGCTTAGCAAGAGAGTTCGAAGCGGGTATCGAACCCGGGACCTCTGAATCAAGTCCCGTCGCTCGTAACCTACGTGCTAGCCCTATAATAAATTTAAATACGTATTTTAATTATAAAATTTGAATAGTGTTTGAGAATCGCTTCCATCACGAACGATTCAGCTCCATTACCATATCGTAGTGTTTAAAGAATCTGAAAGCTACTTTAAAAAGGTACTTGAATTTTTAAACAAAGAGGTAGAGTTCAGAGTCGATTTTCAATGATTCAGCAAATATTTATTATATATAAACCCGTTATCGATAATAAAATGTATAATGATTGCATAAAAAGTATCACCGTGATCCATACCATAGTACTTTAATTATCATCTGCATCTTTTGAGTACGCTAGGAACTAAGGTACAAGTTGTTAATATATTTAATAATGAGTTACCATGAAC
This sequence comes from Ctenocephalides felis, assembly GCF_003426905.1. Lineage (NCBI taxonomy): Eukaryota > Metazoa > Arthropoda > Insecta > Siphonaptera > Pulicidae > Ctenocephalides > Ctenocephalides felis. The sequence goes on along the minus strand of NW_020539725.1, from coordinate 24,946,255 downwards.
TGCTATGCTATAATTAATTTGGCATTGGGAACATTTAATAAATAATTTATTAATACAACATCTATGATAAAATTATTAATACAACAATTTTTTTCTATATAATTCCTATTTCAAATTTTAAGGGTTTTTGATAAATATTGTAATTGATTGAGTATTTAATTTATTTTAATTTTCGAAAAATGTAACTGCCAATTTGTGAAAACAATTTGAAAATCTGCAAAACATGTATATCAAATAGTGATTTAGTATATGACAAACGAACTTTAAACATTTGTAGATACGTTTGGATAGTCAAAATAATAGTAATAAGAAAAATTACTAGATGTATACCAAACATTTTTTAAATTATGTTAACTTTATCAAATAATATTTCTTCAAGAATTCACTTTGAATTTCATAATCCACTGTAATTTAAATTTTACAAAAACTTTCTTAATTTACATCCATTAATCATTATAATTATCGTAAACTTTCTGATTAATTAAAGATAGCTCATTATGAAACTATTAAATAACTTTTGCATAACATATTTTAGACGATAATTAAAATACCGTGATCTACTCTTTGATGATACTTTTCAAACAATCATATTCTATTTAATGATCGATAACTTATTTGTGGGAACTTTTCTTCAAAGTGGTAAAGTATTTGTTGAATCTATACCATTAAAACTTTACATACAACTTCACCTTTTCATTCAACAATTGAAATACCTTTTAATGCAGTTTTTAAATTCTTTAAACACTACGATATGATAATTTGAAACGATCTAAAGTGATGGATATTGTAATTGACTCAGTATTCAACTTTTTGATAATTATAATATTTCTTAGTTTTGTAAACAGAAAGAAGCTAGTGGTGATTTTGTGATATCACAATTTTTGTTATTTTTTGTCTATTTTCTCTTATCCGAAGAGCATTTCTACCATTTCCAACTGTGCTTGCATGTAAAGTACAATTCTGATCATTTGACTCTAATCTAGCTTTTCTATCGTGACAAAATTATTCTAAAGTAAGATTGTCTAATATGCCCGAATATGTCCTATAGGTCATAGTTAAAAATTATAAAAAAAAAGTTTATACGTGCCCCTTAGATTGTACCACTTCTAAGTACTAAATGGTTTATTTTTATTTCTCACTTGACTTTTTTTAAATACAAATTAAATTTTGTTGTAGTTATTTTTTGCATGATTAACTCAATCATGAAGTTTCCGCCTACGATTAAAATTTTTTCCAAACATTTACATTTTCGTCGACTTCTAAATTCTGATTTAATATTGATAGTACATGTTGATCACTTCATTAAAACTTTGCTCTTTGACTGTCTATTGGCTTAAAAGACTTGGCTATGTGTTTAATCAGCGAGTGTAAGATTTTAATTTTATTTGATGTTTCATCTTAAAAGAGTGGAATTTCTTCACTAATTTACTACTTTAAATTCAAAAAGCTACTTTGATTATAAATAGGTAGGTGCCACATTGCAGTGGAACCTTATTTAATTGAAACTTATGAACGTTATGCTAAAAAAATTAATAGATAATCAATCAATTGCTTTTATTGTTGGTTTGCAAAGACCTATATGATGATTTGTTCTTAAAAATCAAGTCTTAACAGTGAATCAAAAGATAGATTTTTTGTAGAATGAAAATTTGGGTTCTTAAATTTGTTGGTTATTGAAATAGCAATATAAAAATTGAAACCACTAGTTAAAATCGTTTACAAGAATTTTTTATTTTATTTTGCTTCGTATAAATCAACTACTTATCCAATATATTTGTGTCTTATGTTATGTGAGTGGTATGACCAATAAATTAATATTGGTCATAAATTTACAAACTGTTAAAATTAACTTATCTATGAAGCATTGTTTGATAATCAACATATCTATGAAGTATTAATTAATTGATCAGTTTTTTTTTCATTAAATGTTTATACGAGTATAAATTAAGCTGCACTGATTGCTTTCCGAAAATAACAAGCATCAGAAAAACATCATTTTCACACCAATTTGAAACAAATATCCTTAAAAATTGTTCCTTGAATTATTTAATATTAAAATTCATTGATTTTTTTATTTCAATAATACTCTATCATTATATTTGCAACCTGTATCTAAATACCAAATTTATAGAAAACCGAACAATTTAAAATATTGATTTCATCGAGATAAATTTAATAGTATAATAGATGATTAGATAATTCAATAGTTTCATTTAGTTAGAATTGTTGTTCAAAATTGTTTATATAATTGTTTTAGTCTGGCATAATTCAAAATTTTCTGTTATCATATCATCAAAGTTTTTAAAAAATTATTCCTGAAAAAAATTCCCAATTTATAAAATAGATTCGTTTACGTTTACAAACAGATCAGATTGTTTTTAATGAATATAACATGAATCATATTGATAAGTTTTCTGACATTACAGAATCTATGAAAGCAGAAGATTTCTTTTGATTCTTATATACCCATTTTTTAACAGATTTGGATATTTTTTATGAATATTATTGTTTATAATTGCGAAATGTTAGTATATTAACCCTTCATTAGTAGTTACTCATTAGTGATGGTAATTACTTGATGTCGGGTAACCACAACATGTTTTGGTTACAACCATTTTCAGTATCTATATTTTAATTGGGCTTTCAATTGTTGTTTATATTTATATATATATATACGAGTTATATTAAAACGTAAATAAAATGGATTTTCCTAATAAATGGCACTTCAAACCATACTGGACTTTTATATAAAACTATATGCATAAGTAGATTACCTATTTTACACTTCAAAAGTAATTACGAGTCTGCTGAGAGTATTACACAACTGAGTATAAAGTTATGTACATCATTTTTTTATATAAAATAGAATTCTCTCTATACTATTTAAAATCCGCAGCTTTAAAATTTTGATTTTCTGAACATTTTTGTTTGAATATTTTATATTATTTTATTTGAAAATAATAGCCTAAGACGAACATGGAAAAATATTTCATATTTTCTCATACGACTTAGGATAAAGAATTTTGTTTATGAAAATAATTTGGGGGCCCCCTAATATCATTATCCTAAAAACTTTAATAATTACGAACGCCGATTTCAAAGGATCAAATACTTTCTTCTCTTTGTAAAAGCTTTGTTAACCATGACCGGTGACCTTTAAACTTTATTTTAAAATCACATCAGAATGATCCCACACAAATATTTCACAAAATACTTTTATGCAAAGGTTTGATCGAATTTTCTATACTTTTGTGTATAAAATGTCGGATATTGCGAATATCTTTCATACGACCTAGCGATTTTATAGATAATTTTATAGTTGAATGCATTTTCACATATTATTTACTGTGGTTTTTGCATTCACATTTGTAAAGGTTCAGTAGCAGCAAAGATAAATTTTAAATTATTTCTTTGAGGCACAAAATACTAAGCAGTGTTCTAAATTATATGATTTATATTCATGACCTTTATTTCAGTAATCAATAAGAGCTTAAAGAATTCTTTTATGTAATTTCAATTCATAAAATGAATGAAAACTTCAGCGAGCAATTTATTGTTTTTCAAAATAGTTGAAGCTAAAATAGCAACGACATGAATATAATTTATAGTCATGCTAATAACTGAATTTTTTGAAAATTTTTGAAAAGTGATAAAGATAATTGTGTTGAATTATCATTTTTTTATAATGCCTTTGGTAATATTACTTTATAATATGTTTGAAAAAACATCGAATATGAACTTAGTACGTAAAATAATTATGTAGACGAAAATAAAATGATTATTTACTTTTTCTCTAAATCTAATCGGTATTCATTAGTGTGTTATAATGATCTATTTATAAAGATATATTGAAAACTATTCAAATGCGCAAAATATCTCAATAAGTAGTACAGATTTTCCCACTCATACTTTCAGCACATTTGAAATAAAACTTTGCATACAGATTAAATTGAGTTGATGAGTATATTGGATTGCATATTCTGCATATAAATTATTCAAATACATAGTATTATAAATACGATTTATCAACAGAGTTATTTTATTAAGGAGCAAAAGTATGCAGAACATAAAATTTTTACCTATTACGACACTATTTTTATGTCGTTATTTTTACAATATTGACATTACGTTCAAAAATTTTTTTTGTTATATGGTCCCCCGATCGTTATAAATTTTATAATACGTTAGATCGAGTTGAATTTTATAATACAAGCATTGAGTTATTAATAATATAAATAATAATACATATTAAATAACATTAAATTAAATTTTATAATACTCAATTCAAATAGCAGCTCAATAACATGCAATTTATATTTAATGTAAACAGTTAATTTGAGTAACAGATTATTTTATTTCTTAACTCAGTAAAATTTTGTTAGAACAAATTTGTCGCAATAGATATAAAATTAAATTAAATTTAAATTTTAATCAAATAAGAGTAAAATTTTCACATCTCTTATCTAATTATAAGGGCAGTACCTTAAGAAGAACAAAGTATGAAACTAAGTGTCATAATATAAAATTTAAATTAGTTATAAGTAGCATTTTGCCTTAAGGCAAGTTTAATTAATTTCCCGATACCTATACATAATTGACAAATAATAAAAGTTGAGATGCAGCTATTTAGGCAAATCTTCTTTTTACTTCGACTAAAATCAACTATTTACTTCAAAAATACAATTTCAACTTCCACTTAAAATAAATCAATACGATTTCTAAATGAAGTCCTTTACATATGCCTATAATATTTAATTGTATAAATTAAACTCATTTGTCGAACGCATTTCACTTCATTTATTTTGGGTTCTATAAATGTTTTTTTTGAGGTGTACTATACTATTTTACTATGTTGTTTCAGGCTATATCTATCATCATACAAAGTTTCATCAAAATTGATAAAAAACTAATTTAATATTAGTCCAGTCATTTACTTTACACTTAGGTAAGAATTTCGGAATTCGAGATATCTAGCTGTAAATCTGTAAATACTTGTATGTTGACATTTAACAGTTGTCTCAAAACCTACATATGGTACGTACACTCTACCATAAGTAATTTTGAGACAACTTTAGGTTGTAAACTCGTATACAAGTATTTACAGACTTACAGCTCGGCATTTTGAATTCTGAGGTGAACTTAATATAATGACAGGACTAATTTAATTCCGAAGAAATGGCGCTTCCGATCTTCACCAAAAACTAGTCAATGCGATTCTCAATCAATATCTTTCGAACAGCTTCTAATATTGATTCAAGATTGTGAACTAAAACGGGGACGAAAATTTTTTACACTTTTCTGCTAATTATATAGAAAGGGTTTGGCCGATAATCCCGCAAAACTGCCAATCGCGGGTTCTTATCGAGTTACATCAAATGGCTTTTCAACATTTGAAATCGGTCCAACCGTTTTTGAGAAAGCTTCAACAATCAGCTCATATGTACAACATACTCACATGCAAACATACTTTTTCCAAATTTGATCTCATTCGCTTCAGAATCACTTGAAACGTCGAAAATAACATAAAATTATCAAATCTGATTTTGTTTCGCGAAAACGACCTCCGAAAAGTTAATCAGAAGTGCTAATGAGGAATCACAATGTATGAATAAATTTGATATGACTATAATAAAGTCAGTGCAAATAAATCATCTATTTAATTAAATAAAATTTTCATTTCGAATTTGTCATTCTATTCGCGTTATGTTATCAGCGAAACAATTTATCACTATAATAGTATCCTAATGAATCACCACAATGTATCCAAATACGTAGACTGACTAGCATCAGGCACATGTGTGAGCTCCAGGGGATCAATTATCAGGGGGCTGCTCTGGAAGCCAAGAGTTGGGGCGCCTTCCTGACCTCGCGCTCCGGTGGTTTAGCCACTTGTATGAAATAAGCTCATCGTTAAACAAATATTTTGTTGCACTCTAATGGAATATACTGTGTTCGTACAAAATATCAAGTGGTGAATAAAAGGAATTTGATTAATCGTCAATTTTTGCAAATTGTAATATTTACATTACAACCACATTTTTGGAAATATTTCTCTAAAATTTTCCCTAAAGCATACGCAAATTCAAATTACGACAATTTAGTTAGTTCTTAAAACAAGAATTAGGAAAAACTACCCACAGTGGTACTACCGTAATCGATCCCGAACATTTTCTTGGTAATTAGTATCAGAGCTTATTTAAACATTACATTTTGTTACAAAGAAATTGAAGTATTTTTTACGAATATTTACTGAGATTAAAATGAAATAAATTTGAGTAAAAATTACTACTTTATTATCTACAGGCATTTAATAATTGTTCAATTGGAATGATATTGTAATTGAGAAGAGTAATTAATGTGAATTATTCATAATCGAAGTCAACATGGACTATATTAACTTTCAAAGGTATATGATGTAGAATATTTTTTGTCATTTTTTCGGAGACTTTTCTGGGCTGATCCTTACATAGGGTTTACGCACTTTATTACTTTTATCGTCTCCTAACACAAAAATATTATGCGGTGACAAACATTTGTATACATTAGAATTTGAATATGAAAAAGTACTTCGTGTTGTTCGGAAATTTATTTCTCGTTTTGTTTAAACCACAAATAATTCGGAATAGAAGTTTTTTTTTTTTTTTCAAAGACTAGTAAAAATTTAACTAATAAATAAATTCTAACCATGGTAAAAATGATAGGACCAAAAGACCAAAGGACTAAAAGACCAAATAAATATTATTAACAAACAAAAAAATACTACTTACAAAATGTTATACAAATACAAAAATGGTCATGACACTAATGAAATATACGACAAAAATAGTAAAAAAGTATTAATGCATTACCATTTATCATTTTTATAGTAAAATCGAAATTTTTTATAAATTTCAATTGCAATTTCTATTGCAATTCATGTTTACAAATTTATATTACTCGTAAATAGGCGCGTAGAAATAATTCCATTTATCAACATATAAAATCTGTTTTATCAAAAACATGAAGCTGGTACAAAATATATATACATTATATATTGATTCCTTCATTTACAAAATTTTGTTCAATATTAAAAGTAAATCATTTACCCGTATTTGAATCTTTCAAATACGGGTCAAATTCTTATATAAAACAGATATGTTGTGGCAATGCTATGTTATGGTTCTATATTTGAATGAGTTGGTAGTGACGAATTGTTCAAAAGCTACGTATTGCCGTGCGATCAGGCGTTTTACACATAAAACCTAACCTGTAAAACGCACAGAAATCAAATTATAGTTTTATCTTAAGTGCAACTTTCTGATGTCTACTTGATAGCACATATCTGAAGTAAAGTTTTTTTGGCTAATTAGCCAACCAACTCTTACGAATGTAGATATGTAACATATCATTACTATAACATATCTATTTTATCAGGGAATTGGCCCTTAAGTATTCAATAATTAATACTTGGTTCAGATTTAAACGCGCAATGTTTCTCCAGCCATGCATATAATGGAAATTCCTTTACAATTTTATTGTTCGGCTTTCACTTGAAAATTTCTATGGTCCCATGGAATACATTGAGATTACGGCGATAAGATTTATACTTCTAATTATCAGGGCTTTCGCAATTAATAAAATATATTTTTTCACACAGGCTGCAAATCAGAGCGGAAAGCCAGGACAAGCTAATGCAAAAGGAGAACATCCCTCGGTATGCAATAGTATACATATAATGCAATAGAAATAAGATATCACAGCCTTTAACAACTTAGATTGCACAGTTTTGTTATATTTTTTGCTTTCATTAGATGAAGGATGATTTTCATTAGATGAAGCGTTGCACGTTTTAATGAATCAGCTTTCATGTCTGCTGCAAATGCTGCTTCTGATTTCATATTACTTATTTTGCTTTAGTTTCGAAGAATTCTTACGTAAATAGTTATATAAGACGAGCAAATAGGATATTTTCTTTGAGTTCGGGAACATATTGTTCTAGTGCAGATCCAATGGAAATTCAATAAACGTTTGTGACATGTTTCGTAAGCTGTCTTCGATTTAGTAAATAATGGGATTTTTGTTTTCTATTAAATATATTGCAAGTAAACGTATATGTACCGCATACAATACAAGCCGCACGCAGTATTTCTTTACTGAACATACTTGTCAATGTGCGGATTAAAAATGATATTTTCTGCATACCTATGTGTTTTTATTAAAAAAAAAATTATATTAATATAATCTCGGGTTATGATTGCTTTTTACTGGTTATATTATGATGTAAAAGTATTTGAAATGTCTTTTCTCTTCAATATTGCTAATTAACTCTTGATCTTTGATGTTTAAACCAAATAATTATGGCATTCTTCGTGAGATAACGCATAAGTGTCAATTTTGTAACATTGTCAATATTAATATTTATTACCTTTTCTGGGCTTTTCAACCAGAAAACGCATTTGCATACACAGATGATGGGATCTATTTGTAACGTCTACCAAGTCTAAAAGTAACTACAAAAGACGTCTCTTGTAATATACATTTTTATCATAAATCAACGTAACCATCAATTAATATCACGAAACAAATAAAACATAGTGTCTTCTATAAGACAATTTTCATTTCCCTACATCTTATAAACTATATATTCCACCCATTCACTTAAGTCTATAAATATTTTTTTGTATGTCACAACTAACCACAAAGGTTTGGTTTCAACTCAACTAACCGCAAGCTTGATTCTCCTACCACAGATTCTTATTAGTCAAAAATTTTCAATCATTTTACATTCATTACATTCATTATTTGTTTTGTTGTAATGTTCGATTATTAACTTCCATTTTTATCAAATTTTAAAAAACTATTTAAATCTGAAAAATATGGTTCTTAAGGGGGTATTCTAGTGTAGAAACTGAAAAAAATAGATTTCTATTTCTTATTTTCAAAGTTTAATTATCTAAGAATATGGGTACGAGAAGGTTTTTGAAAATTTGAATTATTTTCTGAGATATAAGCATTTTACTGACTCGGTCTCCATACTGGTTTGGCTTCACGCAAAACGAATGCGTTTTCCTCAGAACAGTCTTTTTCAGTACTGTTGACACGATTTCTGGAGTTTTAATCGACCAATTCACTTGAAATATTCAGAGAGTCTTGTTAACTTAAGACCTATCTATAGTCTGAACTAGGATTATCCCCAAATTCCAATTTTTACTATTTTTAAAAAATTCGAGAAACTCAGAAAAACGCCATTTGTAAAAAAAAAATCTTTTTACTCATCGCTAGTTCAGGCGATTGCGACATCATTGTAGATTAATAATCTTTTTATTTTTTGCATTTCCGATGGCCAGGAGGGCTGAAATCATGTCAAGACTGAGGTGCCAATTTTTTGAGACCACCCACTTTATCAGCTGCCAGTTTTTACAATTTTCAACTTTTTTATTTTTTAATTTTTGTTTTGTATTTTAATAATATTAATAAACAAGTGGTAAAAAAATGGACAGTGAAACCATTCATTGCTTTCTTTTATAACACTTTAAAAATGACCTAAAATTCATCGCTCTACACTAGAATACCCCATTAAATCTATTTTCCTAATAATTGTTTTCCAGGTGATTTAAAATTTTTGTGCACTTGACAAGTTGAAACTTTCGAGTGAAGCGGGCTCCTTTGTTACTTTTAGTATTTAGAGCGACCATGATAGGGGAGAGACAAATATTACAGAGAGTTTTCCAATAAAACTACTTATAACTTCAACCCTTTTGTCCGACATAGATTCCAACGATGCTTTGTTCGATTAGAGGGTAATTTGCAAGAGAAGCCGTTAGTTTCTTAATAGTTCAGTAGTTACAACTTAATGAGAAAAATTTAATTCTTGTAAAGAGTTTGCTAATCACTCTCGGTTTCAATTTAAATTGAGAAAACCACTTCAACAACAAAATCATTTGTGTACTGCAACACCAAATTCTACTATCTGATTACATGGAAATATTCATAAATTGTTTCTCTGTAATTACATTATTAATTTGATCAGCAGTTGAATTAGTAGAGTGATATCTATGAATGTTAATTACAAGTTTGTGAAGAAACAAATTTCTAATTTCACAGAGAAAGATTTGCGTTTTTGACAAAATTATGCGTATTTCAACTATTTCTTTTGGGGTATTCAATACAAAAAATATTCTTTGTATTATGAAATTATATTAATACAAAGAAAATAAATACGCTGAACCGGCCCGACTTTTTACCTTTGGTCCCCGAATAACAACATTTGTAACAGACCTCGGACAGCGGAAGCTTTATAGGATTTTCTTTAGAATATCAAACGAAAGTTTTGCAAAGTCAGATTTCTACAATAAATTGCGACGTTTTTGTGAGAAATCTGGATGCGGATTTATTTTTCATACAGGATATAATCTACTATTTGCTTGTTGGACAATATCCTTGAATGTATATTAACAAATGCTCATAACAGAAGAAGTTGTTTGTGAAATTATTCTGAAATGTGAAAATCGTATCTCACTATTGCTTAATGATCATGTTAAAATTGATGAATGTCGAACTCAGAATCAGTGGTTGCTAGTTCATTGAGTTAGGGCACGATGATGCCTACAAGTTCCTAAACATGAATACAAATCTAATTCAGCCTAAAGATCAGCTTACGATTAAATCTTACCAATATTATTGCATTATGTACAGATTAGGTAATTTTGTGTGTACCCTAAGTTTCAGAACTCAACCAATATTGTATTTGATAACAAAAGGACCTTAAGTGCGCAGCTTCATATTTCATTGCACCACACTGTTGTAGTATTGCATCGATAGTAACTAACTAGTTAGTTATAACTTCTAGACAATTATTACTATTATAAAGCATTATGTGTAAAATCAAGTTACTTGATACGAGTAATTTAGAATTGTATAGATAACTTGATTGCTACTAGATTCTGTATGATATTATCAGGATCTTAGTAACTTCATATTTTTTAATAGTGTAATTTATTTTATTTTTTTTGATCGGCAATCAGAACATAATGATCTGTTCTATGAGCTGTTATGATGAAAGTTAACTACTCGACTTTTTATTGTATCGAAACCCAATAACACTCATATCTGTATTCGATATATATTATTATTAGCAATGTCGGGAAGTGCTATTTTTATTTGAAAATATATTTTTAGTTTCATATTCAAGTGGAAATAGGCTTCTCTATTAGATAGGTTGTCCAAGACGGGGCTGTTTCAGACTCGTTTTTTCCGAAGCCAGACACTTAGTACATAAGGTGACCATCATACGTCTTGGAATTCTACCTTGTGTCCCAGGTTTTGCTAAGATTAATATTTGTCCCGGATTTTCGAGAAGTATAGGTTAAAATTAAATTTTCGCAATTACTTGATAATGAAATTACAACAACCCATCAAATATCTGAAAATGATATATGCTTGAATGAAGCTTATATGAAACAATACGTTATGAATAAGAAAATTGCCGAATACAAAATTTCAAAGGGTTAAAATAGCCTTTTATATTATTAAATTCGAACTTTTTTTTCAATTTCACAACAAGAACTAATTTTTTCAAATTCATTATGAAGAAAATCGAATAGAATTTTATACAAGGCTCAAATGAAAAAACAAATATGTAGATTAAAAAAATGTGAAATATTATATAATAAAATGAAAAATAAAAGAATGTAACATGTAATTGAGTAATATAGTACTTATTAAAAGTCCGTAACTCTGATTGAAAAAAATCATTTGTTTTAAAAAAAATTGTCACCTGGTCTTTTTTATTCCATAGACGGGGTAAAATTAGGGAGCTAGGGAGCAAACAGGTTCAATGTTTTATTATTAAATTTAGGAGAATTTTACGAAATAATAGCTATATTATTCAACTGATTCAAAATATAAACTTGATTGTGTACATTTTAACAGAGAAACGCTGTACATTATTTTGATCAGGTATTTTGTCAGAAATATTCATCAGCAGAGTTGTAATAACTATTTATTTAATTTATAATTTGTAAAATTGCTTTCTTTAACTGAATTTACTTTTTCAGTTACTATTTTTTGTTAGTCACACTTTTGCCAGGTTAAAGGTTCAGTTGTACTCCGTTTTACCCTACCCAAGTGTCATCATTTATGAAAAATCCTGTTGAGTCTAACATAAGATTACCGAATAAATAGCGTATATTTAAAACTTATATTAAGATCTCGTAAACTGACCAAAAGTGCATACAATCAAAAAAACTAACAACGAAGAAAAACTTGTTTTATAGATTTTCAAACAATGCAGTTTATATCTAGATAGCAATGTGGTAAGAATCAAGGTGCTGGCTGGTTTTTCTTCCTCTACTTTCAAATATTGTTCTCAAATAATTTTAGTATTTGCTTGTTTATGAGATATCGGTGGTAGAGCCCAGTCCTATATATAAATATTAATACTATTTGATACTTTCTTTATTTCTATAATATCGAGAACGAGTTTGTTTTGTGTCAACAAATAATTCCCCAATTTTATTTTTTTCGTCGTTTCAAATGGTTGTGAACAATTTTACACAGTTTTTGTGTTTGTGTAGATATATTGCATCATATAAGGTTACAACTTTTACCTTTCGGCTACCTTATCTCTACAAGATTCTGAAAACCGTTTTCTTTTAGAAGCCATTTGATATAACTCGATATCGATTTGCAGTTTATTATACGTCATGATCAGTCGAAGCGTTTTTCGGCGTTAGACACATATGACTGACATGGTGATTAAAGTGTTAAAGACATCTTTAATGACGTTTTATATTTTTTATTTTTTGGTTTAGCAGTATTGATTTTCATACAGTATTGTCTTCCGGTTTTGACTATTTTTATCATCGTAACCCGATACTACTTAAAATATCTAAAGCCTATATGGATAAGATATATTTGCCAATCGATAAAAGCTCATATTGCTCATATTATTTATTCTCGCGTATGAAAGTTTTAGAATTACAGTTTTTGGACTTCATTATCCTGGTTTTATTATGATATTTTATACTATGGATATTCTGAATAATAAATAAACAAGTCATGCTCAACGATTTTAAATACCGAATGATATAAACTGTAGCACCCGCATGCATTTTTTACGCTAAGCTGAAAATCCGCGTCCGCACTCCGCGAACAGGTCGCAGTGAATATCTCTTTGATGCATGGAAAAAAGTAACGCAACAGTGGCTTGCTTTAAAACTTTTCTAGCGTGATAAATGGGGGCTGAAAGGATACTTGACTCTATATCTCTCGCTACATTGTTCCCAGTGATTTCTTCTGCATACTTACGTTTTTATACATTTTAATCATCACCTTCGTTATGCTAACTCGTATGGCACAAAGCACTTCTTTGTGTAGTGAGAATAATGCATCTTCAAAGGTCGAGTTCTCTAGAAATACGTTACGGTATTTTATTTTTAATTAAACACGATTTTTGTTATTTTTTATTTGATTTCATTTGATCGCAAATTATCTTGTATCAAGATCATCTTCAGTAAGAAGATCCATTGGTAGAAATGAACTGGTGGGGTAAATACATTTTGTCTCTTAAAAATTATTGGCCACTTCTTCATTCATCTTCAAAACACAAATTTCATATATTTGCCTGTTTCTCTATTGATCTTTTTATTATGATAACTATTAATTCAAATTCGATATTTTACCAAATAATTATGGCTTTCTTCGTGAGATTCTTTCTTCTGTTTAATCTAAATTCTACAACGATGTCAAGATTACCAATATCAATTTTGATGATTTTTTCTAAGCTTTTGTACCTCCAATAACATTTTCATACACCGTGCGTACATTAAAGACCTTTATAATAATTTGAAACATTAATATCAAAGAAAATTGTTTAGGCAGAATGTTTTAGTGAGTAAAAATCGATGTTTTTTGAATTATTCAAATCGGTTGATCCGTGTTTCCGAAATCGTTGGCAAAAAATTTGTATCCGCACATATATACACTCACATACACATACATAATTTTTTTCTAATGTATGCCAAAATGCCCAAAAACCTTCGAAACGTAAAACTAAATAAAAATTTTTATTTTCGATTTTTTTGCGATTATTATAACTTACTCTATGGGAAGTTAAAAAAATTGTTTAGGCAGAATTTTTGTGTTTCATTTGCATACTCGTATATAGGCTTATGATTATTGATTTTCTGTTTCCCCAATATTTGGATGTATTACAAAAATTTGGCTCATATAGAGTTGATATAGTAATAACAAACAACTTCTTACTATTAGAAGTTTGTACTTCTTTGACTTGGCTGGCTTATCACAATTTTTTTTAAAATAATTCAATAATACTAGATTACTACTAACTACTAACTCAATAGTACGAATTGAAATTTATTTTATACAATATGTTAAAAATGTAACAATTTAGTAATTTTTATACAAAATGTCGAAGGACCAATGTCAACATCAATATAGAGATTCAATATGTCTTCCAAGTCCAAGAAAAATTGTTTTTGGTATATCACTGCTGTTTTTGTTTTTAGCGAAGGAAATGCATTTATCCATACCAAACTGGGTCTTTTGTCTTGGTATGTCGGACTCAATACCGTCTGAGTATAATACCGACTAAAACTTCCGCTTATCTCTTGTCTCTTGTCCCCACGGAAACCGCCGTTAGGTAATACTTTATGGGGGGAGGATCTAGAATTTTATGATTCTCTCTTTTAATTAGACTTGCCTTCTAATTTGTGCAGTGCGTAACATAAAATATGTAAATATAATAATACTTTAAAAAACTAATCTAACTATTAGAAAGTAATGAAAAAGCGGAATATATATTTTCAGTATTAATAGCACTTGATTATTTACATATATTATATTAGTTACATATGACTCGTTTTCTACAATAGTTTTAAAATGTATCTAATATACCTGATGTATATCTTCTATTCATCAAGCTTATATTTTATCTAGTTTTGCACATTGTAATTGTAATTGTATAAGAATCTTGTCAGCATTATAAAAACTCACTTCATTGACACTATACTGTAAATACTCACTTTACTGAGATATTCCACGCCTATTTATATTTTCCAGTCTAGAAATTAAACAAGAAATTAATTTACTAGATCTTCTGTTGAACTCCATAGCTTAGCTATAAGTATTTGCCAATAAATTTTAATTATTCTATAACTTCATATTTCCCCAAATTTGATAAAATATTTTCCTTCATATATTACTATTCATACGAAAATCAATGAATTTCAATAAATACCAGTTCGTAACCTTTAGCAAACAACTCGGCCAGTAGAGCTTCTCTATCATATTTTTGTGATTTAATACCAATGCGACTTTCATTTCTGAGATTATTGATCGTGTTATATATAATACTTCTCCAGGCATAATTATTATTACTGGCCTGCTATTATATCCCTTTTCTCTCTATTGAAAATCATTCATCTGTCATAGCCCGGTATATTCCCAATAGTAATAAGAATTCGATAAATCTTGGTGGGTCATTTATAGTAAATGGTAGATACAGAAGTTTTATTTATTAGTTTTAGAACATAACACATTTAAAAAAATAAGGTTATATGTATATACTTTTACTTTGAAGTTAAAGTTTATACTGACCTGTCTAATGGAATATTTTTATAATAAAAAGAGTCTAGTCACAAAAATACTCAAATTCATTTTATATTAAGGTACTAGAAAAAGATTCAATAACGTAAATTTGTCCTTACCGTCAATATCTTTAAAATCCTTAGAAGTAAATATGATTTATTAAAAGTATGTTATGAATATGGTATTTATGAATTATATAATTTCGATAGTAATGAATTACTTATTAATTTAATCATTTTGTTCATCAAAATGCTATTTGCCACTTTCTCAAAATCTATTCGCAGTCTTCATATAGAGAAAAATAAAACGGAAGAAAATTAATATACGTATTAGTAATTTAATATATTGAATTACGACATATCTTCTTGTTGGCTACATATTTATATATGTTTTTGAATAATATTTTCGTTTCAAAATATTTTGTTATTGGCATTCAAATGTTATATTAAGTATTCATGCAAAGATTTATTGGTATTTCTTTAACATTTATTACCATGGAGTACATTCTTTATGAAATGTTAAAATTTATTACTTTTGAAAGATTTTCTGTGCGAAATGTCGAAGGACAAATGTGAATGTCAATATCCAAATTTCATGTAGGCAGGTGGTATTTCATGCAAAACCAATTAAAAGTAATGATACAGTCACATGCAACAGGATCGAATTGTATTTTTTTTTTTTGTAAGATATTACCTATACTGGGCAAAATTACTTGATTCATTTAGGGTCTTTCTGAATTAAATAAAGGAATATAATTTTATTTTGGATTAATATTGTTGCTTAGGAACAATACAACAATATTATTAATATTATTCCGAATTTGATATATTTTTATAAATACCAACTTCATATAATTTTTCAAAATTTTAGTTTTTTGATCTATGCATCATTTGTTAGGCGTACTTATCTTTATATGTAAACATTTGTAAACACTTCTCTAATACAATTCCAATTTAAATAAATAATTTACAAATCAAATAAAAAAAACATTCGAACGGTACAGAAAGGCAAGTCCATGAAGTGCAAAAAGTGCAACTTTGAAGTTGCAAATAATCTTTGAATCAATGCACAATGTTCTAGTTATATGAATTCTCTCACCAAATATTTAGTTTCGTACCAGTTTTGGTCACTTTTAACTCATATGCTGTTCTCCATTTTTATTTTGCATTATATCTTAAGCAAATTGTCCGTGACCAAATAATAAGAATTTTTGTCTTGCTACCCAAAGTTCCAGGGTATATACCAACCACGGGCAGTCTGATATTAAGTAGTAAAATTAAAAGACTTTGATCAATATACCAAATATAATATGAACAATATATCAAATATGAATATGCCAATAGTTAGCTTGCATTATAGAAACAATCGTTCATAAGATCCTTAAGTCCTGCTTCCTGCTCAAAAATAAAATCTATATATGATATATATATATATATATATGTCTATACCTATATTATGCAAGCATGCATAAAATTTTCAAGCATCTAGATTGAAAGAAACTTTAGTCTGAAAATTCCAATTTGGTTTACAAACTACTATCAGATTCAGCGTATTTCTTTAGAAAACAAAAAAATATTTTGCATACTATATGCTTCAACTTATCGGAAAAGCAGAAATCGACGTACAATCTGTAGTAGAATATTTTGTATCGTATTCGCTGCAGATAAGTGTTCAATTCGAAAGTATTAAATTTCGACTTCAATCAGATATTTTACTTTTAGGACATTGTGTTTCTTCATCGTATAATATGAAAATTCTTTTCTTTGTTATATATATATATATATATATATATATAAACACTTGTGGTTTCATATATAAATACAGTACCAGTTATAAAGCGCATGTTTGAATAATTCGAGACTGCATAAAATAGGATGCGAATACGAATCCCAAAGTGCTTAAATCAGCAGCATCTCCTTCTGGAAATTGATAAATTATTCGTAGATTTTGGTACTTCATTTGCAACTCAGTTAAAACTGATTATTTCATCAAACCAGGAATACATTACTATAGTTTCAGTACATTTCATATTTTATTTCCGCTTTTAAATGATCCTGCAATTGCATACTATATAAATTTCCTAAATAATTTATTAGTTTGGCGAACATTATTCAGCTAGCACATATTTTGACGTAGATGTATTTTATTATAATTAATTATGATTATACAATCATTTGGTACATACCCATTATTGTCCACTTGATTAAGGACTAAACGATCATTAATCACAACAAATGTTGCCCAGATATTAGACCGTAATTATGCACTGCAACAGGTGGTCAAATGACATCAATCAGGCGCATGATATATGAATCGCATAAGTATACTTCGGCTATACAAAACTTTTCGTGTTTTTACTTTATCATTATAAAACCTGCAGATTTTTGTCAGAAATGGCTGATGAATCTATTTATGAAATAATCAGTTTCCATACCGCTGGTAGTGCCATGAAACTATGCAGTATTTTTTCCACTTTCTCATCTTAGTTATGGAAATTATTTCAAGTTTGTTTATGAGAAAAGCCAAAGAAACGGCGCATTTTTTATGAACTGGAAATGCGTAACATATTTATTCAGATGAAAACATGGGCGAGCAAAAACTATTGGGAAGTCTATAAAACGAAATAACCTTCAATTGAGCTCAGAAAAAATAACAGCTCATATTGTGGTCCTTCATATGGATGTTTTTGAATTTCCTTGTTCCCAAGGGCTCAAATGCTTCCAAATTTATAAAAAACAATTCTTTGAAAGTTTTACTTGTTATTAACTTTAAGATATTCTGCACTCCAAGCAAAGTTTCTTGGTTCTTTTTGCTAAGTAATACATAGTTTATGAAATATATCAATTTTTTGTTGTAATTTTTTTATTTATGACCAAAATAAGCAAATACAGTATTATATTTATATATATATATATATATTTTATATATATATATATATACATATTAATTAATCAATCAATAAATCTATATTTAATTCATCAATTGGCTTGCAGAATTACTGAAAATTCACACCACGGTATATCCTTTCTTCTGGCATTTACTTTCAACCATAAACTCAGCAGATTTTGCAGTATATTTAAACTTTAATTTATATTAAATCTTTATTTCGGGCAAATTAACATCAATTTGACAACATTGCATGACGTTTATACTCAAGGATTTACTAATATAAATTTCATTACTACCTCGATAAAATCTACTGAATATTAAATGTGATTCACTGGATTATTTCCTATTTCTGGCAAATGCAAATTTTATAATTTGTATTATAAACGATGAGTTCTGATGTACTCGTTGTTTAGGTAAATTTGTATGTTGACCAATAGACAAAAATTTTGTTTTGGTGTTACAAAGGACGTCTTGATCAAGTTGTTGAGGTTTCTTTCTAAATTGCTAGCAAATGTAAATATTCAATTATGAAACAAATAAAAGATATTATATTGTCATATTATATTAGATGTAATATTAACCAGTTAACTGTGGCGCTTACTTCGAACAAAGTTGTCTCATCCAAATCAAACTCATGACGAGTATGTTCGTGAATCACAGTAAGTTGCGCTTGAAGGTATCGGATAAAAAATATAGGTTTATTTTACAAAATTATAAAATTTTATTACATTTTACTTCAAAATTTACTTTAAAAATGGATTAAATACAACAAAATTATAGGGTAGACCGGGTACCGTTGTGCTACTTTTATTTTGATCAGCAGTAATTGTGTTAATTCACCAGTTAGCTTGGTGAAAAGTGAATTAAATGGTAATTTTAACATTTGTCTAAGTGGAAATACTGAAATACTGTCCTTAAATATGATCGATTATTCACAAAAAAACGATATAAATAGCTATTAATACCAAAATGAATTTTAACTTCTTTTGTTGTCAGAACACTGACTCGATGCAATTATGGAAACTTGTTCGAACAAGCATACTTTATCTTTCTCCCTTTTGATCTCTATTTCAAAATCAATATGCTTATGTTATGATAATATGAAATATTATTTAAATAGCTAAATCTTAATTCATTGACTTAAGTATATCATTTCAACTTTCTATGAGTTCATGCAACTTTCTTTAAGGTAAAATAAAACTTGCAACTACTCACTTCATACAGTCATAGCCTTAAAATATTCAACTTGAAATAACAACTTGATATTTTAGAATATCTTGATCTTCAAAAATTTTAATTAAAATAGCAAATGTTCACTGTTTTATACGCATGACAAATATACTCATAAATACACAAAATTTGGTCACTTCTCCATGGCGAGTAAGTCAAGCACAGTTAACTGGTTAATGAATTAATTACATTGTACATTTTTAATTATTAAATTACTTAAAATTTGTCATTGGATTTGCTCACCTGCCGTTCAAAAGCACAATATCATCTTGTGTTTTACTTAATAGAACATAACAATATCCAATCAACATGGTAATTCTTCTTCGGCACGAAATGATTAAGCATCTCTTGATTTAAAACACTCTTGGAGCTGCCATTTCCTCACATAACAGCACAACGAGCAAATCATCTGCTCTGTTCCAATTAATTTCAATCGGAGAGTCTTTTATTGTATTAAATTGCGGGTTCTCTTGACAATTTCATATAATAATAATTAATTAATTTGATTTCAGATGGCCTTTCTGCAAAACAGAAGCGTGTCGCTTGTGGACATGTATATAGATAACAGCGAACCGTCGGAGAATGTCGGCCAAATACATTTCTCGCTCGAATACGACTTCCAAAACACAACGCTGGTATTGAGAATATTGCAGGTAATTTAATAAATGGTAGAAATAAATGGAAAAATGTTCTATATAGAGTTGTATCGATGATGACTATCCAGGCTCTTGGCATGATACGAAACCGGGGCTAAATTTTAGATCGAACGTTTATATCCTTTTGAAACTCTGTGCTCTAGATATTTCTTTTAATTACTAAACTGGATTTTCTTTGTGAACAATCTATCTTTATATGAAAGATAAAAATAAAAATGACAATGACAGACAGATACAGTTTTTATTATATAGATCATACTACAATCAGTTTAATTTTTTGAAAACACCCAATTTCTTTTATTAAAACATTTATTACAACATATAACGTTTAATATATATAAAAATTGAATCACAATGCACATTAAAACTCATAGTGAAGATTTGTTTCGCGATTTTTTTTTAAACTCTGTTTTATTCAGCAATCAGAAATACATAAGAATTCCTATAAGCTAAATTGACAATATTTGAGTGTGATGTTGATATTGCTGAGTCCAATGAGATCTTCTTCGTTTAACAATTAAAAAGATAATGATATAATTAATTTTATTCATTAATTACGTTTTAAAGTTTCACGATTTTGAATTCATCAATAAATTAATAAATTTAACTAGTTGTGAATGGCATCTTGCTGGCAAATTGCTAAAACTTTCCTATCGTAGTTTAACATTTTTATCATTAATTTTTTTTTGCTGCGTCACAGTCTAACGATTAAACATTATAAATCTTGATACGGAATTAATAGAGATATCAACAAAATTTGTACTGATTATTAATATCTCTATAAATTATCTGATAATTTGCTTTGCATACGTCTGATCATTTTTAAATGCCAAATACGAATCAAATTTTTTTGAATCATTCAAATCGGTTGATCTGTGCTCTAGAAATTCTGCATAATAGATTGCATCCACACATACATACATACATATTACATACGTACATACACACACACTTACGAACACAACAATTTAACTAAGGTGTGCCAAAATGTTCAGAAGTTTTTGAAACATGATGATATATAAACATTTTTTTTCGATTTTTTGCGATTGTTATATCTTTTTCGAGGATTTCAAACATCATTTTTATGGACTCATTTTAAACTATTTCGCGGAATTAAATTTTCATTTGTGATTTAATTATGCTTGCGCAATATTTGTTTTTACATTAAACGTAGAAAATGGTAATGGATTATTTCGTTTAACCGTTTGATGTTAATTATTTTTAAAGGATTAATATTATGACATGTTGTATATTCATACTTAATGCGACTAATGAGTTAATATTTAATGCGTTTTTACGAAACATATATGGTCTAGTTTTCAAATTACCATGGCGAATGGTCTGAAAAATCTAGAAATTCTTCTCGAATCCCTGCATTTAAATTGATATCATATATTTTATAATGGTAATTTTATCCAGTTAAAACTATTTTTGTTTGAAAATTGATGTAAAATTTATTTATGTTTTCTTTCAATAATAAAAATGTCAACTTCTGTAAAAAATTACTATAATGAATAATTCATTATTACTATTATGTTGTCTCATGCTGTATATATACTCGTAATATATACTGTTTGAAACATAACTTTACTATATATGTTCTTGAAATAAATATACAACATTCAATAAAATGTATTTGACGGTCATATCTTTATATTTACTATCATTAAAATCTAAAAAAACAATAATACTGTTTTTTTTTAATCTAATATAATAATTATAATTTTATTAGTTAAAGTCTTGAGGAGAGAATTATTATAAAAATATATTTCTAATTAATTTTATTCATTAATTACGTTTTGAAGCTTATTTTGCTCATACATTAATTTTCAGATATTTTGTAGAAACGTATATTTCAACATGAGTTGCATATTTTAATAAAATTAATTTTATGAAAAAACCAAGCACATAAGTTAAATTTAGTTGCAACTGGAATAACGTATAATATTCGCCAGTTATAAATAGTTCAGAGGGTAGTGCTCTCAGTAAAAAAATGTTTTATAGAGTTGAATATATGCACATGATTAATGCAAATGTGCATTATATATATAACTATATATATATATATATATATATATATATATATATATATACTATACATACATACATACATACATACATACATGCAAACTTTTTAATTTAACATGATAAAGTGTGTAAATTATATGACAACGCTGCATGATTATTCAAATTCATATGGGAGGTACAATTTTTTTACAATCGCTCTGTTTACAATTGATAACATGCTTTGAGTTTTACATTATTTCTTAATAAGGTTTTAACCATTTTATATTTCTATAAAAATACGTGTCTTTTAGATGATTTTATAAAAACTATGTATATAATTATAGTAAATATCATTATTCCTAGCAGGATTCCTACTTATATTTTATTAGTTTTTGTAGATAAAAAACGTGTTTCAACATTAAACTGAATTAAATTGCATACTAACTAAAAAAATGTAATATAACGCTAATATAATGTATACTGTATATATAATGTTAACTTTGTAATATTAAACAATATGGTTTACATTATCGTTTCAACTCCATAAATCTATGGGGCACAATTTTACTTTTGGCATACCTTAGAAAAATGTGTGGATACAATTTTTCATCCACGATTTCGGGCGCACAAAACAACCGATTCGAATTATCCAAAAACATTCGACTCCTATTGATTAGAGGGCATGCTGATTAGTTTTTGGTTCAAATACAGGGCAAAAAGTGCCAAAAACGGTAATTTTTGAGAGAACGGAGTATCCGATTTGAATGATTCAAAGAACATGTTAATTGTATTGACGATATAAGGAATTTGTGAAATTTTTGGTAAGGCAGGTCTAGCGGTTTCATAGATACAGAGGAAAAAGTGAAAAAAATTGGTGTTTGGCGGTGAGAAATTATCATTAGTCATATGCACATCAAATTATAAGATATTTGATAAAATTTTCAAAAATGAGTACTGATTTTGTTACAAGTTTGTTGGGTTTCAACAAGATTGTTAATTCTTGAAGTTCACTTATACGGTTCAAGCTAATTACAAAATTTCCAGAATTTTTTTTTTTCAAAAATATACAAAGCTTTATACTTAAAATATGAAATTTAAACTTACAAACCAGTTTGAAAATGTAAATATTTCAAATTCGTTATTCTAGTCGTAAGCAATATATTCTCAGATGGATTTATTCAGCACTTATTGCTAATATAAACTTTCTCAAGTGTTTTGGGCAATAATAAGGTTGTCACTGTATATTTTATGAACGATAAAATATGTAGTGATTATAATTATTTATTTGAAAATGTTTAAAACAATTGTTATCAATCATTGATCAATATTTATTGATTACTGATTTTTTTCCTCGAATATTATTAATTCTGGTACGGGAAGTTCCAGCAATTTTTCTTAAGGCACAATGCCTTGCACCGCTAGTTACAAACATCTTCATTTGACTTCAACATAACTGTATCCGTAGTATATTGATCACAGAATCAGCCATTATTCTTTGATTACATTGCAACGAGCAAATAAATTGAATTTACTTGTATAACTGAAATGTTGAATAATTCATGTGGACATTTTTTTCTTTTATTCAGGGCAAAGAGCTACCTGCAAAAGATCTTTCCGGTACGTCGGACCCGTACGTCAGAGTCACTCTATTGCCTGACAAAAAACACAGGCTGGAAACTAAAATAAAACGTCGGACGCTCAACCCTAGATGGAACGAAACTTTCTACTTTGAAGGTTTTCCGATACAGAAGTTGCAGTCTAGGGTAAGAATGCTCTTGTCATTTCGAAACAAACTTTATATATAACTTACTGTGCAAAGTGCCTCTACGTGAACATGATCATACTTGTCGGCATACACTTAAGTTTGGATATGATGATTGATTTTATAAGAATGATAGAATTATTCATACGTTTCTGTATGATAATTCCAGATAAAATATTTTTGAGTAGATCAAATTGTTTAATGAACTTTGATCATTATGCATGGGATTTTTTTTTATTTCTCATTATTATTTATAAAATTATCCGCTTGCAATTATATGAGCAGAATCGACCTCCATTCTAACGATTTAGTCAGTCAAGTGTACTCGGAAGGGCTACTGATCTCATTTAGTGATTTTCATATGATTTTTCCTTTCTTAGCATTTGTATTATTTTCCTTCTTGTTTTTGGTTTTTATTATACTCTTAATAGATTCTCCGTTAGGATTATCTATTATAATCAAATTATAATGTGACTCTTTTTTTCTCAATCTCTGCTCATTGTTCTATCTAATAGGTTGCAGAATGATTGGCCAATTCAGCAGTAAAATAAACCAATGATATGGCCACGTTATATTACCCTGCTTTCTTCATACAAAATGGTAGTAAAAAGTGTCAAAATGCTATGTATTTTCTCTGTGATCAGGCGTTTATTACATTAAATCTAAGTTCCCTCATCTGTTAAGGCACATCAGAAAGATGTATTAATAAGAACATCCTTTTTTGATGATTGACTTCTCTAGGATAGGTTTTATATTAGGTTGTCAAATATCTCCCTTCCGCTTTTTTGCTCTTTATTCAAAAGGCGGAAGGGAGATATTTGACAACCTAATATCTAAAACTCCTGACTGCACAGCAAATACACTGCATTTTTTACCTGACGTCTGACTGCATAGATGTTGCTAGTATTTAGCACTATCGAGTGTTTAATACTATTGACAATTTAGTACTATGACAGTTTTTAGTGCCATTTTATATGAAAAATACAGCATAACATAGCTGTATGTGCGTCACGGAATGTATTAAAACTCTCCTTCGATAACTCAGGTTGATGGGTAATTTAACCCTTGTAGCCGTGGACTGTATTAAACACTGATTTGTTGGTATACTATTGATTTGTCACTATTTTTTTAAGTAAACGATTAGTTCCATCAAATTAGTCCCCCTCTACTAGGGGTAGCAACCGTTTCGGGTAAAAGCTCAATGCCATGAAGATTGTCGCCTTCTTGGCCATTATAATAAAATGAAAATACGTCCGAACAAGAGCATAACCATAACATTGATCTTTTTTACCGCAGAATTGGAACATACATTAAAATAAAAATATTAATACTAGTCTATAAAACATAATTTATTTTCAATAAGCAATTAATATGATGTGTTTATTATCCAAAACAAAAAACGTTAAACACTGCAATTAAAATGTGTATACAGCAAAACGAATGTTCAATCGATTTCCTTTGTCGAATTCCATTAATATTCGCTTTCTATAAATATATAATAAAATGTTTGTTGTTAATTGTAAATGTAATAAAACAAATTGTTTACATAAGCGTTGAAAAAATATTTGTTCGTAGCAATGGAATTGAATTAAATTTATTCAATTGTATTTTACAGGTTCTGCATTTACACGTTTTTGATTACGACAGATTCTCGAGAGATGATTCCATAGGAGAAGTATTCTTGCCTTTGTGCCAGGTAAGTGATTCAATGTCGAGTAGCGGAAAATAATATGGTATCTACAAAATTATGTGCATGTATTTTCTCATATGTGTATATCAAAAGTATTATGAGTGGATGGAATATTAAATTTGAAACATGAACACGCAACACACTTTTTGGACTATTCATTAAATATTCCAAATTTTTAAATATATTTTACCTATTTTTCAAGTTATCCTATCTTTTAATTTTGTTTAACAATAACACATGTTCACATACTATTTTTTCATAGATCTTACTTCAGATAACATGAATATACATATTTGATTAAGTATAGAATATATTACACTTACGATGTAATAAACCGAGACACAAAACGTTTGTGAAATTTAAAATTTTCAATAAATAACGCAAAACGAGTGTTGTATGTTTATATTTCTAATTTAATATGTATATAAATGTGAAAAACTATCTATTATTTTCAAATAAATACCAACATTTTATTATACGTTTTTCGTATTGTATACCGTTTGTTATATGGTTTCCCACCACATTAAGGGTAACTTAAATGCCTCTTTTACAGAGATCTCATTTAAAAACTGTAATAAACGGTTTTCACAATCTTCCTTAAATTTGCTATACTGAAGAAATTTCCCATTGTAAGTAAACGATAGTAGTATCTGCTTTTTCCTTGTTAGTCTGTATGGGGGGATACATTAAAACTTTTTAACCAAGCGCCAAGGAAGTTTCTAGTAACTTACTATAGTGAGGTGTCACAACACCTTTACTGTTATCCAATTCAGGCTGTTTCTGATCAGTAAGAGCCGGCATTAAACGATATAGTAGTTGACAATAGAGACCAGAATTTAGCATTTTTTATTTGCATGCAAATTTTTCTCTTTCAGTCCTACCAAGTTTTTGTTCCAAGCATCTTTCTATCATTCAATAATCGAAAGAACACATGGATAAAAACTAATCAATATGTAATTTTGAATTGAATTTAACGTTAATACAATTTCTATCAATTTTAGGTGGATTTCAGTGAAAAACCGTCGTTTTGGAAGGCGCTTAAGCCTCCCGCAAAAGATAAATGTGGTGAATTACTTTGTTCTCTGTGCTATCATCCCAGTAACAGCATACTGACGTTGGGTCTACTCAAAGCGCGAAACCTGAAAGCCAAGGATATTAATGGCAAATCAGGTAAATATATTTACCTTCGGCTACATTACGCAGAATTTGATAATAGAAAACCTTTTATTATTTAGGAAACTCGTTCATATTTAAGTAGGGTTCTATTCTAGGCACCGTCTGTCTGCTTAATTTCAGTGGATGTGTATTTCAATTCAATGTTTTTAATTAGAAGTTCTATAGACATTATCAACTTTCCGAGAGAGTTTATGTTTTATCCAGAAAATTCGACTCGCATTCTCTACATTTGAAGTCATTCTGAATCATTTAATTTAAAATAGGAAATTGTATGTGTGTGTGAATATATTCTAAAAAAAATATAAGCTAGAATTTCCACTAACTGATTAGGATTTTGTAAAGATTTTTGTTTGAAACGTATACTGAGGCTTAATATTTTTTTCAAATCAACATAAAGTGTATAGTGTAAATGTAAGATTAATTCAATATTTTGGTTTTTACAATGATATTTTTCTCGAAAAATTTTATACCTCGACTATCAATTTAAACTAACCAACAATTACTCAGTTACTTCATGTTCAATAAGAATATTCAAATCGAAACTGTTCTTAGGCAAAGTCATAATAAATGCACAATTGTCTGTATGAACAATTTCTACGATTTTTATTTACTATTCACATATAGATATTATATGCGGATTATTGGCTTATTGAATTCGTAAAAAATTGGCTTGTTTAATTCATTATTATTATGATTTGGAATATTTACAAAATCATAAAAAATTAAATGTTTGTATAAAATTTGCAACAAATCGTGAAAAACTGGGACAACGCTTTAATTATTTTGTACATTATTAAAAATACGTTATATTTCATTGAAAATTTTCTGAATCACCCAGTAGCGGTATTATAAGATTTCTATTTATTTTTAGTTTCATTTGTGGAATATATTATTTGAAATTCTTTTAATTTAAGTATACATACTCCTGCATTTTTGAACCTGTATTGTGTAACCTTTGCTATCAACGGTTCCGGAAGCGCTCTAATGACATATAAATTAATTTTGCCGGATTTCGTCACGATTAACATTTTTTGCACAGGCAGCATTAGTACCCAAATACCATTAGGTTCACAAAACTCCATATATACATTCTTGATGAATATAAGTAAAAACCCCACATCAGCAAATTTGCGAATTGGATCTGACTATGTTTAATATTCTTGTTGCGATGCTGTTTTCCGTATCTCATCTTATATTGACTCACTGTACCACGTAATGCTCTTTTCACGCTTTCACATAATAATCGAAACTTAAGTAATTATATGTATATATATATATATATATATATATATATATATATAGATGCTGGAAACTATAAAATTAAGTAAAACTTCGGTTATCAAAAATGAAATAGAATTATGTTCAACTAATAAATCTTTTGCTAAGCCTTTTGCTCATTGTATAAGCTTCGTAGTTGTTTTTGAATTATTTGTATTTTAAGATCTTTATAATTTATTTTTTTATTTGTTTGAGAATATAAAAATTCTTTTTTTTATGTTGATGGTATTCTATGTATTTCATTGTATTTGTAATTTTTCTAACATTGGTTAATCTTATTGAAATTAATATTTTTAGTGGATTATTTCATAAATTCTCAAAAAGTTGTTTTATTTTTATATTATTTTCTTTAATTATCTATTGAAGAAGCGACAAATTAAGACTTTAAATTTATAAGGATGTTTATTTAAATTTATTTTGATAAAACTGGATGGATATCTATTAAAAACCTTGCCAAAACAATGCCAAGGTCGAATGTGTGCTGTCTTATGATAATTATATTAAATCTAACGACTTCAATACAGATTTTCAAAGAATTTCCAATTTTAGTTGATATATGTATTTTCTAGTAAATATTAACTGCCAAAACCTGTAAGAATAAAATAAAATCAAGATAGAATCATGTTGGTGAAAAATAATATAATTTTGTTCTTTTCACTAGTATGGTGTTGAAGCGAAGAGTATTTTTATCAAACTTTTTGTGTTTTGTGTTTAAAAAAATTGAGCGAGATTTTTAATTTTATTGTATTTCATTCTTATACTATCTATTATAATGTCCTATCACAAACCTGAGCAAAATGCTTTAGCCGGTATCGTGTTATTTTAGGTTTTTTTTCGAAATTTTCCAATATTAAATTATCAATTTTATAATTTTACAATTCTGAATAAATGTGCCAATTTTGTATGAAACTTGCCAACAAACTCTAGTACATTTTTCTAAAGAAAGGTTTTACCAAAACGTAAGTTTTAATTTCATAGTTTAACAAATCGCCTTAATTCTTGAAAACTTGGGCAATTATGGTATTTTTCTTTACTGTGGTCCTGGAAATGTTATTCACTGTTACAGTTCCCAAGTTTAAACTAACAAAATAAATAAAAATGAACTACAATAATCGAAAATGGGTTGTAATTTCACCAAAGCTTTGGATTGCAAATCAAAGGTCATAATTTCTAAACAATGTGAGATTTTTTTTCGACAATTAAGTCAATATACTATCACTCCCCTTCTATATATATATATATATATTCACTCCATTTGTTTACATTATAGTAATATCCATCATGTCGATACTAAAGATTTGTTTAAAATATTTCTGTATGTTTCACATGTTTTAGCACTGTGTCAAGCTTTGCATGTGATAGTTGATGTTTTTGTATTTTCAAAAATTAACTGAAACTTAAATAAAGTATTAGAGAATGTGTAGTATATAAGTAATTGTTTTGAAATTACACTGAAGATGAGGCATACCATGGTCTGAAAGGGAGTCGAAAGGGTTAATGTTACATTTACACTATACAATTTATGTTGATTTGAAAAAAAATATTAAGCCATATACTGAATACGTTTCAAACAGAAGTTACAGAAATAGTCTGTAATTACCAAATAAAGTGTGTGTTAAAAATGTGAGTGTTGTATTGTTCATACTTAACATTTAATATATATATATATATATATATATATATATATATTTGTCTGTGTGTGTATATTTATGCAATGCGCATTATTAGTATAATAAAACTATAAGTTTATGAACAAAGTACAAACTCTTTCAAACTTTTATGCATTATGATAGTGCATCCATAAAACCCTAATCTCCTCGAACCTATATATTTTAGCATATGTGTTTTGAATTTCAGATCCGTACGTAAAAGTATGGCTGCAGTTCTCCGACAAACGCGTCGAGAAACGTAAAACAGCTATCTTCAAATGCACCCTTAATCCAGTGTTCAACGATTCGTTCAGCTTCAACGTGCCGTGGGAGAAGATTCGCGAATGCTCCCTCGATGTCATGGTCATGGACTTCGACAATATTGGACGGAACGAACTGATAGGGAGGATATTGTTAGCAGGTAACAATACAGGGATATTAGATTTCGATGATATTGCTTTAATCCTCGAAAATTGACACTTATTTCTGGCTTATGCTCAGAAACACATTTTTATATTAGGTTGTCAAATATCTCCCTTCCGCTTTTTTGTTCTTGGTTTATAATACAAAAAGGCGGAAGGGAGATATTTGACAACCTATTATCTTTGATTTTTTCTGTGATTCTATATATAGTGCAGTAAACGAAGACAAAAAAAAAGGTATAACCTCTGAATTTTTTTTACTGTGCTCCGATTTTGGTATTAGGTTCATCTTACCCTCAAGTTCACAAGTGAAAATAATTTGGACGCCGCCACCACCCCCCGGAGAGATGACACCCCTTCTCAGTTGTGTAATTTTATTTTTCCAAAATAACGTCAGATATCGATAGGATATCTAATTATAAGAAAACAATGTCTTTTAAAGTTTTTCAAAAAAACTAATACTTTTCAAGTTACTGGCCACTAAAAATTCATATATTTTTGGCGTTTACTTTTTTGCAAATATCTCCTAAAATATACATTTTAACCAAAATCATGTAATGAACAAAATAATGTCAATAAAAATCTTGATAAAGTGGTGTTTTGGGGTAAGAAAAAACTAATTGCAAAATTTTATGCAAATTGGAGCACAGTAAAAAAAATTCAGACCCAGAACGCTCCATTAACTGGAGTAATAATTATGCCTTATCAACTTGCACTAATTAGTTGAAACGCTATCGATTTTCATGTGATATTCAGTAAATTGACTTATTGAGTTATTATTATAATTATTAGGCTATAGCATTTATTTTTATTTAACGAGTTTACTGTGATTAACATATATACTGGTGGAGAAGTGGAAAAGTTTTCATTGACGAGTAAACTCGTCTTTATAAAATCTCCGCAAACTATTTGATAATCTGATGTGCACATGTATAATGATCACTTTTCACTGCCAAATGGCATTTTTTCTTTTACCATTTTTATTGGTTTTCCGAAGCCGTCGGGCTTGCCTTCCCAAAAATCAATTAATCAATTTTTCAGTCCAATATAAGTAAAATGTTTTTTGAATTATTCTAATCGGACGCTCCATTCTTTCAAAAAATTATGGCACTTTCTGCCTCGTATCTTCGAAACGTCTGCTGGATCTGCCTTTGCTAAAAACTAATGAGCACGTTTCCTCGTCAATACGAATTCAATGGTTTTTTTTTTTAATTATTCAATTCGGTTGATTCGTGCTCATTTACCATTACGATTAACTAATCAAGCTGTATTTTATTTTATATATTAGTAATAATAGTTATGACAGATTTGATCTATTTCTACACTTTAAACGAAGAACAACTCTCCAGCTGAACTGGTTTTATATTGCTGTAATGAAATCTCAGAACAAAAATTTCTATTTCGAGAATCCTAGTTCGTAAAGTCAAGTTGATCAAGAGTTGTACACTTGATATTTTTCTCAAGTATTTTTTAGGCAATATATTTTAATTTTTATATATGCCTACGCGTATTTAAATAGGCAAGAATAATCTAAAGGCTTTAAAGTTTTATATTTTAGTACTTTAGTATTTCTTTGTCATAAAACGTGAACGTGTACAACCCAGTGCATTTACGTCGTAGATATAATTACGTTTCACAAACTATCCGAGTATAAATTCCATTTATTCTTACTTTAATTAAAACGCTTTCCTTTCATTAATTCAAGAACTGTAATATTTCGATACGCGTCGTAATTTATTTCATAGACTCTTCTCACACAAACCAATCGACGGTAAGTGAAATATCGGACCAAAGAGATATAACTATCTAAAATTTATTTTTTTATATATTATGATTGATATAAAAGATTTGTTCTTATATGTAATATATATAATAGTACTTGAAAACACAAAAACATAAGTTTGTTTGATTTTTTATGGTTCATTTGCTGATACTAGAATCCATCGGTCATCGGCGTTTACTCATTACATTAATAATTTAGCATGTTTTGAAAATATGTATATATGACATGAAATATCTGAAATTATAACCAAAATTCCAAGGAGAAACTCATATCTAATTTTATTATGTATATTTATTTTTATAATATTTTAAATTACAATTTCAATACCTGATAATGTGATGTTGATATCATTACTACTAGTTAATCAAAACTTAATCTTTATATTGAGGCAATATCCGTGAAAAAGTATCCTTACTTGGACACCTTACCGCTACTTACAAATTCCAATACACGACTATATCTCGTAAAATTAAATAGTATCAAGTTTTATGAGGTCCCCAAATGAAATGAAGACTAATCAAGCCCTAAAATCGATTCTTGCGCCTTTAACAGGAAATTAAAACATTCAAAGGAGCCCGAGCTGTGAGGGAAAAAGTTTTAATCAACTTTCTAAATGAAATGATAGAATTTCTTGTATCAAATCGATATTCCGATTGTGCACGTGGGCTAAATTAACATTTACATTCAAAACGAATTCATAATGGTTGTATATAGGCTTTTCATTTATTTGACAATGTTATATATATATATATATATATATATATATATATATATATATATATATATACAAACCTATTATGAAACTAATATGAAATGAAACTATTGTTTCAAATTGTGAACACTGTATGTTTAATTCGTGGACTTGTTCAGTATCAAAAAATGTTTTCCTTCTGGTTTATTAAATTAATAATCTTTCTTCCATTTTCAATTTGCAACTTTTATTTGTTCTGTTTTATCTGGACTAATTAGACAACTTTTTTGAGTGAGACACAAATGGAATTAACAAACAGAACAGAAACAATGCGGAGAGAAACAATTCAAAGTTTCAGAAAATTTCATCTAAATTCAAGCTTTTTATGATGAGATATAATTATTTGACTATAAACTTGCTTATCTCTATTTAGTTTCATATACAACTATAAACCTGCAAATTTAAAAACGAAAGAAAATTTGAAAGATGGTTTAATTAACTATTTGTTTTTTTTTATTTCTCATATACAATGATTCAATGTCTTCACAGATTTTGTTCGCAAAATAAATATCATCTTCTTTTTCTAATCAAAATTATTAATCAGTTCTAATTTTAATTAATACATCGGCAGCAAAAATTATCAATTTGCATTGACTAGTGTGCAAGGTTCTCAATTATTTATTTGCATAACAATTAATGTTACTCGCATATTTGCCACTTCATTTGCAATAAAGATTTTGTAGAAATGTTTCTTTTTGCGATATTTGTATTTCTTCATCGTTTGTAAATTTTATAGCATATTTTATTAACGCATTTAAAAATAGAATTTGTCCACCATTATTTTACTATATGTCTTGAGCTATGCACTTTACTAATTTTATGCTGAAGCTGAGCTTACAGTATAATATGTATAAAATATTAAACGAATTTTTAATTTTCGTAACAAAATATTAGTATCCACTTTTATCATCCTGACTTTAGCAAGGTTATGTGGTTCTTGATTATAAAAAACAATAGATTTACATAATTCATGGGTTACATTATTATTTTTGTATTTTTTTTTACTTTAAATTATGATTGTATTAAGTTATACTCACAACATTGTTTGTTCCACATTTACCTATATGTTCTATATGGCACGTGATATAGTTAGCTCTAGTAAAATACATGCTAGAAAATTCAAACTTCATAGCTTCTTTATATACTTTTTCTATGTGACTACTATAACATGTTATTATTACCTTATATACTGGTAGACGAAACTTCAGCAAATATACCATATAAAATTTATTTTGAACAACATGACGGAGAAAAGCGGTCGGCAAAATAAAGTGGTCTTGTAATGCTTATAGAATTTCATTAAAGTCCCATAGAATAAATCGAAAATAAAAAATAGAAATGTCCTGATATGTCTCGAAGAGTTCTTATCATTTTGGAATTAAAAAGTACGTGTGTAGTGGAGATGTAGCACTTATATAAGTATGCATGCCTAAAATTAATAACTCTGAGTTGATTGATCGAAATTCTTGGAAATGAATTAATTCAATTATTCAGAAATAGAAACTCTCGATTGTCATTGTTTATGCGTGTAGAAAAAGTAAGGGTTTTACTAAAGTTTGAGTTCCAAATAATTAAAAGTGTAAAGTTTGGTCAACAAATAACTGTGAGTAAATATTCCGACAATTCGAGTGAAAATTCCAAATTTTGTAGAAAAATTCATATCTACACTCGGTTTCTAATAAATTCGTCTATTTAAAATTAAAACAGTTTATAAAGTTCACATATTATACTTTTTTTATCTCTCGATAAAATTCGATGCATTCACCTGAACTTTGAAATATTTGTCTAGAGTTAATCTCATTTGTCTTTAATATGTATATTAAATGTTATTAAATTAAATGTTAACAATAATGTATAATAATGTTAATAAATCTTTGACACCAATATTTAATCAAATATTGGTGTCGAAACGACTAGACTTTTTTTTCAAAACTATCGTCTATTCACTTTTTATTTCTGTGAGCTATTGTGCTCATAAAATTTTCAAAGGATAACGTGTAGGGCTATTTTCTGAAGGGCATTGCTGCATCTAATTGAATAATATATCAGCCCTAATATATAAATTTTAATAATAAAATAATCAAAATATGGATAGGTTAACCATTGGGATACCAAATTATTAGTATTTTTTTTAATTGTAATTATTCAAATCGGTTGATCCATGCTTTCGAAATCAGAGATGAAAATGAGTATCCTATTACATACATACATTCATACACACACACATACATACATTTTTTGTTAGGTATGATAAAATGTTCAGAAACCTTTGAAAGGTAAAGATATGAAAAAAGAGTGCGCGTAAAGTTCACACGCATTTGAAGTAAAACGTTTTTGTTATCACAGGATGGCATTTCAATTGTAAATAAATACATCATATAACAATTTTGAATAATGTTTATTAGCAATATGGTAACACTCGTGATGCACACATTTATAGTGCCAACCATTATACGCATTTATATAATAATAAATTATAAATTAACAATTTATAATAGCATTAAAAATATGTATATTATTTGAAAACAATCATGTAATAATTGTGTTCGAAAAACTTCGTGTAATTGAAATTAACATACATTTATTGACTGGTTGATTTTTAACTTCCCGTAGGGTAAGTTATTGTAATGGGCCGAAAATCGGAATTGAAATTTTTTACATTTCTCGACGTTTTGAAGGTTTCTGAACATTTTGGCATACTTCAGAAAAAATGGATGTGTGTGTGTGTGTGTATGTATGTATGGATACAAATTTTCGCCCACGTTTTCGGGTGTACGGATCAACCGATTTGAATGGTTCAAAAAACATTCGATTTCTATCGATAGGGAAAAGAGCTGATTAGTTTTTGGAAAAAGCAGGTCCAGCCGTTTCGAGGATACGGAGCAAAGAGTGCAGAAAATAAAAATCGACTTTTTGAGAGAACGGAGTATCCGATTTGAATGATCTAAAAAACATTCAATTAGGAATGATTGGGAGAAGTGTTTATTAGATTTTGGCAATAGCAGGCCCAGCCATTTCGAAGATACAAAGCTAAATATGTAAAAAATGGCAGTTTTTGAGAGAACTAAGCGTCCGATTTGAATGATTCAAAGAACTTTCTGCTTGTCTTAACAAAATAATTGATTCTGCAAAAAAATTTTTGTTTCAATTTTTTTTTTTTTTTTTTTAATTTTTTGTGTATCGAAAATAATTCAGATTTTATTTTCAATTCTGACTATAGTTCTAATATACTTTAAACAAGTAATTTCAACTTTGCAATTCAGTTTATATAATTCTTATAAATGTTAGACAATGTTACAATATTTATAATAATCTATTTGAAAACATTCAGTATTCTTCGAACATTTCGTTACGGTACGGGAAGTTCTAGCAATTTGCCTTAAGGCACGATGCCACCCACCCTACTAGGTTTTTTACTTCTTCGCTAGCGATATAATCTCATTCTTTGAGCAGCTATAAAATCTGTCTTGCTTAAAATATTTTTCATTTTAATAACTTCAAAGATTTATAAAAGCTATGAATAATATAGAAATTATTTCAATAAACTTACGTTTAGCACACGGCACAAATGTTTCATTTGTTTTATTATTTTCATTTTAATTATTTACGGGAAACAGGCTAAAATATTTTTCTGATTCATAAAACATTTTTCATTAAATCAAGATTTGTGCTACGATGTAATTTTAAAATGTTTATTTATCTATGTCGATTTCCTTGTTGATATCGGTACGCATACAATGTTGATGCCGGTACGCATAGAACGACAGATCTCTATTCACACGACGGCGTAACGCAATTTCCGTAGCATTCTCACAGTTTTACACCATGGTTGCGCCTAAAGAAGTTTTACTTCATAAAATCATTTTCCAGTTTCTTCAATTATAGATAATTTTAAGTAATTTGTTTCTAACAAAAATTATCTTTCTAGGTAAAAATGGCTCAGGGGCATCTGAAACGAAACATTGGCAAGACATGATCACGAAACCTCGACAAACCATCGTTCAATGGCACAGGTTAAAGCCCGAATAAGTTAAGATTACTTTAAAAATACGAAATCACATATGTATGTTCGAGGGTCAGCACGAATTTATATTTTTGAGAAATTTTGGGTATGTAATATAATAATCCTAATCCTATTTATAATACTATAGTTATGTTTTAAACTATTTATTATCTTTATTCTATACTAATACTAATTTTCGTTATTCTAGACTAACACTAATTTTGGTTTGGGTTATTGAGGACTGATTGTGCAAATACAAATTTAATAATAGTCATTTTTTTATTATACTATAAAATTCGTATAGACTTTCATTAATTTTTGATATAATATACAATATATTAGTGCAAAATCCATCGATTAACACTTTTTTTATTGCATATATATTAGAATTAACTAGAATTAACAATTTGAAGTATAAATTACACTAAAATAATTTATGTTAAAAAGAAACTTCTATTACATCGAAGTATCAGTACTCAATGGATCAAAGAATTATTTTTAGTACTAAATACAAGTAGTTACATTATTTCTGTTTGTATTTAATTAAAATTGTTTTTGTGCAATCAGCCCTCACTAAGTTATTGATTTCCATGCACTTTTATAATAGAATTAATTAAACGAAGTGAATTCAAGTTCAATACTTCTAATCAAATTAACCTTGCGTCATGTTCAATTTGTACTGAGAAACATTGATAGATTTTTCAATATTATTTACTTTTTTATTATAAATTTTGATAAGGTGCAAAGGCTTTCAGAATAGATTATTATTTGATAATATAATTTTTTATAAAATAATGAATTTTAGCGAAGCGATATACTATTTTATAAACATAATACAAAATATAAATATATTAGTATATATGATAGTTTAGAAATTTACTGAAACTTATCTTGAATGCAAGCTGAATTCAACACAATTCAAAATATTTTTGTTTATTTGAAATTAAAACATAATCACAAATTTGGACAAGGATTGGAAATTATAAAGTCGTCATTTATAAATCGATTAACGATCTATCCTAGTCAAACATCCACAAAATATATAATTAGCTATATAAATTTATTTTGAGTTATTTTTTTTTTAATTTTATTTTTAGAAATTTAACGAGCCAAACACAAATAACAAGTTGTTATTAATCAATATTCGATATTAGAAAATATTATTGAACGTTGCAAATCACTATTAAATACATTTTTTATATTTTTCTTCGGTATATTCGGCATATTCAATATTGTATTGATTTTCCATTTTAAACTCTGGCTGTGAGTTTTTAAATTTCATTATTCTCACAAAAGAAAATTATATTTTCCGTAATTTTTCATAAAAAAATTTCATATCAGATTATTACTCAAATATAATATTATATCAGAAATATAATAATATTCACATATACAAGTAGCCATCAATCCAGCAGAAAAGGCTGGATCACACAGAATTTATTATACATAAATTTCTTTAGGTTTTTAAAGTATTAATGGATTTATATTTGAATATTGAAATTTTGAATAATTTTTAGTTGAATTTCAACTATGAATTATGCAAAATTTTAATATCCAAATATAAATAATCAGACGGACTTAAAATTTTATGGAGACATTAAAAACGTTTCATATGTGTTGCACGAGCATTTAATTATTTCATGACGGCTAGATTTGTGACAATTTTTTAATCAAAATTAAAAGCTAACTATATATCGAATGTGATTAGTTTTTTTAAAGTTGTCGTTGAGAACTAAGGCATTTGTTATATATTTGCAATTTATCTTTTTTTATATTTTATTTGTTATACTTTTATTTATTTATGAATTTTTTGAATAATCAAATACAATATAAGAATATTTACCAAATATCAAAAAGACAAAACAATGTTTAAAACAAATGCATGGTTAATCATAATCCTAGCGCACCTGATATATATTTTTTTCAATGAACTTTTAATCAGATCTTTGTATATAAATATATTAAAATTATATATTATATTTATATAAGTATATATAGAAACATAAATATATACATTAAAGCGTGTATACATAGTATACATCTACATAATATATGAATGATGAAAACGTAATTCTAAAATATTTGTGAAAACAGTTTTATATGTCATTTAAAAAGACTATAAAAATTAAAAATCGTTGACAGTATTATTATATTAGATTTTTAGGCTTGATAATTGTATTAATTAATATTATCATAAAATTATTATAAAAATAAGAAAATATTAATGTTATATATGAAAAGTAATAAAAATTTGTATCGACATTAGAAATAATGAATGCTTCAAATATACGCCTTGATATATTTTCTGTGTAGAGACTAATAGAAAGTCATATGTGAGCTATAGACGAATATAAAACTAAAGATTTAAGGTACATTACTATTTGCAACTAAAATAAAACTAATATTTATGATTTCGAATTTGTGATAAATTAAATTAATGTTGTATAATGACATTTTGCTATAGAATTGTTATGCATTTTACATCATTCGTGTAATGACATGAAAAGCTTCGTCAAAATCTTTAGTGTTATATTATGAATTACATAAACAATTGCTCTGATGGATCGCTAACTTTTCAAATACGAGATTTATATGTAGATATGATATCAAGAATTTTTTATAGCTTTTGCTGTTATGTTATTGAAAAAGTTGATTGGGCGAATTTGTGAGAGTTTAGTAATTTATACTGATCCCATATGGTAAATTTATACTTTATACTTTACTATTCATACTTTAAATATGAAATAGTATATATTATTGTAATGTAATAATTTTGAGTCTATAGATTTCATAAGAAGTTTATAGTCTATTTATCAATTTATTAATGATTTTATAACTGTATATCAATTTATTATGTATTTTATAACTCATGAGCTTTAAGGTGAGTGAATATTGCAGAACTATGATTTGCCTACTATTTCATATTTAAAATTATTAGATTTTTAATTCTATGGGAGCTCTAATACAAAAAACAGTTGGTATCAAAATTCGTGCGTTTTAGAACAGATAACATTTTTCTCAGGATTTATTTGATATTTCTCATAAATTCATAACATTTGTAATACCACAGTTAATAACATATTTCTATTGTTAGTTTTGTATCGAAACAAATCTAGAATCAAATTTTTTTTTTTTTTGCACTAAAGTATTCAAATTAGAAACACATGATGATGACAAAACTTCGCAACTTCGAGGAAATTTGAGGGCTATATTACATTACATTATTTTTAACTTGGTGATGCACATGAGGCATCATTCTGCAATAAAATATACCAATGTTAACCTAAGTCGCGCTACTTTTTTCATATAAAATGGTACTAACAACTGTCAAAATACTATGTATTTGCTGTGCTGTCAGGCGTTTTACACATGAAATCTAACTTTTCAGATGTGTTATTATGACACATCAGAAAGATGCACTCATGGGTAATTTTTTGGACTCGTGCATTTTTTAGGTTAGGTTTTATATCGAGAACGCCTGATTGCGCAGCAAATACATACATTTTTACTGTTTTTAGTACCATTATATATGATAAAAAGTACGTAACAAATCGTTGTCACAACAATGATATCTATTTTATCTAAGAATTTGCCACTTTTACTGTGTATATTTCCATTATTTAGAACGTTATTGTGCTTAACTTTTTAACATAAATCAAAGTATTTTATATGCTTAGTTATAACAATACTTCATTATTAAAATATTTTTGTTTTGTCAATTTTGTAAAGCTTTTACCAGCAAACGATGATAAAACTTATTCAATGCGTATAATATAAAGATTTTCGTAATAAAATGTATCAAACGAAATATCAAATGGAAATCTTGCTATCAATTTTTTTTGGGTTTGCGGATTTATTTATTTTAAACGCTTTGGGTGACCTTGAATTTAATATTACTTTTTTACAACTTTACAACTTATATTACTTTCAACT
Source organism: Ctenocephalides felis (assembly GCF_003426905.1). Classification (NCBI taxonomy): domain Eukaryota; kingdom Metazoa; phylum Arthropoda; class Insecta; order Siphonaptera; family Pulicidae; genus Ctenocephalides; species Ctenocephalides felis. The sequence goes on along the minus strand of NW_020539725.1, from coordinate 24,905,438 downwards.
CATGATTAGTTTATATCTTCATCAAGATTAAATAAATAGATTTCTTCAATAGACTAATAATAAGTTTAATTACAATGATACGTTCTATTAAACTGAATATTACTGATTTAATAAACCATATCTTGTGCAATTTCACACACATATTACAGAAAATACCTAATATCAATACAAAGAAATTACCTTAATGTATAATAATAGGCAAAAAGTTTTAGTGACTAGAAAGTATGAAAGATGGGTAATAATACTAAATGTTTATTGTCTATCATAATGGTTAACGTACTAAAATGTACCTTAATCAAATAGATTAATATAAATTACTATTAAATAGTAACAAACGAGTTGCATTGTCATAATCTTTTGAAGAATAAAGTGTATGTGGGCTCATACGCACTAGTGAAAAAATTGTGCGACTATATAAGTGTGCGCTGCCTTGTCTGGGCAGGGTTGTGAGTTTAAGCCCGCGCTCTGGACAACCTGATATAGTGCAGTAGCGATGTTCATTTACACTTGAAATATAGATCAAAAATGTGTACTGTAAAACGGACACTGCGGTGTGAAATGGCAATCGGTAATTCCTCACACTATTCTTTCCTGAATCGAGTTTTAGCTCACGAACCTGGCCTAGGGCAATGCATACATATATTTGTATATTTGTATATATATATATATATATATATATGTGTGTGTGTGATTGTGTTTGTATTTATATAACCGTAAAATTGTATAATGCAACGATAATTATAAATGGATATAGCCTAGTCTGTCATTTTGTAATCGCACAACATTTTAAATGCTATAGTTGTAAGTCGTCATTAATATCACTGCATTCATATTATAATAATGTATAATCAGATACATATATATGTATATATATTAGGGTGGTCCTTAAAATGGTCATTTTCGAATTTCCTTGCTCCCAGGGCCTCAAATGGTTCCAAATTGATAAAAAACAATTCTCTGAAAGTTTTAGCTCTTAATATTAACGTTTAGATAGAGCGCAATTCAATCAAAGTTTTGTATGGATATAGCATGGAAAAAATTTTGAAAATTAAAAAAAAATGTTTTAGGTATAACTTGGCGGCAATTGAATGAGTTTTATTCATTCATTTGTTCGCTAAATTACATCTAAAAACATTTTTAAATTTTTTGAAAAATTTTCCATGCTATTTTCATACAAAACTTTGATTGAATTGCGCTCTATCTAAACGTTAATATTAAGAGCTAACACTTTCAGAGAATTGTTTTTTATCAATTTGGAACCATTTGAGCCCCTGGGAGCAAAAAAATTTGAAAATGAAAATTTTAAGGACCACCCTAATATATATATATATATATATATATATATATATATATAAATATGTATATATATATATATATAATGGTTCAAACATAGTTAAAGGAAAGTATCTTAAAGAAAGCTTTAAAATGCTATTAAACTTATTATTTTCATAAACGTTGAAATTTCTATTAAAAACTATCTAAAACTGATTTACTGATTTACTGATTTACTGATAATTTTTTTTTTTTTGAAAGTAATGTACACAAATATATTTACATTGCTAAAGATAATCATTTGTCTAAGTTGCCAAATGAATTATTGCGTTTTGAGAAATTTACATTCGATAATATATTTGTAGATTTATCATCAAATATCTACTTCGTCGGTTTTTAATAAATACGTTTACGTTTATCAGAAATAGATATAAAGTTGTATATAAATTTGGAAAGGTGAAACATTTTTTGGTTATCTTATACGACTGATAAATCGCAAAGCAAATTTTGTTGGAACAATTTTATTAACTTCCCGAAAGAGAAGTTTATGTTTTTACTATTGGAAAGTTGGCATTTTATTTTATTGACTATTTCTCATAATATAAGTAATTGCTGTTACAAGTAATAAACGTTACTGCGATATTATCATCGTACTTAGATATCAAATGCATCTGGAAAAATTGTTTAGTATGAATTTTTTTATTCATAATCGTAAAATTTGTCGATTGATCATTAACCAGACTTAACCATACTTAACCATTAACATACAAATATAACAAAAATAACATGTTTTCTATACATATATATATATATATATATATATATATATAACAAAGGTTTTTAGCAGGATTTCATCCAATTAATGGAACGAGGGTAAAATTAAATAGTGATACACGTTTTAAGTTCAATTTTAATTTTCTGCATTGGATATAACACACAAATAATTTTAAAAAGTACACAAAAACGTGACATTCAGTTAATTTTAGTTTTTTTATATGATATACTTTAATTCGAAATGTTAAAGTCTTTAATGTCATCATGCCTTGTATGAATATGAATCAAATTTAATTAAATCTGGATGACTTATTATTACATTTAACCATATTTAAGTTGATTGAATGATTGCCTGGTGCAAAATTATATATATACCTGACTATATTAACAAAAGCTTAGTTTATCTTTAGTGTAAAAACTCATATAAATATCGTATCAATGAAACGCCTTTTATATATATGGAAATTAAAAAAATAAAAAAGAATGCGAATAATAAGTTAGATTAAGTATTTCAGTGTTAAAATTAGCCAATGTGCATACTGAACGCTGACCTTAATCTTTTAGTTGTTTACTGCATAGTAGGCGAATAAAAGTGAATAAGATTTGCTAGAAATTATATTAAGCTTATTATTTCTATTATGACAATTATGGGACAAGTAAATGTACGACATATATTAGCATGTTGTACAATTACTACAAGACGAGGAAATGTACCACATATTTTTACATATGGTACAATTACCCAAAAAAATTAATTAGGTGCAGAATTGTTTTCATAAGGTTTTTATTTTGAAGCGACTAATTTAGCAGCGGTGTTCAGAACCTGAAAATTTCGGTTTATTATCAATTTTATATGAATCCATAAAGTTTAATAATATTAATCCAATCCATTTTTTTGGAATGTTGTTTGAAAATAAAATTCATTGAAATATGTGTTGTTTTTACAAATACGCATATAATATCAAATAAGTACATATTTAAATAAACCCTAACTAATTGTAAAAGTTACGTATATGTATACAAATATATATATATATATATATATATATATATATATATATATATAATTATGAATATCTATCGAATCATATAACTTCAACATATTATGGATTAATTAAATTTACGATTAATTAAATCGAACACAAATCATATATTTTTATTAAATCTGAAATTCGATAATTATTTTTCGAAGTATATTTGAATCATGTCGTTAGTTTTTTGAATGATACTGAATTATTTGAATATTTAGAAAATTATTGAGTAGTTATAATGTGTTGAGCGCTGTAGGTTTATATACCTACCCTGTGATGTGCTTTCTGATAAATATTATTATGTTTAGATTGAACAAAGAATTATAAAAATGTTATTTTAAAGTATATGTGTTTTCGATTTAGGCTTTAAGTTTGCAAGATTATATATATATATATATATATATATATATAATCTGTATGTAATTATCTATATAGTTATAAAAATATAAATAATTATATTTATTTTTATTAGGATAAAGTTGTTGATGTACATAAGTGTTAGCAAATTAAGTTAGTCAAAATATATTGTAGTACTATAACACATTCTTATATAAGCGACAGGACATACTTATATAAGTGTATATATACATATATATATATATATATATATATATATATTTATATTTATATATATATATATATATATATATATTTGTAAAAGTATGCATTATAACATAAAACAATATATTTAAAATAAAAATATTATATTAACTCCTTCTACGGTTGAGGGTTTTATTTAACATTATTTGAGCTTATTTAACTATTTGTTATTGGTGCATGTTTTTGGGCATAGTATATTTTATAAGTTACGAATTTATCCGTACAATGCCCTATTTTATTTAAGTATTCTTTATAATTCTAGTAGTTGTTTTCTTCTGTATGTTTTATGTTCAACTTTCTTTATGTTTATATGATTAGGTATAAAGAACCTGGGACGATCAGATATGTTAATTTTATCAAAAATGTATTTGTTATTTTTGTTTATAATGATTTTTAATATTTTGAATAGAGACAATACTGAAGCAGTTAGGAAGATTGGATGAAACCTAGATATCTGCTTTTGTTTTATAGAATGGATTCAAGTAGGCCAAAGAAAGCTATTTTAGGAAATTTTGAAGATTGATTTCAGAAATATTGGATTGCCAAACCTACATATAGGGCAAAAGATTAATACATGATTTTACCTAGGTAATACAAACCGTAAGAAATCAATATTGCACCAAGAGGAAGAAGAATCCCCTTAAGGTATGTTGATGACCTTGTGGTTTTATAGAAGACTAATTTTCAATCGCATGTTATGATAGTCTAAAGAGTTAATTTGTAATTTATAAGTTATGGCAAATCAAAACTGATGAATGTATCCAAAAGTAACTATTTGAATGTCTTCACTTATTGGGTATGTATATTTGTGTATTGGGCATGTGCATTTATTTACATTTAGTCCTGATAATATAGCTCATAAAATTTTAAACTTTCTCAAAATATATTGATATCTTTAACGGTTAAAGTTATTGCTAGTAGAAGTAAACAGCACGATTTTAAGCTATCACTTAATATTAAACTTTAGCTAATATTTCATAATTCCTTAAAGCTTTCCATCATACATAAGTTTATGGATTATAGTCGACAATTAGTAGAATCATTTTGATAAACTTTTAAAAATCTGAACTGTTCAAAAACTAATACACCAAATGAGTATCAAAATATTTATTTGATGTTATTAAAAGGAAACAAATTTGTCATAATTAACAGTTAAAAACTTTATTTTTGGTATTTTATGAATTACTTATGACATCTTATTTTTTGGAATTTTATAAACTATTTACTAGGTCTCATTTTTTGGAATTTCATACATTATTTACTAGATCTATTATTTATCAAGATTTCACGTTTAAAACTGTTTTTAGAATTCAAAAAGGTCCCAACATTTGTCAAAATTCAAAATACCAGTTATCTTTAAGTTGTTGTGAAAAAGATTTTTTCTGAAAAGTAACTTGTTCACTACTTGCTATTTACTATATGAAAATTTTGCTGAAAACCTATAAAAAATAACATGAAATAGAGCTCTGTAATAAAACGCACATTCAAATTTTTATTATGATTTATTACAGAAAAATATACATATAAAAACGTATAGTGATCAAAATAATCAAATCGTAAGAAATATTAGAAAAAAATTAAAAAATTAAAAATTAAACCGTGTACTGAAACTTCATTATTTAAATTTAATCACAGCATATTTTTTAAACAAAACATAGTAGCATATAATATAAAAAATACATTTATATAACACATTAAGTTTAAAAAATAAAAGAAAGCAAACTACAAAACAAAGTTTAAATTTTTCAAAATCAAAAACCGTAGAATAAGTATCAATTATAAGAATTTTTTTATTGCTTTTTTAATATTTTTATATAACTTACATGTAATAATACATTTCTTTATCATAGAAACTTTTTATACATGCTATTATTATCTATATGTAAAAGATTGTGCAAAAATATTTGAGTAAATTTTCAAATCAAAATAATACGAAACTTATAATCAAGCGGTTAATGTAATTTTTTTTTTTGTTCTTTTTCGACATTATTATCTTAACTGTTTTTAAGACTTAGTTTGTGTTTCTCAATCTCCAAAATAATTTATCACCATGAAATATCTCTTATCATATATTTTTAAACTTAATTCTATAGGTACAGTTGATTATGATCCAATTTGGTTTATGAATAGCATCACTCCAAAGGAAATTTTAGCTGTTTTCATGATATTGCATTTGTTTTTATCTTCTATTTTGGTGGTGGAATGTTTCTTATATGATGAGTTTTTTTTTATCTAAACTTAAATAAATGTTTTAAAAATTCAGATATATTTAAGAGACTTAAGCCTTGGTGGTTGTTGAGTCAGCGGCCTCTTCTTGGGGTTTTGGCAACTCTGGGTATTCGAGTTTAGCACCATCTTCACATACGAATTTGGGGCAGCATCCAGGGAATGGGGCGGTTTTGTTGGTCTTTTCTGTAAATCATTGGCTATGATTAGTGAAACTTCATCGGATAAAAAAATTATATATATATATATATATTATATATATATATATATATTAGGGTGGTCCTTAAAATGGTCATTTTCGAATTTCTTTGCTCCCAGGGGCTCAAATGGTTCCAAATAGATAAAAAACAATTCTCTGAAAGTTTTAGCTCTTAATATTAACGTTTAGATAGAGCGCAATTCGATCAAAGTTTGTATGGAAAGAGCATGAAAAAAATTTTGAAAATTTAAAAAAAATGTTTTAGGTATAACTTAGTGACAAATGAATGAGTTTTATTCATTCATTTGTTCGCTAAATTACATCTAAAAAACATTTTTAAAATTTTTGAAAATTTTTCCATGCTATTTCCATACAAAACTTTGATTGAATTGCGCTCTATCTAAACGTTAATATTAAGAGCTAAAACTTTCAGAGAATTATTTTTTATCTATTTGGAACCATTTGAGCCCCTGGGAGCAAGGAAATTCGAAAATGACCATTTTAAGGACCACCCTAATATATATATATATATATATACAATATATAATATGTATGCAATATTAGCATAGGTTAATATACTACAAAGTTTGACGAAAAATTATAAAATTTTAGGTTTCACTAAATTGTACAGAACTTCAATAAATTTGAATAAAATATATCTAGCATGTCGAGTAAATAAATAGCATAAAAATCAAGTTGAAAATTACCGATAACTTGTTATTTATTTTATTGTATTATACAATTTTCTAAATATTTTTCAACTTAAACTCAATCTTATAATTTATCGTCAAACTTTGCGTTACATTTTTGAACATATATCTTTTCATAAAAGAAACAAAAGTATTTTGTAAAACTTATTCGGTTATTCCACATATAGAGCACAATGATAAAATAGGATATATAAAAGCTCTTTGGAATCAGTGAAATATTTTAAGTATATAAACTGTTTTGAAAAATAATGTAATAAATCAATGTTTCGAAAAACTTTGTACCAAATTATAGCACTTTTCAATTGATGTAGATATCTAGCAATGCACTTTTGAGTTGTGATTTTTATTGGCTTATACAGCAATCAAAAAATCGTTTAATTAAAAAAAAAAATAAAAACAATTAAAAATTAATGAAATTAAAAATTTAAAAAATGCAGATTTTTTGAAAATCATGTTACAGAGCTATCAAGTTCTATGTTTTACATCTATCTATCTGACTAGCCACGTAAAATGGGTCAAAATACTTACTAATTTCGTAAATTTTTTTTGTTGTTAATTCTTCAATCATTATATTTTTTTTTCTTACCAGTGTCCAGTTTGCACTTGGGGTTGGCCAAAGGCAATGGTCCGCAGTCTTCAACCAATTCGAGTAGAGCAGGGCTTTCTTCGGTTACGACGCAGGTGGATTTGCCGCAGAATGGTGCCAAGTCCCAGGACTTGCCGGGCTCAACGGTGGCGCAACGGGTGCTGGCGAAGCACATGCCGGGGAAATCTGCAAGGGTAAAGGTAGGAATAGTTAATAATTTTTATTTTTATTTTTTTATTACATTTTTCTATTTTGATCGATAATTTGGGTACATCAAATTACTAACTAAAAGTAATAAAATTATGAATAGAATACTGCAACTTCAAGTGGTATTATGCCTTGATTCAAGTTACATGAACTTCCCGATATGTGTAAACAATCGAATTAATCAATAATAAACAAAATAATTTATGAATGATTTATGAGTATTCCAAGTGGATTTATTGCTCATTATTAAAAATCGAACACGTGTCTAATACAAATAAGTGTTTTCTAAAATCAAGTGTTCAAAACTCTATAGTTTTTTATAATTGTACTAGTTTCCGTATGATTTATAATGATTTAGTAAGTTTATTAAGACCAGGTACTATATCGCCAAACCAAGTAAAATGTCTAATTTTAACAAACGTATTTTTCAAATTTTGATAAATTTTTTAAGTTGACTTGTTGTACGATCATAATATTTTATTATGGTCTTTAAGACCATGATATCTACCGTCAACGAAAGTTTCATAAAAATCGTCAAAAAAATTTTTTTTTACAAGAAAACGGCTTGGTCGATCTTTACCTATGTAAAACTAATCAGCATCATTCCCAACCAATATCTTTCGACCAATTTTTGATTTTTTGCAAATTACAAAGAAACGGCTCGACCGATCGTCGCGCAAAACTGACAAACGATGGTCCTCGTCAAGATACATCGGATGGCATTTAAATTTTAAAAATAGATCTAGCCGTTTTTTGAAAACGTCGATTTACGTTAAAAAAATCTGTTTACGCATACGCACATACACATACTTTTTCCAAATTTGGTCTCATTCGATTCAGAATGACTTGAAACGTCGAGAAAACATAAAATTAACCAGTCGGATTTTTTCATGAAAACATAAATTTCTCCTTAGGAAAGTTAATAATGACTTGCGAAATCGTCTATAAATTATTTTGTTCTGCCAATTTGCCTTAGATGGTAATTATAAAAGTGTATTATTTAGTAAATAACATTTTACGGATCAGAAATGCACTTGGCGTTTACTCAAATGATAATATCGAGATAATTGTCGCCTTTTATTATTTTAAATATTTTTCAAAACTGGTTATAATTATTTCATTAATTCATTTTTCGAAATGATACGCAAACCACTAATCTTTATGTAACATTATAACTATGCCTAAAAACCGTTATACCGTCTAATTTTTCGGCAGTCTTAACACGGGTATTCACCTTAAAAGTATCGGTATTTTTGATATCGAAACATAAGCGTTAATTGATACAAGCCACTTGATTTTCAATTTCTGGGAACCATTTAAATTGTAAATCCCATTATCGCTAGAAACAAATGTCTCTTTAGGTCATTCTTTTGTCTGAACAAGTTTCAAATTATTATCTCGAATAGTCAAAGGGCTTCATATCGTGCCTCAACACTTTAGACTAATATTTGTTATTCAAACTATTGATCATTAAAAACTAATTAATATTTAAAACAAATTTTTATTTTTTTATTTTATTATCATCCTAAATAGGTTCATAAATTTTATTGCTTAATAAACAATGTTATTAAGCAATTTTTAAGCACTTCACATTTTATAATAGTAATGGAGAGTCATATTAATATCGTTTACTTTTCGTCATCAACAATCTCAATTGTTACAATAAAAATTACATAATAAAATCAGTTAATAAAAAAGCGTAATTAAACATAGCTTACGTACCGCAACTGTGAAACAATTCGAATTGAGCAATAAAATTTTAGTGTTTCTACTATTCACATTCTGATTAAATCTGCATTTAATTCCGCAGTTTAAGGCTTTGCAAAATCCTCATTAAACTACTTTAGATAAATTGCGATAAAAAGCGAATTTGATTGCGCCGATGGTGACATAACAAAGATAATGAACGATAAGTTTGGAAAGTTTTGTAATAAATATTATTACATAAAATTTCAGAGGGTAATAAAATATTGACATTTAAAAATATATGTCAGAGAAGATATTAACACGCTGTGATTATATAAGTAAATGTTCGTGTACTAAGTATGGAAATAGTTCCGTACCCAACTTGCAAATACAAATATAAACGTTTTTGGACATAAAACAGGTATATTAGAAATGTCACAAGTTTTATGTATAATATTTGAAAAATCTTTTCAAATGGAATATTAAAGACAAATAATTGTATCTCTATATAGACACATATCTATGAACTTAAACATACTCATATGATTAATGTGATTTATATCTTTTACCAAAATGATCCAACAGATTGACATATATAAATATGAAAAAAAAATTCTAAAATAATTGAGTGTGTCATTGTTATTAAATTTTATTCAAAATTTCACTATTATTGCCAATTGCATATTTGCATGTATGTAGTTGCTTTGTTGTATTTCTTATAATTTGTCACAAATTTCACATTTCACAGTTTATATTTTTAGCCATTTTCCTATATTTTTGAACAAACACGACATTTTTAATTAATTTGCATTTGCAGTACGAGAAGTTTTTGTCAATTTACAATATTTTCGGGTAGTTTTCAACATTTTTCACATACCAATATTGACAAATTTGTCAAATATTAAAATTGAAAAACGTATTATTGAAAATACTCATTTATTGTTTCGAATTCTATGTATATTAGGATTTGAATTGTATTTTTGTGTGATTATGATCATTGAAAGTAGGTCAGTTTGCATTATTGTAGACATGACAATTGTTACAAATATTGAAATGATTTTTATTCATTTTTAACCATCCATATATAAACAAATATATATATATATATATAAATATATATATATATATAAACTATAAAAAAATTGAACAGCTTAAACTACATTAAAACTATACCTCTTAATAATATGAATAGAAGGAAATAGTGCAAATTAGGGTTTATACAATAACCAACATTTTAGAAAACCAGTAATCAAATAGTATTTTCTTCCAAAAAACAGATTTAACCGGGTTTCGAGTTTTCATAAAAAAATATTAGCTCGAAAAAACAACGAACACAAAATTTCGAGTATGAAAACAGTTTTTGACTCAAATTATTTACTGTTCTATTTCACTGATATTTTCTCATCCAGTAAAGCAAAACATATTTGAGCAGGATTAAATTACCTTAAAAAAAATTATTTGTTATTTATATCCATGATTTATATAGATAAAATTAGGGCGTAAATACTTTTACTGTTATTTACTGTTCTATTTCGATGATATTTTTTTATCCAGTAAAACAAAACATATTTGAGCAGGAATAAATTACCTTAAAAAAATTATTTGTTATTTATATCCATAATTTATATAGATAAAATGAGGGCGTCAATACTTTTATTGTTATTTACTGTTCTATTTCGCTGATATTTTTTTATCCAGTAAAACAAAACATATTTGAGCAGGATTAAATTACCTTAAAGAATTTAATTTGTTATTTATATACATAATTTCTATAGATAAAATGAGGGTGTAAATACTTTTACGAACAAACGAAGGACGAGTATCGGTTTGCAACATTGTTTTCATCCATCTGGCACCACTGGCTTCATTTGCTATTATTAATTTTTTCAATGTTATCTATACACTATAACCGATATTTTCAACTAAAAAAACAGTTTTCGAATTACATAATTTTCTCTTCCTTACTTCGCCGGTTTTAAAAACCGACAAACCTTTGCGCAAAGGGTTTTTCAACTGTAAAAGTTTGACGAGATTACAAGTTTTTATGTGAGATTTACATAGTAAAACATATTTCCATCTTTATATATATTTTTTTCCAAAGTTTGATTCATTTTGATAATATATAATAATTGTACAACACTATTCTATGTATCATACACCAGTTCGGGCTTTATTCCTCGTGCACTGGGACGTGTCTCTGTGTCTCAGGTAAGATGTATGGCCGAGTCTTATTCGCAACTCGGCGAAAGTTTCTTGCATAAAACATTTTTATTATTATTGCTAAACGGGTTTCATGACGTAAATCATTATTTCAGTTCGAATGTATTAGTACCTACTCATATTCATCATGGTAAATGTGGGTGTATGAGTCGAGTGAAATTCATCATATGGTATGGGATGAAATGAAGTAAAATTATAGAGTAATAAAATTTAAATTAATTTATTTAATAGTGCATTTTCACCTATTACAAGAAATTTTATTCACTTTTAGTTGTAAATTTATTTGGCGTTTGTCTGTTTTCGTTGTGTTTTTAAATTATAGTGACATTTATTCGTAATATTGTCTAATAATGCGTTTTAAATTAAGGTGATATTTGTTTAAACATTCGGCAATTTAATAAGTATTGTTTTATATAAGCATGCTTATTTTATATATCTTTTTAAGATATTTGATGGGTATTTGTAATTTCATTATCAAGTAATTGTAAAGATTTAATTTAAATCTAATACTTTATAAAAACCGGGACAAAAAGTGTAAATCCGGAATAAATATTGCTTTTAGAAAAACACGGGACACAAGGTGAAATCCGTGGTAATATTATACAACTTAAAAAGAAAATGAAAATTACATATTTGTATCAAATAGTACAGATGCAATACACCAATTAATACAGAACACAGAATTAAAATATTTAAATATTAAAAAAAAACATGTTCTGAAAGATTCAATTTTGTTATCATTATAAAATAATTGTTTTTCTTTAATTTCGCTCAAAAAGTAGCCCTATCTTATACAACTTACAAATATTATACTTATTTTATTATTATGTTTAGATCGTTCATTATTTTTTAATTTATTGTTTTATTTATTAATTACATATATCAAAAATATTTAAATTTCAAACCCAAGTTCTTACTAATTGCATTGCCTAAAATTTTAATAAAATATAATAAATAAGAAAATCGTTGATAGATTTATAGCTGCATTAATTCATTTCATATCTAGAAATATCCCAAAGAGCTATTGAGATAATTTATTCATATTTGTTTGTTATGATATTTATGGTAAACCAATATTTTTTCAAACCATTTGAAAGTAGCAAATTTCACTTTGAAGCATTGTGTATTGAAAATTTCTCCTCTATAAATAATTAATATTTATGCAAATTTTATAAATCAGCTTATCTATAATATCTCTTTATTGTTTGGGTGTTATATTTGCACTTTCACCTTGTAACAGGTAACGGATTTACACATGAATAAATACTCTCTGTATTTATAAATAAAAATACCGAAAGAAAAACTCTTCTACTTAGCAAGTACATTTATGTACAAATATATACTAATCAATAAAATATTCGAAATATGCACAAATCTATTAATTGAAAGTAGTTCAACCATTTTACATCGGCCGTTCACTTCGAGATCTCTATGGATAGAGATGTGAATATATTATTAATATGAATTTATTTTCTTGCTTATACAGGTTTTTTGTATAACTAGAAATTTATAATTATGCAAATTAATTCTTTCTACTTGTCAATTATTCAAGATCAAAGACCAGTATAAAATTTGAAACATTTATTTTAAATCTGTTATCGATATTGATTTGTGCACAGTGTATATGAATATGGACACGTTTGAAAAACGAGTTTCAGAGATATTTTGTAATAAATTTAACTGTAACTAGTATATATATATATATATATATATATACATATATATATATATATATATATATATATATATATACACGATATACGAGTTTATGAGAGTAAATAAAATCATTCGATCAAATAATTTCTCTAATATCGCTTCCATATTCCGAGTTGATCAATATTAATCAATAAATCAATATTAATTCTAACCTAATTCAATTAATTAATTACCTGCTCAACTAATTTATATATAGCTAAAACTATGGGTACAAAGTTTTTTTTTGTAGAATAAAAATTCATATAAGAAATTAAGAAAAATTTGTAGATGAAAATTCCTTTTTTTAATATTTATATAAATATTAATATACTAATGTAACGAACGTATGTTGAATAACTACTACAATTATTCTATCATCCGATTCGGAAAATTAAAAATGAAAAAAAAAAATGGACAATATATTTTTTTAAAAAATATATGCATCAATTTCAAATTTTTACTCTCATCATTTAAAAGCGTTCATATTTGTACATGCCCATGCTCGATGAAAATGTAAACAGAATTTTACTTCAAATTTATATGGAAAGCTTGTTGTTTGTATATAGTGCAAGCAATTAAATTAAAAGACTACTTCATTTGTAGCCAAAACTAATTAAAAATTTAATAAGATGTGTAGAGGAATGCTTTTTCCTTTACGGTCTCATATATTTCAAATATATGAATAATATACATATCTCGTATGTCTACTTGAAATAATATTTCAGTAAACATAATTTTATTATTATTAATTATTATTCACTATTCACATCTTAATAAAATTGGATAAAATTTACTCTGGAAATTTCTTTTTCATATCAAGAAATATCCTACAAACCCTAGATCATTTGATGCAATTTCCAAAGGCATGTGTTCTCTAATATAAAAACCTCAATTAAAAACAAATCTATTTTACACTAAATAATATTTTTCACGTATTTTAGCAACAATTGTATATACTTCCATATTATATTTAAACAGATTAAGGAACTTTTGTGTTATTCACATATTCGGCACTCCTTCGGCTAACGGTTCAAATAATTAACAGTCCGCTAAATGTCTATTGTTAATACCATACCAAATTGATTTTTTTCTAAATTCTACTATTATGTACAAATTCACGTATTATTACCGAAATTATCATAGGCTATACATGTTTCTAGTGAATGTATTCAATATACATACAGACAATTCATAATTGTGCTAACCACAATCTTGACGTTTTCCTAAGAACACGATCATGAGGTAATCTGCATTACGTTACACACAACGATTTTGTCCAAGGTGAAAATAATTTTTTTTTGTAAAAATACAAGGATTTTGCCATTGTAGTCGACAGATTCAGATTGTTTGAATATATGTACACTTCATACATTTATATCAATATTGATAAAGAGTTGTACAGGTAATTATATAATGACTGTGAGAAATCGGAGTAAAAATACAGTTAAAATTATAGTTAAAAATAGATTATGTAAATGGAAGAAAAATTTGAAAAACCACTATTGTCATACTTTGGAAATACCTTAGACAGATCACTAATTATTATAATGCATTAATTTGAACAATAGTTCACACAGTACGGTTTTTTTCACATAGTTGTATATGTTTGTCGCGTTGGAATAACTTATTGAGTTTTACTTTGTTACATTATTAAAAATTTCTTCCTTTCCTTTCTTTTAAAGTCAATTATTGACAATTTTCTGCCATAATTGTGCATCTATGAAATACTATGTTCAAAATAAATTAAATATATTTTTAATCTTATACATATATTATCTGTTCATAAGAGTGGGTGAAATTCTACTTCATATTTTTATTCAAGAAACTTTGTCTAAGAAACCATAGGTCTAGAGAAAATTTCGAGACAGTGAGCTTTTCAATAAAAAATTTTCTACATTTATTTTAATATCAAATTACAAGAATTTCATGTTTTCTCGTTCTGGAGTTTATCGAATTAGTGTATGAATGATTATAGCAATGACATCCAAAACGAAATTTGTAAAATATTAGAGGCCTGTGAAAAGTGGTGTGATTATAAAAATTAACGCTTAGCAAGTTAGATTTGACGGCCTGCAAAATTTTTGAATTTTTTTTTATGGAAATTATGCTATTTCCATACAAAACTTTGATTAAATTGCGCTCTATCTAAAAGACAATTTTAAGAGCTAGAACTTTAAAATAATTGTTTTATCAATTTGAAAACATTTGAGCCCTTGGGAGCAAGGAAATTCGAAAATGTCCATATTAAGTATCACCCTAATATATATATATATATATATATATATATATATATATATAAACTTGTTCGGGATAGCAATGTACACCTGTGGGCACCTATGCACGTATGTCATATAAAGTTCGGTTTATTGCAGCATGAAAACTTAATAAGATCTTAAAGCTCATGCGAAAGGGAAGCTCAGGGTTGTGACAATATTTGAATTTTATCATCATTTGTAAAACTTATTGAAGCAATGTATATTGTATTAATAATGAATGCACGATGATGAGTTTCTTTTCCATGTTTTGTTTAATAATTTTTTATAATTCCAGCAAATTTAACTTTCAAGAAATTCATTTTAGCAATTATTTTACAAAATGCATAAGCTGTGCTTAAAGCTCTGGGTTTAGATATTTTAATCAATTATTTAAATGTTATCTTTATCCGAATAATTTTTAATTATTGATTAATATGAAATTTGGTATATTCGGTTTGGTAAAATTTGGTTTTGTGAATTCTATTTTCATCTTCGTTTTCAATCTTATCGGAATTTCGACTTTCATAGGCTTCTTGAGAAAATTTATTTTTCGAAGTATTGAAATTCTGCTTATAATTGGGGTATGTGATATGGTATTCAATGTACTTTCAAAAGTGAATTCTTCTATAATATATTATAAAATATCTACAATGTGACTTTCAATCTAAATTATAAAACCAAATTGGCATGATTTATATGTCACGCGAACACAACCCTGATTTACTGAGGTACTTGAAATTGCTTCGAAATTTATAGCTGGCGGCAAATAATATATATGGTATATTTTTTACCTGTCTAAGGCATGCTTTTAAAAGTTTATAAAAATTTAAAAAGCTTCTTCGAAATAACCTTTATGAGAACATACACAATAAATTCGCAAAAGCAGAGGATCATCAGTTGTACTTATATTTATTTAACTATATCAGAACGATTTATAAGGTACAAAGCCTTTTTCATAGCATTAGTCACACTCAATTATTGCATAAACAAAAGAATAAATTAATTCGCTCAATGTTAAATTAACTATCAATCTTGCATATTAAGTACTCTTACAAATTGCTACACATTGTTATGTTTTGCATTTGCATTTACCTACAGAAATTATACTAACCAACACATAAACATGAGCATATATATATATATATATATATGTATATATATATATATATATATATATATATATATATATATATATATATATATATATATATATATATATATATATATGTATATATATATATATATATATATATATATATATATATATATATATATTACAATCGCGATTATTGTTTGAAAATATGTGCGTGTATGCACTGCTAATTAATTATAAATGTAAAAATATGTAACAAGGCTAACAAATAAATAATATAAAGACCTTCAGTAATACATTAGAAATAATTATACAATTCAAATTTAATTGTGTACAAAATAAAATTCCAACGCCCTCACATATCTCAAATCTCATGCATAATTTTTTGATATATATCTATGAATATAAAACATGCAGACGGACTAAAATACACAAATTAGTTGTGTCAAAACCGATTAAAAATAAAAAGAACTCAACTGACGTGCCAACTGAATTTAAACTAAAGACCTATTTAGGATTATAATTGTGAATGAACCAAATTATTGTGATACCCAAAATGGCGTTGAATATTATATTTATGTCGCTGATAATACCACATTTATCTCATAAACTGTTTGAGTATTTTAATCATTTTTGACTTTACAGGACTAAGCGCAATAATGGTAATTCACTTTTGAAGTTTTAAATTACGGTACGGAAAGTTTTAGTAATTTGCGTATCACAAATATTCATTGAGAAGTAAATATATATTTCTCATAGTGTTCATATTTAAAAACTGTTTGTCCAATTTTGGTAACGAATCCAAAACACAATCATACTTCAAAATATAAACTTAATAAGTTAAGTGCCTACTTACCACATTTGGAAACTTTTCGTACTCATAAATTTTATAATAAAGGCATTACAAAGACAGTATATTCTATTTTGTATATACGGATACGTATGTATCCATGTGTAGACATATGTCATGTGTTTTAAAATTGAATATCAAGTATGACTAAGTATTGCAAAACCATCGTCTCTTGATAATGATCCCGTCAATACTTGTTTAAGCTGTGCTTTTGTAACTTCTATCGCTGGAGCGTATAATTATGTATAATCTATATTACATTCATTATTATATTCGAAGGTTTTATTACTCATATATGTTTCCACATATGAAGTTCTTTCTATGATTTTAAAGGAAGCTGTTGCGAAGTAATTTCTTATTATAAGTCTTATGGGTTGATTTAGTTATTTATTTAGTATTTTTTTCCCTTTTTACTTTACTGTATTAGGTCATTGATAGCTTTTGAATACGGATTGTTAGGAGAAAATTTTAAATTAGCTCTTTTGAAAAGCAACGATCTATCTGCAATGCGACAGTAAAAAAATTCACTCGTTTCACAGCACTTTTCAAAAATTTCAAAGCCTGAAAAGTGCTGTGAAACGAGTGAATTTTTTTTCCCAAAAAAATCACAACTCAGTTGATAACCAAGTTTTCCATCCGCGAAAATCAGATATAGTATAGCGAAAAAAGATATAGAACTTTTCGGAAAAAAAAACCAATATTGGCCGGTATTTTAAAACTATAGTCTAGAGTGGAGACAATACTATCTATGAGGTCTAAGGTTTTCAAATTTGACTCACACAAAAAATGATTCTGAAGGTGGCTTTGGGGTCCAGTAAACTCCAGGTGTACGAGAAGGGTTGAATTTAGATTCCTCAACTTTTATAGTTGGTCCAGTTTTAAAAATATCTAATACTCTTCATAAGAGTCTATATATTGTATACAATACTTTTGAGTTAGATTATTTTCGGAATAAACTATTTTTCTTTAAATTGCATTTGAATTTTTATTCTATTAATACATCATGTATTTTATTAATATTGATTTTTAAAAAATCGATTTTTAATTATGTTTTTGAAAATCTGGAAAAAGTCAAATAGTAATTTAAACATTTGGAACAATCTAAATTTATATCCGCAAAAAGTTGGTATTATTTTGAAAAAATTAGTTTAATAGATATTTGTATTATTGAATACAGAAGCATATAATACCTTTTAAACATTTTTCAAAACCGCCAAATAAATTATTAATATAATAATTGTGTAGTGAAATATACATAGGAAAATAAATTACTAATAACATCAAAATATACAGTAGACGTTCATAATTATTTTTGGACATTTTATCTTAGCTGATTTTTTCCAAATATATCCAGTATTGTCAAAGATATGCGCAATTTGTAAGTACTAACTACTTACGTAAATATAAAATTTACAACTTTTATTTACATTTATTTTGACTTACAATTTCTTGTAATTTTTTTTGCTCTTTTGCTAGAATATTGTAAAATATTGTAGTGTACATATGATAGTCTCACTCACAAAAATATTTAAACTATAGTATTGTTCAATAAAAATTCATAAAATTTACAACTTTTATTTACTTTTATTTTGACTTACAATTTCTTGTAAATTTTTCTTTTGCTATTTTGCTATAATATTGTAAAATATTGTAGTATACATATGAAAGACTCACTCACAAAAAATATTTAAACAATAATATTGTTCCTAAATTTAGTAAGTTATTTAAATGCATTATTTGAGTTTGCACAATTTGTATGATTTTTTCATTATATGAATATGAAAAAAATAATTGAAAAATCTATGCTCTATATTACATACAAAAAACAAAACATTTTTTGTACTGCGTACTTTAATTATATATTATATTATAATAGCTCATATATAAATATATATTTGACTTACTTTTGAAACTTTAGATTTTTTGTTTAACGTTAAAAATAGTAGCAATAAGAAGCAATAGATTATTAAATATTATGTACGTTTCAACACCGTATGTGTGTCATCAATGATGACATCAATGATGGCTTATCATTCAGCATGTTTAACAAATTCAAAGCAGAAAAGTCACAACATACAGATTTTAAGATAATGTTTCATAAAAAACAATAAAATAAAATATCAATATCAATCCCAATAGTAATAAAGTGAATTATTTAAATTATCTAATAAGCCACGTGACTGACGAATTGTAAAAAGAACGTCAAAAAAATATATCACTGAGCATTACTTTGTTAAGTAACCTTTGTAATATAATTTTTATAATATTTTTTTCATTTTCATGAATGTTTTCACACAGTAAAAAAATGAACTAATGAAAAACCTCTGACAGCATTTTCACTGAAATACAATACTTTATTTTAATATACTTTATGAATAAGCATTTCCCCAACGCTAACTTTTGTTGCGTTGCAGGTATTTTATTATTTTGGCGCATACGTAGTTAAAACGCAGCATTGTAATTATAACTGGAATATTTCGCAAAGTACATAGTATCGTAAAAAACTTGCATTAACATTAATTAGCACTTCCGAAGGTTAATTTTCGAGCTGAATTTTAAAATACGTACGAGGCAGAGAGGTTTGAGGTACAGTTTAATAATTTCGCACGTAAGCGACCGGCTCGGTCGTCGTGTTGCTGAAATATTCCACACAAATCTCCGCTCAACGGGGCAAAGTTTCGATAAATTCGGTAGCCGTCAGAAATAATTAGATTTCACCGCATGAACTAATGCGGCGTTTGAATAGTTAATTGAGGAGGATGGTAATAATTTATGAAACAAAATATCGCTGGAGAATTTGTAATTTTCGAAGATAAAGTTCGTAAACCTTACAAATTTACGAGCAATTTATGGAAGATATTTTGTGAAAAAATAAGACCAAGTGAGTCTATGGTAAAAAGAATAATAAGTCAATAACAAATTGCGGCTCACATACTTCTCTCAATTTTGGTCTCAAACAATTAAGAATAACTTGAAATGTCGAGAAAATATCAATTAGCACATCGAATTTTCTAGCGAAAACAAAAAAATAACTTTTCTTAAAATATATGAAATATTGTCCAAAGCACTCTATATGAGTCAAAATCGATTTTTTCAAAATTTTGTCCTTTGGGTCCATTCATGGGACACCAGAATCAATAAAAAACTGGAACATCAATAAAAAACTTATTTCTTGAGTCCAATATTTTTTTTAAAATAAAATATTCTTAAATCCATACGTTTCGGTAAGCCTTCATTAAGTGAAACTAAAATTAAAATTAAAAACTAACATATATGTAACAACTGATTTTGAAAAATTATCAAGCATAAAAAATACTTACAACTTGCAAATTCTAGGGTTAAAATCATTATAGGGCCATGTTAGTCATATATATGAATGACATAAAATATAGTATTTTTCTAGGAATTTTGTCAAAAAAAATTTTTTTCGGATACATTTTTAACTAAATCTAATGAAGTTACAGTGGCTCATGTGAAAAATTTCGGATATTAGCGTGGCGATTAACGTTTTAATATTCTTTGTAAATACGAATTTTTGCTACATTAAACTTTGTTATGCTGGAATCATTTTATTTAATTATATTCATAACTAGGCTTAAGTGGCATTTCGTCTTTAAATGCATTTCATCTTAAATTGCTTGAACTTACCGGGGCTCATGTGAAAAATTTTCGGATATTATTGTGGCGATTAACGTGTTATTGTTCTTCATGTTTTGCTACGTTAAACTTTTGGTATGTTGCAGGCATTTTATTTAGTTACATTCACGATTAGGCTTAAGTGGTATTTCGTCTTAGAATGCATTTTGTCTTAAAATGCACTTCGTTTTAAATTGCTAGAAATTCTCGATGCATATAAATAATGGACAAAATAAGATTGGAAGCTTGCTAGCTTTTTAGATAACATTACATAAAAGTTGTCGCTATGACTAAAAACTATGCAATACTATTTCCTACAGGTTGTTTTTAAACAAACTAACAATAAATTTAATTATATTATTTCAATATATAGCACAAATACACGCTTATTGAACCTAAAATGCTACACATTTTTCCAAACATTTATGGTTTTTTATAATTCAGCCACTTTTTGAAGGCTTATAGTATCTTAGAATGTTGTTTTTTTAGATCTTACAACTTTATTGCTATTATAAGTTTTAATAAAAATGCTGAAGAAACATTTAATACTTAAATACGAAAAAACGGTCAGGCAGATCTTTGCAAAGAACGATCTTCAACTCCGAAATGTATCTCCTCCAAATTTTCAAAATCGATTTTGAATTTTGTAAAACGTAGATAAAACGTTTAGCACTTTTCTACCTAGTCCTTATCGAGTTTCATCGAATATCTTTTAAATTATTAAAAACGGTTCAACCCTCGAAGGATGAAATTACGGTCACATACATGCGCACATATATACTTTTTCCAATTTTGGTCTCAAACAATTAAGAATAATTTAAAACGTCGGGAAAATATAAATTAGCACATCGGATTTTCTGACGAAAATAGGAAAAAACATCTCTTACTAAAATATTTGATGTTCAAAATTTATATTTGAATTTAAATTTTTATTAAAAATTTATTCTAAAATCCCTACGATTTGTCGATAGTCATAAGCCTTCATTCAGTGGAATTTGAAATTAAAATTAAAAACTAACATATAATATATGTAACAACTGAGTTTGTAAAAAATATTTGCAATTTGCAAATCTCAGTGGTAAAACAGAAAAAGTCCGATTAGAGACTTGGTTAATACTTAATATAATACATATGTCTACATCAAATGTATAATTATACAAAATATTTTTATATACACAATGTATGTAAGTATGTATATTATATATGTATATCAATGAAACTAGATGAAGTCCTAAAATATTTTGATACTCGCATGCAATAGGCATATTTAATTTTCATTTTATCCGTACTTAGTTGAAAATATATGCATGGAATTTAATGGATGTTTCATCATGTCAATTTATTTCAC
This sequence comes from Ctenocephalides felis, assembly GCF_003426905.1. Taxonomy (NCBI): domain Eukaryota; kingdom Metazoa; phylum Arthropoda; class Insecta; order Siphonaptera; family Pulicidae; genus Ctenocephalides; species Ctenocephalides felis. The sequence goes on along the minus strand of NW_020539725.1, from coordinate 24,883,050 downwards.
AATTTCAATATTCAGGTTTATTTCCGATTGACATTTTACATGGTACGTTATATAAGCTCGATTTAAGCTGGGAACAGACATATGTACAGTAATTCCATATTTGAACGTGTAAGAGCAGATATGTAAATGCAACACAATTTATTTGTGTGCGGTGAAATATATTTGTAATTCGTTTAATATGCTAAAGATCGGAACCAGTTTTGAAATAAGGTTAATAAAAACTGTTTCATGTTTTTGTGATACGAGACCTTTCGCTTGAGTCATATGTGCATTTACTTGCATGGAAATTAAATGCGGTTGCTGGTACACGCGAAAGCGACTCTATGCGATATAAGGAGCTTTGAGTGAAGAATTTTGCAGTAAATTTAATATAGCGTTTAAAGTTTGCAATGAATATAAAATATAAAATGGTTGTAACGTAATTTCATAAAATGCCTTATGACTCATGAGAATCATAAGAAGAATTTATTACACTGAACATAAGATATTGCTTTTTAGTTATAAATTTTCCATTATATGTTTAGGGTTTGATAAAGGATGTAATAAATGTGAAAGTCTTGTTAAATATTAATTAAATAATGCCTTATGTAAATTTTACTTCAAATTATATATTTGAATTTGCTATTTATTATAGAACTTGATATTTTATCATTTATAAACAAGGAAAATCATTCTCTTTGGAAAATCATAAACAAGTACTCACAAGGAGAACCTCAGGTTTACCCTTCTGGGATTTTGATGAAACTTTGCATGTTGATAAAGTCGATAGTCTAATTGAACAGTTAATATATTATAGGCCTATAAGAAGTGGTTTATAAAAAAAATAAAGTGTTGCTCGGAGACTGTTTTTCAATTTTTTTTTTTTGATTTTTATACTTAAACCACTTTTTGTAAACCTATAATATTTTGAACTGTTTTAACAATCAACTCAATCGCCATGCAAAATTTCATCAAAATCCTGAAAGAGCAAACCAGAGGTCCTCCTTGTCAGATATATATAGTAGTAACTGAAAAATATTTTAGGTGTTATTTACTTTTTAAATTTAGTACATAGGTACACCTTCTTTTAACAATGTCTCAATTGTGTTTGTGCACATGTTATATCAGCTTTTTAAAATATAAACTTCAGTAAAATAACGTTGCAACAAATTTGGGAACTTTGCCAACTTTCCGCCTTTGTTTACCTAATTTTATACTGCTTTTTAATAAGAAAATCAGAAGAGATACTTAATTAATTAAAAATTAATAATTTTAATATCATTATTATCATATGACCTAATTGATGACAAAATTTTGATTAAAGATCTGTAGAAGTTTTTTAAGTCCATAAATCTACCATACAAACAGGTAATTTGAAAGTAACAACAGCGATAGTCTAGGAGCTTTTTGGATCAAAATAAAAATTAATGAAGAAAGGCAATCTCTTCTACTGTGAAAGTAGGCATGAAACGGAAGTAAATTAATCATGATTTAGGTAAATAGATACAAGATTTATTTATTTAAAGCCTTATGGTTTGCTATGTTACCATTATGCCTCCGTTTGGCATAAAATAAAATTTACACAATTTGAGCATTTGTTCAATCACTATATACTTATAATATACCAAAAAACTTCATAAATATTGATAAAAACAGTAGTTAGTTAAAATATATTTCACATGCCACGTTTAATAGATGAACAGCAGTTTCATTAAGAGGAAAATCAGTGTTGATAGTCTCATTTGGTGCAAAAGTCTATTCAAATTGGCATTGTTTTCAAGAAGCTTGATGTATATTTCAACCAACATAGCAACATTATTAGGCAAATGACCAAAAATCGCATCGAAGAACATTTGTCAATTAAAAGTAGAATATTTTTTACAAAGTCCTTACCGAATGTTTAACATTTTATAAAAAAAAAAATTGAAAATTATACTTCAATATTCCTTCAATTTACTTTTACTAGCTAAATAATAGTGTTATTTTGTGAGATTTAAATTTTTTTTTTAATAAATACCTCTTAAGACATCAGCTGGGATAAGACGTTTGTAAACTTTAACCACTTCTTCCTCAGCTTTTTCTTCGGCAAAGACGGCGCCGAAGACAGCCAAAGACACTAAGACAAAAGCTGTGTATTTCATTTTCTTAAATTATTTTTTATGTTATCTTTTAGAAAAAAAAGTGTGTGTGTTTTTTTCGAAAAACCACGAAACGTGTAACACGAGTGACTGAACGTAACTGAGTTTTGAAGTTAATTTGCGCAACGTTTATATAGTGGGGCGTCCCGGCGGCTTGTGCAGGTACTAAAATTTATGTTTTATGTATGCGAATGTGTGTTTCCGTGGCGAATGTGTTTAACTCTCGATGTGTTTGTGGGTTTTCGTGTGTGTTTGTTTGCATCTGTACGGTTGGCCGAGTATATGAAATTTGAAATTTACGGAGAAGTACATAGACTAAGAGTCGATATATATTTTATTTACAAGTATCTCGTTTGGGAACTTCTCAGTGAAAAAATATTTGGTCAATCACCTTTTCTTTCAATCAGGTTTCAAATTTTACATGAGCCAAAAGTAGTTCTATTGTATTTGGTGTAATATTAACGTAGCATTTATGTCACGGGGCCAATCTTGAGCCAATGTAATTCTGATGTACTTTAGAAAATGTTGTGGCAAGGACATGTTAAGAAGAACTTTCCGTACAAAATATTGACAAAAGCCATGGGGTTAATGTGCAGTCAAGTGTATTTCTCAGATTGACACATAGAAAACCTAACTTAAAAACCGCACAAATGACAAAAAACAATGTTAGATAGCAGGGTCATTCTAACACAGCTCAATAACATATGAGTGACGTTGCAGTTCATGTGCAAAACGCCTGAATACACAGCAAATACATGACATTTTGACATTATCAGTATGATTCTGTAGCATAATGTATGTAAGTTGGAACGTAGCAGGGCCTTGCCATAACATTTTTCTGTTATGCGGCAGAATCGATTTCTTAGTTTTTCCACAAAGTAGGATAACAATGAAAGTTAGCTTCATAAAATTATTTGCTTTGCAAGAATACAAGGAACTTTACGGTTACTAGTATTTCTATACTAATAACTTCTTTCATCACAAATAATAATCTGTCTTATTTGTTAAACGCTGGATTTGAATTTACCTGTTACTTTAAAATGACAGAAAGTTTTAGAAACCATAAATTGAAGGCTATTAAATAACATAGGTTCGAGCAATTCCTGATTAAACTATTCAAAATTAGTAACAAACTTATAATATTTTAATTTCTAATTTATCCTAAATATCGACGAAATCTTGGAAGTAGAGTCATTCTGGTGTACTTAAGTCTTTTCAAAAACTATAAAAGTTTTCAACAAAAAATCATTTGCTCTCCAAAAATACAAGAATCTTGACGGTTGCTAGCAGTTTCTAGGAATATTTTTTTTATTACAAGGTATATCAAGGAATAAGAAATAAGGATCTATTTGATTTGTTACATACTCTAAATTAAATTTTAAACATAAATGTTTGTTAAAACTAGCAAACTAGTTAGTTTGCATAAAAAGCTAGTTTTCTCTTAAATACCCTTGATTGAAAGAAATTTTTATGAGAATCAATGAATCTAAAACTTTTAAAAAGGATTCTGATTAAACAAATGAAAATTTGAAGCAAAGTTGCACATTCTTTATTTATAATGTTATGTATTTGAGCAATCTCTGATTTAACTAATTAAAATTAGTAACAAATTTATTTATTAATTTCTAATTTATCATAAATATCAATAAAATCTTGAGCCAGAGTCCTTCTGGTGTAATTAAGTCTTCTCACAAATCAGGATAAATATAAAAGTTTTCTACATGAAATGTTTCTATTAATAACTTTTTTATCAAAAATCGGAACAATCTGTTTAATTCGTTAGATTATGAATCTAAATCAAAATTGAAAGAAAAGTCTGTTAGTTTTCTTCTCCATATAATCTAGTTTAGATTATTATTATTTTTTTTTTTGTAAAGGCGATTATAAAGCATGTATGTCAGCAATTTCTGATTAAACTAATAAAAATTAGAAACAAATTTACATACTGTTTATTTCTAATTTATCACAAATGCAAAATTATTAACACTTTGTTTGAACAGATTTGAAGCAATTGATGAAAGTACATTTCTCTATTTTAATAAAGTATTTTTTAACAAATAACGAACTATTTGATTTGTCACGTTTAATAAGCTTAGGCTTAATTAAATTTAGAAGGAAAAGCTTTCGCTTTAACCTCTTTCTCGTCATATACAATTTTTAAAAACTGTTTTGTAAAACTTTTAAAAAGCATGCATTTTAGCAAGTTCTGATTAAACTAATGAAAATTAGAAAAAAATTTATAGAAAGCAAATTAATTTCCAATTCATCATATTCATCAATGAATAAATATTCTGTATTAACTCTTGGATCAAACAAATTTAAAGCATAGTGGTATAAGCTCATTTCTGAATTTTTAACTTTTCTTCATTTTTCTCTTAGAGAATAACAACCGTACTAAGAATATGTATTCATTATTTCTATGAATTCTAGAGGATGGATGTTAGAAAGTATCACGACTATAACTTACTTGTCAGAAATGTGACCTTATCATATCAAACAATTCATTATTATCAAGTAAGAACATATATTAGATATCCAAGTCCAAAGGACTAGTAATTGCAAATAATTATATCCTTAGGCGTTACTAAATAAGGTGCCAAATAAATTTTCGTTGATTTGGATCATGTTATTGATCGTATCACATTGGCAACATTTCTTTTTATAATGATGAACAGAAGTAAAATCTTATGAGTATCACTAATGAACGAGTCGAACATTTCAACATCGAAGAATTTTTTAATCCTAACATAGATTTTGTATTTTTTTTAGTAATTCTAAATTCTTAATTCTCTAAATGAAATATTAACCGGCTCTACGTTTATTAGAGAAGTCCACAGAATCGTAGCAGCTCCGCAAGTTCTTGTGTGTCCTCGGTCAGTTCGTTGAATTTCGTGTACAGATTACAACATTACTTGCTGTTTATGTTTGTGACATGTTTATTTTTCTTAAGAAAAAAATCTATTGTCAGTGGAAATATGTGCAATGTCGTCCAGAATATAAATATTTAAATTGATTTTCTGAAAGAGCTTTAATAGATCTAGATCTGCTTTCTCATTATTTCATCAACTTTATTATCTAATCTAAATATAAAATTGTTAAACGAGGAATAGTTGCGTTTTGTAAATTTTTTAATATTATAGAAATTTGAATATATTATGCGTGATTAAATTAAATTAAATTTGGCACTGTTTATCATAATTAATAATAAAGCAATAGTTGTTCGTACAACGAAAATTTTATATTTAAGTATCTAGCTATCAAATTTTTCGGTAATAATTGAAAATTTTCGGTATTAAACTAAAAATTTGTGTTCTAATTTTAACGCTTAATAGGATTTTATGAGTTCTTATAAATTATTTTACTTGCTATTAATTATACAAAAGCGTAATGACCTACTCTGAATGCTTTTGTTATAATTATAATTTACGTTTTCAAATCAATATAGTATATACTACCATTATATATGTATACAATGAGATCGATTTTTCATTTTAAAAATTAGTTCTAGATATATTTCATAGATAGTAGATTGTTTTAGTAATATGTACATTTAGAGAGCCATTTTTACTTGGGACTAGAATTGTATAACTGTGCTTTTAAATTCTTCGAATAGCAAACTCTAGTACCTATATTATAATCATATAAAGTTATTATATTCAATAATAGTATTGATGAAACTCAAAATTTCAGTAATCTATAAGTAGAATCTATGCATTATGAAAACTATCAAATACTATTGACAACGATCACACTTGGAAATAAGTAATTGGTAATGAAATTTGTAAAAAAAAAACATAAATTATTAGTGAATTTAAACTTACACATATCATTATTATTATAGAACTGGTGCATATTAATTTCCTGAAATCTACTCAAAGATAGTAGTTATCGATAAATTAACAGAAAATTTCATTAGTTCATAATTAGGCATTAAAAACATGCATTAGTATCAGAAAAATTCAACAAACTCAACATTTTTAGTATATTCTAGTTGAATTAATTTCTATATGAAATATTGTTTTAAAAGCTATCAGATCTGCTAATCAATCTTGCTCACTTTCTTTCTGTCAAAAAAATAGCAAACATTTGCCAACCAAACGAATGATTCTAATATAGAACACCAATTCTCAACATGAAAATGTATCTGTCAGAGATCAGGAACCAGAATATTTGAAGTCACAAATGTGTGATAAAAAATTTATATACTACCAACTAACTTGTTTCGATATTTAATTTTAAATTTGGGCAAAATAACTAATCCCAACTGAAATACGATTGGAAACTATGTACTTATTTTTTACTATATTTGAAATGTTTCCCGTTTATTGAATTAATGGAAGAAAAAAAAATTAACTTAATTCCTACCTATACTCGGATGATCAAATGATGATGATAATGCAAAGAAATAAACATATTTCTTACAAAAATTCAATTCGGAATTCAGAGACCTAGACTTGAAAAAATACTGAAATACTGATACATTGAAACTACATCTGTACAGCTGCAACTTTGGAAAACACAAAGTATTATAAGTTCAGACACAAATTAATTACTTTGCATGTTCCTATGAACTATAAAGTTCTTTCAATACGATAGACGGTTTAGGTACTCAACTTATGAATAAACTTCTGCTGAATATACGAAACTTTAATACACAAAAAACCTCTCATAGTTAAACTTTATAAAGAGTTTTGCTTCTATGATATCACAGACCTCACAATTCGATTTAAATTTTTCATTAAATTGGTTACGAAGTAGTTTGACCTTTTCATCTCCTTATAATCTATTTTACTACTTTTTGATTTCGTTTGAATTATTTTTTATTTTAACATCAAAACAATGAAATTTTCAATATTGCAGATGAAATTGAATTAGTTTTATAATGAAGAACTCTATTGACTCTTTTATCTCAATTTATAACCTAAAATTAGGGTAGTCTCATTGTCAGAATAAAACCAACATATAATGGATTCAAAAAATAATGAGATACTTATTTTTATATTGCTTATTTTTTTGAAAATTGATTTTACATATAAAATATGTAATACATTATAAAACAAAATTCAAATAGTTACGATAAAATAATAATCTAAAATTTATTTAAGTTAAATCGGTTTAACTAATTTTTGGAGTATTAAACTTTGTAAACATATTTATCATAATTTGTACGTAAATACGTTGTATTAAATTGGTTTGCGGGCAAATATTTTGATATAAGTCTGTATATTTAATCATATTCAGTCTACAAGTTTGAAGTCCTTGAAATGAACTTTGTTCAGAATTTTATAATTATACAAATTTTGCTGTCACTATATCAATACTCTATACCCAAAATAATTCGAAATTCTTATATTCTGGTTTTAATGTACAAATTAAATAATTACGTAGTATAATCTCTAGAATTTTTGAATCATATGATTGAATTCTTTTGGTACTAGAACTAGCAGAAATAAATACTAGAATTCAAAAATACTAGAATTGCCCTAGAGTCTTGTTTACATAAAATTATAATAAATTAAAATATTTAGTTCATTAAGAGCATAATTTAGAAAGAAAGAAATTTTCATTCAATAGAGATTTTATTGGATTAAAAACACATAACTTTTGCAATTACTATGGGCGTCGAGATGATTTATTTCATGTCAGTAAAATGCTAAATTTGTTACTGTTGGTTTCAGTATTGTATAATTTTTATTAATAAACACAGATTAGTAATATACTATTGAACATGCATAGGTGATGTTACCACCATTTTTAGTATTTAGTATATTATTACACAATTAAATATAAATTAGTAAAATACTAATAAGCATCTTAGGTAATAAGAAGTCATTACCAGAAATATTTTTTACTATTAAATTTGGTTCCGATAAATTGCTTTAGGAGATAAATTTTGTCAAACCATTGGTAATATCATCGTGAAAATAATACAAGAACTGTCCATCGCTATGAAGATGAAATTATTAGAATATTACTTTCACAAAACAGAAGCCGAGTGAGCATTATGAAATTCAGATAGTTTAGAAACTATAAAATCAATCGTATCATTGCTTATTGCATTAATAAATTGAGCTAATTAAAATATTTTTCAAATCATAAAAATATCAAAAACTAAGAATATTTTTAAACGTTATACAAATGAAATCACTTTTGTTTGATCAGATTCTGATGATTCTGCAAATATTTATAAGCCAATTAGCAGTTACTTTATTTACTATGTAAAAATCTATATAGAGAAATCAATTTTTTAATTCATCTGATATCGGACTTACATTTTTTACTCAAAATTGTTATAATCATCTTGAAGAGGAGCTGATAGGATAATATTCTACTAGTTGCCTTTGTTTACGCCCAACAAAAATTTGACTATAAATATAACAAACAAAATGAATTATAGGTTTCAATTATAAACTTAAGTTCAACTTTAACCATATCTTGAATTGATAATTTTTTCATATCTTCAAAAAAAAAATCTATTTTCCCTATCTATTTTCTGAAGTTCCTCTATTTTTGAAGAACTTTTTTTCTGCCCTATATATTTATAATAATTAATAATTCAAATAACTAATAATTTATGAATTACAAGGTGTACAATAACACATGACAAAACTTTCATTATACATTTTCATTTTTAATTTAAAAAAAGTCAATTCAGATGTTTTAAAATAGGCCATAAGGTTAAGAGACATTGGTGAAACACTCAAAAGTTGCCTCTAGACTAGTTCTCTGTTGGTCGATAACCTTTTAATGATCTGCAAGTGTATGACTATATCATTATCATTATTTATAACGTTTTTTTTCTATTTCATGTGATAGTTCTAAAATATACATAGATATCGTTCATGTGAGAGTACTGCTATAATAGTAAAATGGTGTCAGAAAATAGACATTTTTTGGATATTTAACTACTAAGTACAACTATTGTGTACGGATTGACATATCGATTTCTATAGATGTTTTGTTGAAAGCGAATTATGTATTTAGTTAAAACTTTTTATCAAAATGCTATTATCATTGTTATTTTTCTCAATAATCTTGAATAATTGCTTTTGGTACTAATAAAAGGAAACAGTTATTTCTAAAGTAATATAAGCTAAGGTCGTTCATACTTATATGATCTTGATGAAATCGAATCGAAACTACTCAAAATACAATTATTCATAAAATTTTCAATGTATGTAAAATTTAATTATCAATATTAATTATTCATGTTTTGATAACTAATGATTTGAAATGAAACATATGGAATATATTAAATTTCTAACGGATTCGAAACAGATCTTAATATATTTTACATAACATAACAACAATGTAGTATTGCAGGTTTTAATAAATGTTTACTATTTCTTGCAATATATACCTATATCATAATCATAATTAAAATATATTTACCACATGTTTTCACAAAAAAATTAACTGATTTTAAAGATTTTGTAAGAACTTCTCTCGCGTTTTTACTCATTGTTTAAAGACATGCGTATAACAGTTAATGGTCCATTTTTTTCAAAATGATTATTTTTTTGCAAAAAATAAGTTAAGTAAATATTAGTTAAAAAGAAGTTGGTGCATATCAACTTGTTTTTAAATATCCTGATTTAAGACAGTAGTATAGTTTGTGGCTACAGATATATTGATTCATTTTTTTTTTAATAATGTTTGTTATGAAGGTCAGGGTGATCTACAATTTTGATAAGCATTCTAACTATAACGATATAAAACTTACATAATTATTTTTTGTAATGAATACTAAAATATTTTTTTATTGCCAATTGCTTTGTCTCATTATAATTTAATTTAATATAACAATTTTTAGATAAATTTACACTGTTTCTCATGTTAACTTGTAATTAATTTATTCGATTTCCTCATATTTGCATTAATTGCTTCTTTTAGAAACAAGAATATAAAATTTATCTTGTTTGCTTCTATTGAAGTCTATCTATACCTTTGTTGAACTTTAAATGATTTATTACCTTTATAATCATTTTAATAAGTCACCTTCAAATTGACGATTATATTTCATGAAAATTATTGCATATTTTTTTTTCATTAGAATTCAAAAAAGCAAGTATTTTTGGCATATTTTATGCTTTATTCATTTCATATTCATTCACTAACTATTTGAGTTGTAAATTAACAATTTATGCATTTTGAATACGTCATTTAAAGTTAAGAAAATTATTTATGATTCAAGTTCTAATTTTAAAAGGTGCTGAATTGGAAAAACTTCTAACAAAATATAGGGTCTCATGGTTTTTTGTAGGCATGATTGTTTATTGGCTATACTTCTAAATGATTCAAATTCACAGTCTAGATGAAAATGTGAAAAACTGTGAGAGATAAAATAAACTATAGTATTTTTAATACAATCGTACTATCGCAAAATTAATAAAGAAAATTAAACAGAGCGTGCTGAACGAGCGATTATTTTATCATAAATCATCATACCAATTTTTCAACAATACGAGTCGAATTTACTCTTAAAAATGATTTGGTACACATATGTATACAATGTTTTTTTCACTCGATTTCTTTATAAAACTATCAAGCATTTTACCAATCCTGATTAAATGGGCCAATGTTCGTTGAAATTTGTCAACAAACTTCAGTGTATTTTCTTAAGGAGGGCTTCTCAAATTCGACCAATTTTGAAAATTTTAAATCCATAATTCTACAAAAAGTTTTAATTCGTGAAAACTTCTGGCAATTGTGACATTATTTTTGACTTTGGTTGACATTCAAAGCTAAAATGAGCAAAATTAATAAAAATTAACAACAATAACCGAAAAATGGTCACATTTTTACCAAAGCTCTAGGTTAAACTTAAAAGTTCATAATTTGCAAAACTACGTGAGAAGATTTTTTTTTTAATTTTTTTTTTCGTGATAGTTATGATCAATACTATCACCTCGTTTGGATGACTTGTTCATTTCATTGCAAAGTAGGTTAATCATATTAAATATATATGTATGTATAAAATTTTATAAAGTCGATATGATCTGTAAAAAGCTTCTGAATTTCACCAACAAAGAGATAAAATATTTCAATTATTAAAGAATACCACATTCAAGTGACATTGACATAGATGCACATTTCCAATAATTATTATGTAATTTAAAATATATAGAATAATAGTATTTTCCACCGAGATTATCTTATGTCATTGCATAATAAAATGGTTCTTTGTATGAAAAATCAATCAAATCTGAGAACTGCATAATTTACATGTAATTATTAGAAATATCTAACAATTAATCACTTAATAGTGATTAATTGCATGACAAATGTGAATTTAACAATAATATAAACACAACTAATGATGTTCATGATATATTCATTATTCAAAAGTCTACGATTAAATAATATAGATATATAATAAAATAGAAACGGAAATGTAAAACAAATAATTTGCTTTATCAAATTAGGTCTATAAACTAGACTGGCTTCCAATTGTAAATATTCATGTGATATATAAAATGATATATTAAAACTTATTTTATTATGTTTAATTTGCATACTCCATATAGAAACATTATATTGTTATTACAGTATTATGTTTAATTGTTCTCATCTTCCAATTGCTACCTGATTCAGATTAACCATAAAATACAATTGCGTTTTTGATAATATTTCGACCATTTATATTCACTGAGAATTTTAATATAATTTAACTAATTGCATGTATTACTTACAAAGTAGGTACTATTTCAAAATATATAATATACAAGATATAATTTACTAAAATCGATCAAAGATATAAGCATATCCAAGTAAGAGTTGTATGTTATTTGATATTAGAAAATTTGGTGGAATATATAATTATGATCCAATTCTCAAAATGTTTCATCGGTTTTTTGTTTTAAAGTATGAAATTAGAAATTTGTGTTTAGCAAAAATGAGTCAAAATAATATTTAATATTGATTTTTGAGGAGATTCAATTAACCTAAAACTTTTTAATCTATGAAGACAATTACATCTAATTACATTTCTAGTGCAATCGAATTAATTAATTATATATTAGCAACTGCAATTTGCCAAAGGATTTTTTTATTAATATTGACTATAATATTCAAAAATTGAGAGAAATATTATAAATTTTCTATACGCGGCGTACAATTTTGTTTTTTTATCTGTTTCCATGTTTTATGATTATAAATATTGCGAGACATTTTAAAAATCACGAAAAATTACATGTGCCGTAAAAATAGCAAAGAATATTGCATTTTAAATAGTATGAAATTAGTACAATTATTTTTAAATAAAAAAATATTTTCTTAATTAACCAGTAGATATAGTTTTCTATAAAATCAATTGATCTTTCATTTAAAAAAATTACTTTGGACAATTTGTAAATTTCTGAATTTGTAAGAGCTTCAGGTTCTCTAAGATTTTAAAAATTCATTTTAAAGAAAAAGTTCCTGAAAAATAATAATACTAAATATAAAATAATAACTTTATTAACTATATTATATAAAATATATAAAGTATGAAAAGCAGATCTAATTTTTTTTTAGTCTTTCGTCGTTTTTTTTAAATCCGCTATAGATTTCTAAAAAAAGACCAAGATCAAATTTTGGCGTATAGAAATTTTATAGCAAAGAAGGTCATGTTGATAAAACGCGTTATTCTGTTAAAATAGAAACTGCTGTTGGTGAAAAAACGTTTCACATAGAAAAAATATTAACAAAAAACATTATTGGAGGCCACACTTCCTCATAGTAAAATATGTGAATGAACTATTTGAGCATATATTGTATGAACGAAATATTTTTAGAGTTTGTAAACTGCAAACTATTTCATTGAACTGGTTTTTATAAATAAATTTTTATTACAATTTTTCAATAAAAATAATATTTTATTAGAATAAAAAACCTTAAAATCATTCACAATTAACAACATACAATTTCCAATTTCCAATTTTTGTGGTTATGCAACATGTTTTGTTTTTTAATTACCATTTATTAATTGGTTCTAAAATTATGAACTTCAAGAATTTATATATGTTTAAGTATACAAAATGAGACATGTAATATCTTGAAAATTTTACATAATAAAATTGGATTAAAATTAAAATTTCAAAAGAAGTTTCCAAAAACAACTCGGACATCGAATTTATTACTTAGTAAATTTTATCTCAATTCAAGTCTAAAGGAGGCAATATTTATAATCACAAACAGAAAGCAATCTGATCATTCAAGAAATCTGATGTTTATTTTGAATCAAACTTTGTCGAAATTGATTATCTTAGTATAAATAACAAAATAGTCGATGATAATTGCATATGATGGTAATTATTATAAATGCTCTCATTAGCTTTGTAAATTCAATTTAAACATTAATTAAAATAAATTCAATTTAAACATCTGTTTAAAATCTATATAATTGTTCTGTTATCTACAAAATAAGAATATTCGGCATTGATTTTAGATACTTCTATTATTTAGGTACATATATCTATGCATTTTTTCATTTATACATAAACGTTCATTTTTTACTTTCTGGGATTTTTATGACCAACTCTACAAACTCTATGGACAAAATGGGTTCAAATGTTTATTTTTGTTGTAATAAATCAACAATCACGATCACATACAATTATTTCGTTTGTCCCGAATTTTAACTTCCCGAAGGAAAATGTTCTCCAGAAAATCCGATATGCTAATTTTATGTTTGTTCGACGTTTCAATTCATTCCGAATCATTTGTAAAAGTGTGTATGTGAGCCAATTTTTAACATTTTCCCAAGGAAATCCGACTTGCTAATTTCATGGCGTTATTAATCATTTGAATCGTTTGTAACCAAGTTTTGTAAAATTATGTATGTGAACCGATTTTTAACATTTCAACGGACAGATTTTCTTCGTAATTATATATTAAAAAATATTTTTTGTCGTTTTTAATGAAACATGTTATTTTAGTACATGGTCTGAACAAAGTTTCTAAAGTATTATTTGTTTACGAAAACTGGTTATTGTAAAAATTCATTAAAATTTGGAATAATGGGCCCTGCCTTTAGAATGTTTGTTTGTACACTATAATTAAAACTATAGGTTTATTTGAAAGATATCAAATGGAAATTGCATTGATTAGTTTTTTAGTGAAACTGCAAACTTTTTTTCGAAATGATTAGTTGAAAATATAATCTGAATAGATAGATGCCAATTACTATTGACTCAGTCGATTATTTCGCAGAAATCGTTCTCGACCGAATTTGAAACTTTTGGAAACGTTTTAGTTAATTTGAGACAGACAAAACATTTTATGAGAACAAAAACTTACTTTTTTTGCTTTTATCTAATCTAATTGAAATGAAATCTTTTTATTTTCCATATCGGTTAAACAGCTTTTGAAAGTAGTTGTCAAAATAATATATGTATTATTAAGTGCAGTTTATAAAACATATAACAGAAATTACAACAACAGGAAAATATGTCCAATTCGTCATGCACTACTTTTTTCCTTACTTCTCACATACAGAACAATAATAGTATCCGAGTGAGAGATTTCTTTGAGATGAAAACTTATGCAAATTTCTGAATCATAAGTCCAAATTCAAATATATATCCGTAACTAAATAGGTAAATAAATAAGATATTGGTTAAGTTTTTTTTATGTACATTTTTAAATATTCATGACGGAATAACCCACGTTAAATATATTTGCAAACATATGTTAGACGCTAACAGACTACCAAAACAATACGAATGATTCATAAAACTCTTTGAACACACACACACACACACACACACACATATATATATACGAGTATATATATATATATATATATATTTGTTTATCACATATATATATATATATATATATATATATATATATATATATGGCGGAACGATTGTAGATCTAGTTTTTTTCCGAATCTGCATGGAATATCAAATTATACAAGGAAGCTTATATGGATTTCTATTGTTACATCTCAGATACATAATTAAGATAACAATTGATTAATTTTGTGAACATAGAATGACTCAATTTAGTTATTGAATTTTTATCTGTAAATAAATTTAAATATCATGAAATACTAATTTAAACAATATTTACATGAAGTTCTGTCCTAATTCTTAAAGTATCTAGAAATCAAGAAGGCATAAAATTATATTTTAATGCTATAGCATCTATTTCATACTACATATATGCCAGTACCATTTCTAGTTTACTATAAAACTATATTAATATAAATATAAATATACAATTTTATTAGAAATAAACTAATGCGTATGAATCTGATTTTATGACCTGAATAATAATGTTCAATTAAAATGCTTGAGTTTTGAAGTAGCTTAAATTTTTGTTGAAAATTCCAACGTGCAGATTTGTTCGTCTTTTTCTCAATTTTTGTGTCAAACGACTTAGAAAGATTTAAAACGTCGAGAAAATATATAATTATCAAATAGTATTTTCTGACAAAAACATGATCTGTTTTCGTGAAGTTAAGACATCTTATGTGAAGCAAGACATCTTATGTATATACATGATACATATAATGCATATATATTCACGTAATAATATAATGCTTAGTATTTTAAAAAATATAGATTTTCTGATGATTATTTTCACAGGCTTTCATATTCTTCTATATGAACTTATAAAAAATGAAATAATCGAATTAAAATTGATATAATGGCAATTGCGAAGAATCTACTTTTGTAGATTCGGTAATTTTGGATCTACTATATTTGTATAAGATTTATTGTTACTAACTATTACAACTATTGTTATTAACTATACTATTAAAATAATTTGTCAACTTCTGATGTAGGTTTTCTATTGTTATAAAAGTATGATTCCAAAAACTGCGAAATCATTATGTTGTTAATCCCAACAAAATGGATATAAAACAATAACCTAACTAAACAGAGCATAAACTCATTATTCCAACCAGCTGACAATAAAGTAATACGGCCATTATTTTTGCTAAATTTACTTAATAATATGAAAATAATTGAGTTGTACTTGATCTTATACTTATAATCTTATAATATCGAACCCATATAATAATAGTTTACGTCAACCGGTTCGTGGAAATTTTACTCATTTTTTCTATCCTTAATGTCACATTATAAAGGATGGTTGAAAAATTCTGCTTATGCTGGGAAAATAATATTTAAAACCAAATTTAAGTCACATTTTACCTCCAGATAAGTAAGAATTTATCGAAGTAATTAATTGTCTTAATCAAGAACAATTGCAATTTAGCATCTTTCAAAATTCCGCAGATAAATTTTTCAAATTTGGACACGGTTTATCACTCAAAACTTTGATAAATAAATCACCTTTCATAGAACAATAATGTTCTAGAGTGTTCGTTAGGGCCCTACTTTCATACAACTCGTAATCAGTAGAATTTTTTTAACAATAAATTTCGAAGAAATGACTCGACCAATCTTCAACAAAAACTAATAAGCACGATTTCTAACTATAATATCTAAATTTTAGTAAAGTCAGCTTAGTACTTTAGGCCTAAACGTGTATAAGGACATTTACCCTTTTCTGTTAATTTTAAAGAAACGTCTTGTCCGTTGATATCACAAACAATGCAATACGAGTCTTATTGAGTCTCATTATTTTTTACCAGCTGTTGTTGAGAAAACATCAAAGATAGGCCAAATTTAATACGCATACTTTTTACAATTTTGGCCTTAAATAATTCAGAATCATTTAAAATGCAAAAACATCAAATTTGCAAATCGGATTTTTTTAGCAAAAACATAATAAACTACTCTTTAAAGATAGTTAGTAAACTTAAGGTGGTCAAACCATACGTCCTTGTTTGGCCTGGACAATCCTGGAATTCTACTTTGTGTCCTGGGTTTTTCTAAAAGCTATGTTTGTCCCGAATTTAGATTTTTTGTCCCGAATTGTCCTGGTTTTGCTAAAATTAAATTAATTATAATAATAATATATATAAAAATAAATTTAAAAAAACTAACCAACAAGTGCTATTTTTTGTTCAAATTAATTATGGAGAAAATTGAATACAAATTTAATCAGGGCTCGCCCATCGGTAAGCGATTAAGAGCGACGGGACTTGTGTCAGAGGTCCCTACTTTGAGCAGCCTGTTGTCAGGCAGCAATGACAACGATTTTCACTTGAAAATATACATAGCAATATGTTTCCAAGTGAAAATGGCCCTTGCCCGGAATTGCTGCACCAAAATAGCCCTTGCCCGACATTGCTGCACCAATAAAATGTCAGCCTTATTAGATTAATTCTAATAACAAAATCATGAAATATGGATGAATTAACCATTGGGTTACCAAGTTACCATCTAAAAAATAGGAAGTAAAGAGAAGTTTCAGCCGAACAGCTCATAGGACGTAAGGTTCTGATTGCTGTTAAAAATATTAAAAAAAAATTTAATCAAGGCTCGAAAAAAAATAACATAGATAAAAAAATATAAGATATAGCATAACTAAAAATTAGCGTCCCAGTTTTAACTTACAAAAATGTGGTTACCTTAGGTAACTAATTTTTTGTCAAGTTAGTATTTGATCATAAAACAACCACATCGTTATGCTTCATTGAATATTCGATATTAATTACCATCTAAATATGCAGCTCTTAATTGCAACGCTTAACACATTCATTGCTTACCTTTTGTAGCTTCGAATAATTCAAAAAACAAATTAAATTTTTGGGAAGGCAGGCCTCTACGTTATGGACTCTCAATAAAAATAAGTTCAAATGTCTTTTGGCGGTCAAAAATGATCATTAGACATATGCACATCAAATTATCAAATATTTTATAGAAATTTTCATAATGTATACACATTTTGTGTAAATTTTATTGGGTTTCATACCAAGATTTTTGATTACGGTACGGGAAGTTCCAGCAATTTGTTTTAAGGCACGATGCCATGTGCCTCATTAGTTTTACCTGTTTATTGATAATGTTCTCACGCCGCATATATAGCACCGAATGTCATAAGGATTCGCGATTATCCGGACTACCATCGCCACTAATTTATATGTATGTACATACCTACAATTCGAATTTTTGCACAATTCACACAACATTATTCTTCATACATTCGATTATCCTAATACCTATAGACAACAATTAGTCCGGTTAATCGAGATTTTACTGTACATTTTTAAATAAGCATTCAAAAAAATGAATGAATGAAGCCAGTATAAAGATAATATAAACAAGAAATTAGATATATAATCGTTTCTTATAATTAATGTTAATGTAAAATATGCGTGCAGGGAAAAACAAAGTATTTCATATTGCAAAACAGTTGACATGAATTTCCGCAAATAAATCATTTATGACAAACAATATTACAAGTTTACGTGAACAAATTGGAATTGGATTGAATGATGGGAAAGAGTAATGTCAAAAAGTGATTATTTCAAATATCAAATAGAAATTTCGCAACTGGTTAGTATTGTACACAGATCACATGTTATATGCGTGAATTATTTGTTCAAGTATGTACCTACAATGTCACATAATTTCGTTCCGATGGATTCCATTATAATATTTCGCAACATCACTTTCTAATTTTACCGTCAATGTAATGTATATTTATTGTTCCCGGCATTTGCGCGCGCTATGCCGATAGTAGAGCTATGTAACGCAGAGTTTCCCAAATTGTTCAATGCCATATATATATATATATATATATATATATATATATATATATATATAGGGCCGGTCCTGCCTTGCATGCGAAATATAAAATCTAGAATACTTAATAGATTATAATAAACAATCTAACTTCTATGAATACGGAGACACAAAAAGCATATTCAGTTTGCAATGTGATATCAGTAGAAACAATTCATTACTCTGCATATTAGTAACTTATTGTTCTGCTTGTGGTTTAATGTACTTATTAAATTTTTCTTCGTTTGAAGTTAATGTGAAATCGAAAAAGAAATTATCTAGTGTTCAATCTCATAAGCGCAAACCCACGAAAGTTCAAATTATTGGGCATTATTGACGAAAAGTTGCGAGCAGATTTAGTTTGAACGAAACTTGTTAAAAAAAAATAAATACAAACTATAATAGAGAAAAATGGAAAATGGTAAGTCAGTGCTTAGAAAATGGCGTATTAAGACCGAGAAACTGAATAGTAACTTTTGTTTTTGTTGAAAATGTTTTGCATCTGATGATGAATTTTGAATGTTGGAGATATGCGTGGTTAGGTTTATGGAAATGGAGCAAATATGAAAAGTGGAAGCAAAATGTTCTTAGAAACAAAAATCATGAGCTTTTTTTATACCTAGTGGTGTCCATACTAAATTTAATTATTAACTCAGCAAAAATAATACAGACACAAATATAATTGTGTTTTGTTTTCAATATAAATCAGGAAATATGTAATTTCTTTGCATCTTTTAAAATACGTTAAAAATTTAACTTGAAAAAAACAATCTGATGTTCTGAATCAGATGGGAAAGTAAATATGAATTACAATTCGGTCCTTACAATATTAATAAGAAGAAGCTTACAAAGCTTAAAATTACATTAAAACAAAATTTAAAAATCCAACATGAAAAACGAGTGTTGAAATAGTTAAAATTATTGGGGGGGCGCTAGAACAAATCTGGCATGCGCGCGCTGAGGACCCCAGGACCGGCCCTGTATATATATATATTTATATATATATATATATATATATATATATATATATATATATATTCTTGAAATGTCTAAATGTTAGCCTATTGTTATAAAATGCAATAAGCAACTACTGATACATGGCATATTGTGCCTTAAGCGAGTATTCTGTTTAGAATTTTTTTTTAAATATATTTCAGTTTTTTTCAATATTTTCAAAGCTTAAATAATCGACAATGTGTGCAAGAAAATTTTTCGAAATTTAATTTTGGAGGTATGGCCACGACATGGTCATGGGTATAGTTAGATACCAATTTTTTGAGACACCCCTCTTTATCACCTTCTAGAATTAAGACTTTATAACAATATATTATTTTACTGAAAAATAATTCTTATTTTTGTCTAGATTTTCGAAACATTATTAACTTGTGGAAAAAGTATAGCCGTAGATAATATAAATAAATATAGATAATATAGATTGCCTGAACTACGCGTTCCTAATTAAAATTTTAAAATACGAATAATTTTAGATATTTAAAAGAATTATTTTTTGGAAATTACAAAAAAGTTTTTGCAATAAAAAAAATCCAAAAACAATCGTTTTGTTAACACAAGCAGGGTGTTTTTTTAATCGTTCAAATTCTCATTTTTCTAAGACGGCTGGACCTGCCTCTGTCAAAATAAATAAATCATCATTACGAATTGCATATTTTATTGAAACATTCAAATTGGATGCTCCATTCTCTTAAAAACTTGATTTCTATGTTCTGATTTTTTGCTTCGTTACTCCAAAATGGATAGACCAACTTTTGCCAAAAACTAATCAACACATCTCCCTATCAATAGGAATCTAACGTTTTTCTGAACCATTCAAATCGGTTGATCTGCGCGCCTGAAAACGTAGACAAAAAAATGTATCCATACATACATATATATAATATACACACACATTATTCATTTTTTCTAAGGTATGCCAAATTGTTCAGAAACCTTCAAAACGAGAAAATATTTCAATTTTGATTTTTCAACGATTACAATAATTTACACTACGGGAAGTGATTAAAAATCGGATCAATGATTTAAAAAAAATCGAATAGATTTATTAGATATTTACTGTAAATTGCATCATTTGTATTTTCGTATTTGATACATGTAAAATATAATGTAGATGAATAATTCATCTAAAATAAAATATAACAAGTGCTTATAAATGTACGAATAATTTATAAGGACATTTGTTTGGACTATTATATAATTGATCTCTAATTTATTTGAAACGACTGTCTCTGGCGTGTGTGTGTAGTATGCGAATGTATGTTCGGATACAATTTTTCATCGACGATTTTGAGAGCACGGACCGACCAGTATGAATAATTAAAAAAAAAAACACTCGAATCCTATTGTCAGGAAGATATGCAAATTAGTTTTTGGTAAAAATCGGCCGAGCCATTTCTTGTAATTTGTTATAAAAATATATTTTTATAATGTATGTATAATAATTTATGTGAGAACAAAATAAATTTCAGTTTTAATATATTATAGGCCTGAGAATAGTGGATATGTATGAATATTTATTAAAATTTTTTTGTAAACATTATTTTCAAAAAAAACAATATTTGATCATTTTATTGTCACAAATTTAATTGTTACTAAATCTCAATTTTTATTCAAGTTGTTAATATACAAATATCGAAAAGTTTTACTTAAGACAAAATGGCACTAACACCTAGCTTTATAAAAATGTTTTTTTCCAAGTCAAATAAATAGTAGCAAGTAGTTTTTATATTTTTTCGACTTGATGAATAAATGAATACATGGTTCGTCATATGTTTGGATGAACAATAATGACGAAAAATCCAAATCACCTACTTCCTAAATTATTAATACTATACAATTATAATGTATTATCCAGATTTAATATTGTATGAGATAATATATTCATTTAACGGTCAATTAATTTTATCGTACCATTTCTGAAAAGAGCAAAATGTGTGTATAAATTTTGAATTAATATACATTTGCAAAAATAAAACTATTCCGCAATAAATATAAATATAATTCTCGTCATGTTATTAAACATTTATCATAATTATTTTAAAATATAATTAACAAGTCGTAATTTTTTTAATTATTTCTTGCATTATATTACTTTGATAATCCTGTATCACAGGAATTTAGATAAACTTTATTATTATTATATTATTATTATACAAATATTATTCATAATACAATATTTATCTGGCGACTGAGCATACTTGAGTTCACCTAAATAAATCAAATTTTATACAGAATATGCGAGTAGTTTTAGTTTAATATACACGAAATGGTAAAATATATCTCTTATTTTCCTAATTTAATTAATAATTTCAAGCTTGTTTAGTAACTAAAACATAAATTTTAACGCATATAAATTAAATGCATACAAAATAATTCTTATTTTATGGACAAAAATTACTTTTCTTAAATGAGCATAATGCTAATGCAATTCAAGATTTGAAACATTTTTGAAAAAAATCTCAGGGTGTTGTTTATAAGCAATTTCATAATATACGTTTTTGATCTTAATTTTTTATACGAACGAATATTTTAAAAAAAAAGTTTTGCCATCGTTAATTAATCAGAACCACCACTATAAAAAATAGATACAAAACAACCATTGAATAGTCCATTAACCCTAGTATTGTGCTTAACAAATGAATTTTTCCTTCTTTTGTCATTGTACACTTTGTGATATCATCAAATGTTATTTCAGAAAATATGAACCTATTTATATAATACATAATATTTAGTTTAGTAACAAATAGTCTGTTTTTTTCAAAATTTTCATAACAAAAGTACCATCATCATTTATTGTCTGCATATACGCCTCGGAGGCGTGCAGATACCGTTCTAGGGTTAAATGAGCATTTCTAAACTTTTTCATGATAATCGGTCAAAAGTTTCATAAAAAAGTTCATAGGGATGGTCCATTAATACTAGATTTGTGTACTGGTCAAAATACTTACTTTAAAAAAATTTCTAAATAAGAAAAAATCTATAGAAAAATTTTGTACTACGTATGTTGATCATTGAAACTCTGTAATTATTTGACAAAATAACAATATGTACATATAATGTGTATATAAATATGATTACAAAACTTGCTGCACACAGTCGATTGATGTTTATATAAATAAATACTTTAGTATATTGCCATTTAAAATGCTTTGACTCAATACAATTTCCAAGGAGTTTTATATTTACATGTTGTGTATATGTAATTGCTTTTTAATCCATATGACCATTTAAGTAATCTTATAAAAATTATTTTAATGGATACATATATATATATATATATATATATATATATATATATATATATATATATACATATACATATATATACACCTATATATTTATATGTATATAAGGTGTGTTTGTGTATTTGTGGGTGTGCAACCTTCAAGCATGAAGTGACAGCGGAAAGGATAATTTTTATTTTAACATAGTATTGCAAAATATTTCAGTGTCATATATATATATATATATATATATATATATATATATATATATACTCGTATATATATGTATATATATATATATATATACTCGTATATATATGTATATATATATATATATATATATATATATATATATATATGTGTGTGTGTGTATATCATATAAAGAAGACAAAGTAATATGCTCCAATTCAAAAAATATAGTTGATAGTCAAAACAACACATAATTTCCACATTTTAGAAAAAATGTAGACTAATGTCCTGGGCGTATTTTTATTACTATACAGTTATGGATCATAGAATTGATATTTGGTTTTATTTGTATCTTTATTAAAATAGTGAGAAATTGAACAGTTAAAATTGAAGAAACCGCTCAATCGATCTCTATCAAAAATTACTTAGCACGATTTCCAATTTATAGTTTCTGAATTTTCAAAATCGGTTCAAGATGAAAACGTGCACTACAAATAAATTCTATTTATAATTACCGAAAAACTAATGAATGCAAGTTTTTATCAAATTACATCAAATGGCTTTTAAATTTTTGAAATGGGTGCAGTGGGTTTTAGAAAATAGTTGACGATTCAATTTCGGCTTACTAATTTTTCACTTCCTTCGTGAAGATAAAACTAGACCGCACTTGGGACTGCACAGCAAATAGTAACAAAATAAATCTACAAGTAGAATTCAAAAATGTTGTAAATTAACAATGAAATTACTTAAAACTAAATTGTTTATAGAGGCAAGTAAATAAATTATTTTGAAATGTTTCACGCAAACAATGCTCATTGTTATGATGCACATGAAAACAAGTATCGTAAAAATTTCATTTTCTCAAATCGTCACGCGTAATAACTTTTATTATTCAATTTCTTTGCAGTGAAATGTAACTCACTCATCTGGTTTACACGCATATTAAAACGTCAATTTCTGCAGGCATTAGACCGAACATGAATTAAAATTGCAGTAATTTTTTATGTTTATATTACATCAAACGGTTTGAAGTACATATATGCCAGTGTTTTGAAATGTTTTGAAAGCATATGTAGGATAATCAAAGAAGGAAATTAAAATTAGGGAATACAACTTTGCATTCAATCATTCATGAGTAATTTTTTTTAATTTATTTTTTCAACAGCAATCAAAACTACTTTACCTTAAGCTGTTTGTTGAATACTGCAACCCATCGGTTTACCATTTTCCTATGTGTAGCGTTTTTATAAGATCTGTTGTTTTTAATAGTTATCGTATGATTGAATGTTTCAGCTATACCCACAAAAGGCCATATCCACTTAAAATTGTTTTGAGATCTACAACCTCAAGTGGAAATTTGATATCAAAGGTGTCTGATGTCGCATGGAAATAAAAAGGTTTACTTCCGCGATTTAATTTAAGGGGTTTGTTCGGTTTTTTTCTTACAAAAAATGCAAGGAATTTGTTTTTGTTTTTCTCGAAATGTATTCATCATGCGGTTTTTTTAAACAAAAATTACAAAATCATAGAATATTAAGAAATTTGCTTTTTTGCCGTTATTTTTTAACCAGGGGGCGCCAAAGGCGGGCTTGCAAAATCAATCTCTTTTGCGGTGCCACAGATAAATCCGTTGCGCATCGCCTGAAACAAAAAAAAAAGAAACTACGTTGAAGAAGAAGTTTGAATCCAGTCCCCCTACCAAAATGAAAGAAAAAAAACAAGAAGGAAAAAAATTGCAGCTAGTTAAAAAAAAGTGTTAAAAAAGGCCTTTTTGGAGGCGAGAAGCTTGGCAATTTTTTTTTGCGTAATGTTATCAAGTTGTTTAAGGTAGGGGGACTAGGTATTGCAGTGGTGAACAAATTAAAAAAAAAATGCAAGTCGATCCGACTTGTAGTTTTTTTTTTTTTAATTTGTGACACCGCATTGAAAAAAGTCAATTTGAGAAAAACGTATTTAAAGTTTTTAATATAATGTACTAAATACACCATTTGATTTAATGTACTAAATACATCATGGTAAAAGTAATTCTAAGGTTTTTAGCTTTCATAATATCGAAAAATCTCAAAATCGAAAAAAAAATAAAAACCAAACAACCCCCTTAATGCAATTGTACTTTTTAACAATAAAAATATCACCTTTCCGTATGTCGTTACAAACTCGTAAGTGCTAACCTCACCGAAGAAGTAATGTCCCACCAGAATATTCGACTAATATAACGTTTCAAGTCATTGTGAATCGTTTGAGAGTAGTTTTAGTGGCAACGATTGTTTATTGGCAGTGAAAATTGTGAAAATGTATATATGCTGTGCGTATTTCAGGCGTATTTCACATATGGAGTAAACCCTCAGTTAACACGGCACTCTGAGTACTCGGTTCCCATACTACGCGAAGCTAAAAATCCGACATCCCTCTGACTACACGGATTTCCTATTACACGGTTTTTGTTCAACAGCTCATAAGTTTCTTGCGCAACCCATGAGTGATTCTAGGAACTTGATATCAAAAGGATATTAATGTAAGTTTTGTTATAGACTTTTATGTTTTAGACATATCTGATTATATAATAGCTGCCTAAGAAAGAACACGTTTGAAGTGACTTCCGTTCTTTGTTTATATGTAAAATATAATACGCCTGATCGCACAGCAAATGGATATTTTTACTGTTTTCACATCCAATAAACAAGCATAAAACAGTGTTGCCATGATAACTCTATTATGGGCAAAATTGCCCTTTAAAATTGGAAAAAGTGTGTAAGCATCTTGCATCATTTCTCCGGTGCACCGGTTTCAAACATTTAAAGTTAAAAAATGCAATATTGTTTGTCTACGTTATAGCCAAAAATACCTACAAACTGATTAGTTTCTGGTAAAGATCGGCCGGCCCGTTTTTTCGTGATTAATTGTTGAAAAAATGGTTTAATTATTTTAATTAAACTTTACATATTTATATCGTAGAGTAGGGCGGAGTACAAAGATCCAATTCGACTTTCAGTAATTATACTTTCTAAATCAGTAAAATTCCCAGCTAATTCCTAATTTTAAAAATACGTTTTATTACTATTTTTCTTAACACCTTGTTGACCGGCTATTATCTCATAATTGGATGTGGAAGTAACACAATAAAAATAATGCCCCATCGGTGAGATAAATGTGGGGACAGTCAAAGGGGTAATCAGATTCAATGTCTCATTTTTTTTTTTTTTATTTAGCGAAGGAAATTTTTCAGCACGCTTTTTATAAAGATCACACTATAATTAACTTCGATTTGGTATTTTGACCTTTAGCTTTTATAGAGGATATGTTGAAAAAAGCCTGACAAATCTAAATTGATTAACAATATATATTATAGAAAATGTTTATTTAATAGTTATATTCAGGTGTCATGAACTAATTAACAGAGCTCAAAAAACTCGATTGCTTTGATTAGATCATAGTCAACTTCAATTGCACGACCAAAGCGTTTTTCATTTTTAAGTCATATGTTACAAGAAATATTTCGAACGCGTTGGTTTATCAAAGATGATTCGCTTTGGTTTTTCATCTTTTTAGCGAACGCCAAACGAAAACTCCATAATCGATCAATAAACTTATTTTTACTGATTGGCAGTTGAATTGACTACTATTTACTTAAAATTATATTTGTTTTACATTTGCACCATAGTCTTTATACTACATGGACTGCTAGTGTTACATTATTAATATTATCATTTCTTGGAAAATTATCAGTCATCACAATTGCCAAGTTTAAAAAATGAGTCCATTTAACAATCGGGAGATTTCGCGATTGTCGGCAACGATCGTTCAGCAAATGGACTAGTAGTCCATGCAGTATAAGGTCTATATTTTGCACTCATATAAAGTCATGCTATTGCAAATATTTTTTTTGAGTTTCTAAAAAAGGATTCTAAATTTTAATTAGATTATATGCTGAAGTATAATTTCAATATTAATATGAAGTTTTATTGGATATTTATGTTAGTTAACTTTCTACTGAATGAAAAATTAAATTTATTCTACGAAGATGTTGGTATTTCATTTAAAAATTCGAACAATAGATGAGTAAAGTACACAATTCTGCAATATCAACCTCGAGCTGCCTGTTTATGCTTCTGTTGTCAACATTTCATATATAAATGCCTTTCTATAGTAAAACACTGCGTCCTAAATTTTGCAACATCCGATTGTTAAAACATATAAATGTAATATATATATATATATATATATATATATATATATATATAATATATAAATTATTAATGTTTACCCGATTATCAAGTTAAAAAATGTATACGTTTAATCATTTATGATAGTTTCATAATCAAAATTTATATTTACTATTAAATCTGTAAAATGCCTGATAACTTGATGTGCATATGTCTAATGGTAATTTTTGACCACAAAATATCAATTTTTTCACCGTTTTCCTTTGTATCTCCAAAAGCGTTGGACCTGCCTTCGAAAATTTCAACCGGTTCATTTCATCAATACAAGTAAATTATTTTTTTAAATAATTGTTTATTTGTGCGTATTTCAAGAATTTACTAAAACTCTTCTTCTTCGATCACTCAGGTTGTTAGGTTATTATTTAACCTTTGTCGCTGTGGACTGTATTAAAAAACTGATTTAATTTTATATTCTGTATTTGTTGCAGTTCTAATCACAATAACTGATGTATTATTAAGTATTAATGAAGAAAAATATATTTATGCGTATAGGTTAGTTACATGTGTTTAAGTCGGCTTCACTTTTAGAACAGAACAACTAGTTCTATTAAAACACTCCGCTATCCCCTCGCAACCTCGCCCCTAGGGGTAGCAACCATTCCGTATAAAGCTTAATGCCCTGAAGTTTTGTAACTTTCATGGCCAATATAATAAAACGAAAAGACGTCCGAACAATAATTTAAATTGGACTCTCCGTTCCCTCAAACTGAATTACCATTTATGAAACTTTTTGCCGCGTATCTTCGTATAATCAATTAACACCAAACATTACTTCTTTTTAATATAATTTGTATAATTATTATATTAACTAGTTGAAAGTGGCATTATGCCGTAAGGAAAGTTGAAAAACCTAACCGATGGGTGTAATAATTGACTTGAACAAACGAATCGGGATATAGATATTTAGACAACATTTTCAACTGTTTATTTCTCAAACACATTTATAATATCTGTAATTATATTATTTATAGTGTACAGAGACGTGTTCTCATATATCCTAAAATTGCAGCTTATTGTTCCAAAATTGATTTATATAACTCATTCAATTTTGGTATGTCATGTTAAATTTCATGAAAAACGATGAAATATTTATTTTAACTTAATCATTTTTTTTATAAAATATTAACCAATATTTGAGCAAATACTGGAACGATTACATATATCATGTACGTAGTTCTAGATATAATTTAACGATTTAAATGAAAGGTAATATTTTTTACAGAGCTAGAGAAATTTTGTAGGCTGTTTATTTACTTTTTTTGCTAATTGCAAAATCATTTCTCATTTACTTCATTGACTTATCACATCACAAAAGCGACACAAATTTTGACTATGTATTTTTTCAAATTTAGTGAATTTATTAAAATTAAACTACTTGTCGTAGGGCCGTAATATTTTAGTATGTTCTATGAGATCATGATATTTTTATCAAAAAAAGTTTCATAAAAATCGGCATAAATACATTTTTCAACAGTTAATTACAAGACAACGATTCTTGGTCGATCTTTATCTAAAACTAAACTGTATCATTCCCAACCAATATCTTTTGAACAGTTTATGATTTTTTTAAATTGAATCTGAATTGTAAGCTAAAATGTGGACGAAGAGTTTTATACTTTTTTGCAAATTACAAAGAAACAGCTAGGCCGATCGTCGTACAAAATTGAGAAACGATAGTCCTCATCGAGATGCATCGAATGGCTTTTAAAATTTTGAAATTGGTGCAGCCGTTTTTGGGAAAACGTTCATTTACGGCAAACAATATGTTCACACACACGCACACACGCATATACATTTTTCTAAATTTTGTCATTCGATTAAGAATGGCTTGAAACATCAAGAAAACATGAAATATGGGATTTTTTTTATGAAAACAAACTTCTTCTTCG